>NC_065526.1:24467550-24661146 GCF_006386435.1 Epinephelus moara
AATTTTGATGACATACTATACTATGACTTTTTTTTCATGAATTTTGATGACACACTATACTATGAATTTTTTTTCATGATTTAGGATGACATAATATGCCATGACTTTTTTTCATGAGTTGTGATGACATATTATACTATGACTTTTTTTTCATGATTTAGGATGACATAATATACTATGACGTACTTTCTGTATTTTTGTTGGCGTACTATACTGTGACTTTTTTCATGTTTTTGGACGACATACAATACTGCAACTTTTATTTTGTATTTTCGACGACATACTATACTATGGCTTTTTTCATGTTTTTGGACAACATTCTATACTATTACTTTCATTTTGTAATTTTGACGACATACAATACCTTGACTTTTTTTCATGAATTTTGACGACATACTATACTATGGCTTTTTTTCATGAATTTTGACGACATACTATACTATGACTTTTTTTCATGAATTTTGACGACATACTATAGTATGACTTTTTTTCATGAATTTTGATGATATACTATACTATGACCTTTTTTCATGAATTTTGATGACACACTATACTATGACTTTTTTATTTCGTGATTTTGGACGACATACTATAATATGACTTTTTTTCATGAATTTTGATGACATACTATACTATGACTTTTTTTCATGATTTAGGATGACATACTATACTATGTCTATTTATCATGGTTTTAGACCATATACTATACTATGACTTTTTTTTTCATGATTTTTGATGACATACTATACTGTGACTTTTTTTCATGATTTTTGATGACATACTATACTATGACTTTTTTTTCATGGTTTTGGACGATATACTATACTATACTATGACTTTTTTTCATGAATTTTGATAACACGCTATACTATGACTTTTTTTCATAATTTAGGATGACATGATATGCTATGACTTTTTTTCATGAATTTGATAACATACGAGACTATGACTTTTTTTTCATGATTTTGGACGATATACAATACTATGACTTTTATTTTGTATTTTGAACGACATACTATACTGTGACTTTTTTTCATGAATTTTGACGACATACTATACTATGACTTTTTTTTTCATGATTTTGGACAACATACTATACTATGACTTTGTTTTCATGATTTAGGATGACATAATATGCTATGATTTCTTTTCATGAATTTTGATGACATAGTATACTATGACTTTTTTTTCATGATTTAGGATGACATAATATGCTATGACTTACTTTCTGTATTTTTCAAGACATACTACATCATGACTTTTTTCTGGAATTTGGACAACATATTATACTATGACTTTTTTTCATGTTTTTGGACGACATACAATACTATAACTTTTATTTTGTAATTTTGACGACATACTATACTATGAGTTTTTTCATGTTTTTGGAGGACATTCTATAATATTACTTTTATTTTGTAATTTTGACGACATACTATACTATGACTTTTTCTCATGAATTTTGATGACACACTATACTATGACTTTTTTCATGATTTAGCATGACATAATTTGCTATGACTTTTTTTCATGAGTTTGGACGACATACAATACTATGACTTTTATTTTGTATTTTGAACGACATACTATACTTTATTCATGAATTTTGATGACATACTATACTATGGCTTTTTTTTCATGATTTTGGACAACATACTATACTATGACTTTTTTTCATGAATTTTGATGACACACTATACTATGACTTTTTTTCATGATTTAGCATGACATAATTTGCTATGACTGTTTTTCATGATTTTGGACGACATACAATACTATGACTTTTATTTTGTATTTTGAACGACATATTATACTATGACTTTTATTCATGAATTTTGATGACATATTATACTATGACTTTTTTTCATGAATTTTGATGACACACTATAGTATGACTTTGTTTTCATGATTTAGGATGACATAATATGCCATGACTTTTTTTCATGAATTTTGATGACATACGATACTATAACTTTTTTTCATGGTTTTGGACGACATACTATACTATATTATGACTTNTGTTTTTGGAGGACATTCTATACTATTACTTTTATTTTGTAATTTTGACGACATACTATACTATGACTTTTTTGTCATGATTTTGGATGACATACTATACTATGACTTTTTTTCATGAATTTTGATGACACACTATACTATGACATTTTTTCATGATTTAGCATGATATAATTTGCTATGACTTTTTTTTCATGAATTTTGATAACATACTATACTATGACTTTTTTCATGATTTTGGACGACATACAATGCTATGACTTTTATTTTGTATTTTGAACGACATACTATACTATGACTTTTATTCATGAATTTTGATGACATACTATACTATGACTTTTTTTCATGAATTTTAATGACACACTATACTATGACTTTTTTTCATGTTTTTGGACGACATACAATACTATGACTTTTATTTTGTATTTTGGACGACATACTATACTATGACTTTTGGACGACATACTATACTATGACTTTTTTCATGTTTTTGGACGACATTCTATACTATTACTTTTTTTTTGTAATTTTGATGACATACTATACTATGACTTTTTTCATGTTTTTGGACGACATTCTATACTATTACTTTTATTTTGTAATGTTGACCACATACTATACTATGACTTTTTTTCATGATTTTGGACAACATAATATACTATGACTTATTTTCTGTATTTTCGTCGACATACTATATCATGACTTTTTTTCATGATTGTTGACGACATACTATGACTTTTTTCATGAATTTTGATGACTTACTATACTATGACTTTTTTTCATGATTTAGGATGACATAATATGCTATGACTTTTTTTCATGATTTTGGACGACATACTATACTGTGACGTATTTTCTGTATTTTTGTCGACGTACTATACTTTGATTTATTTTCATGATTTCGGACGACGTACGATACTATGACTTATTTTCTGTATTTTTCAAGACATACTATATCATGACTTTTTTCTGGAATTTGGACGACATACAATACTATGACTTTTATTTTATATTTTGACGACATACTATACTATGACTTTTTTTCATGAATTTTGATGACATACTATACTATGACTTTTTTTCATGATTTTGGACGACATACTATGATTTTTATTTTGTAATTTTGACGACATCCTATACTATGACTTTTTTCATGATTTCAGATGACATACTATACTATGACTTATTTTGTATTTTGGATGATATTCTATACTATGATTTTTTTTTCTTGATTTTGGACGACATACTTTGACTTTTATTTTGTATTTTCGACGACATACTATACTATGACTTTTTTTTCATGCATTTTGGATGACATTCTATACTATGATTTTTTTTTCATGATTTTGGACGACATACTATGACTTTTATTTTGTATTTTTGACGACATACTATACTATGACTTTTTTTTCATGCATTTTGATGACATACTATACTATGACGTATTTTCTGTATGTTTGTCGACATACTATGCTTTGACTTATTTTCATGATTTCGGACGACGTACTATACTATGACTTATTTTCTGTATCTTTCAAGACATACTATATCATGACTTTTTTCTGGAATTTGGACCACATCCTATACTATGACTTTGTTTCATATTTTTGGACGACATACAAGACTATGAATTTTATTTTGTATTTTGGAAGACATACTATACTATGACTTTTTTTTTATGATTTTGGATGACATACTATACTATGACTTTTATTTTGTATTTTTGACGACATACTATATTATAACTTTTTTTCATGATTTTGGATGACATACTATACTATGACTTTTTTTTCATGAATTTTGATGACACAATATACTATGACTTTTTTTTCATGATTTTGGATGACATACTGTACTATGACTTTTTTTTCATGAATTTTGATGACACAATATACTATGACTTTTTTTTCATGATTTAGGATGACATAATATGCTATGACTTTTTTTCATGAATTTTGATGACATATTATGCTATGACTTTTTTTTCATGATTTAGGATGACATGATCTGCTATGACTTTTTTTTCATGATTTTTGACGACACACTATACTATGACTTATTTTCTGTATTTTTCAAGACATACTATACCATGATTTTTTTCTGGAATTTGGATGACATACTATACTATGACTTTTTTTTCATGTTTTTGGACGACATACAATACTATGACTTTTATTTTGTATTTTGAACGACATACAATACTATGACTTTTTTTCATGAATTTTAATGACACACTATACTATGACTTTTTTATTTCATGATTTTGGACGACATACTATACTATGACTTATTTTCTGTATTTTTGTCGACATACTATATCATGACTTTTTTTCATGATTTTTGACGACATACTATACTATGACTTTTTTTCATGAATTTTGATGACTTACTATACTATGACTTTTTTCATGATTTCAGATGACATACTATACTATGACTTATTTTGTATTTTGGATGACATTCTATACTATGATTTTTTTTTCATGATTTTGGACGACATACTATGACTTTTATTTTGTATTTTTGACGACATACTATACTATGACTTTTTTTTCATGAATTTTGATGACACACTATACTATGACTTTTTTTCATGATTTAGGATGACATAATATGCCATGACTTTTTTTCATGAATTTTGATGACATATTATGCTATGACTTTTTTTTCATGATTTAGGATGACATGATCTGCTATGACTTTTTTTTATGATTTTTGAAGACACACTATACTATGACTTATTTTCTGTATTTTTCAATACATACTATATCATGATTTCTTTCTGGAATTTGGATGACATACTATACTATGACTTTTTTCATGTTTTTGGACGACATTCTATACTATTACTTTTATTTTGTAATTTTGACGACACACTATACTATGACTTGTTTTCATGAATTTTGATGACATACTATGCTATGACTTTTTTTCATGTTTTTGGACAACATAATATACTATGATTTTCTTTTTCATGAGTTTGGACGACATATTATACTATGACTTTTTTTCATGTTTTTGGACAACATAATATACTATGACTTATTTTCTGTATTTTTGTCGACATACTATATCATGACTTTTTTTCATGATTTTTGACGACATACTATACTATGACTTTTTTTCATGTTTTTGGACAACATAATATACTATGATTTTCTTTTTCATGATTTTGGACGACATATTATACTATGACTTTTATTTTGTATTTTAGACGACATACTATACTATGACTTTTTTTCATGTTTTTGGACAACATAATATACTATGATTTTTATTTTGTAATTGTGACGACATAACTTTTTATGACATACTTCACGATGATATTTTTCATGACTTTTTCAGGGTATACTAAAGTTTGATATTTTTATGACAAATATCATATAATGCCATATAGTATGTCAAATATCATAGTATAGTATTGTCCAAAAAGTCATAGAAATATCATTGTTCAGTAGGCTATTAAAATATCATGAATATCATAATAGAGTAAATAGCAAAAAGGCCTAAAGTCATGGTTTGTTGAACCAGCATCAGACTGTTGTAAAATAATGACAGACCGCCCCGTGTTAATGTCCACATCACACATGTTGTTTTGATTATTTTTAATACACAGTTTATTCTGCACATCAACAGGTATTCTGAAAACAGACACTTAGAAAACAGTTCACAGAGCTTCATATCTGCGGAACTTCTCGCTCCATGTATAACTCCCTCAGGACAGTTCCTCCCAGTCCCACTCTGTGCCCACCTGCGCCACATGTGCACCAGGCGAACCTGGCCACGAAATTAGCAAAAATGCATTTGGCCCGCTACAGACACACTTGGCAGGGCAAACATGAGTGTGATGTGGCTGTGCTGCTGGGTTCACAAGACCACAAAAGAGAAGAAAACATACTCTCTGTGCAGACAAAGTACCAACAGCTGCTGATTCAGACAGACAGGATGGACATCTGAAACGGGATGCAGGTAAGATAAGATAAGATAAGATAAGATAAGATAAGATAAGATAAGATAAGATAAGATAAGATATTGTGTACATATTGTGTAATTAGCCTGGTAGCTCCTCTGGCAATGTTGTAGAAGGAAGATGTTTCATGTCAGTCCACCAGAGTCAACTGTCTTGCTTGAAGGTATAATAGAAAAGTTGCAGTATGCAATTCTGGAGAAATGTCTCATTCTCAGGTTGTCAAATACCGATGCTTTAGGTGGGTCTCCATGGGCCCTGGCCTGACTCTCAGTGGCCTGGCTCTATCCCACAGCCTATAAGCACACTCTGACATAAAAGCATACAAGTTATAGCATAAGGTTTTCATCAAACTAAACTTGGAAATAGTGTTCAGTAACATAAGGCGCAACTTAGCTACAAAACATACTGGACAAATTTTGACCTGATGATGGTGCTGGGTGAAAAGTTTAGGGATCATTTAAGTTTTACAATTTATTGTAAGTAGTACCTTAATGTTTGTACCAAATTCCATGGCCATCCCATAGATTCTAGGATAATTCAGTACAGAAAAGTAATCCCTAGAGCCATGTTGCTAACATGGCTAAAGATGACAACAAACAAACAACCATAAACAACATAAAGGGAGACCTCCCGTGACTTCATTTTGACGGACAGTTTTTTTTCTTTTGATAAAACGTCAGTAACTACTGCCATACACCAAAAATATTTACCATAAAGTGCCGCCTAGTACTTCTAACAACACATGGTCATTATGTTGTCAGTGTGATAATTATTATCCCTATATGACCCTGATGCCTAAAGCATACAATAAAAAGGAAGGGCGTGATTAAGAAAAACAGTTGCGTTACTTGGCAACAGGTAAGACCACCTCTGAATATTTAACTAACTCTACTTCTCCTATTTTCCAGCGGATGAGTGTTTGTTTAGTTTGGTGCTGAGTTTCTTACGTAACGTCCTTTTGAGGAGAGAATGGCCCTAAGCTGCATAAATCAACAAAGAGGATAGGAGTGGAGTCTTTCTTTCTTTTCTTCTGACTGCATGCTTAACTTTGTCCTATGAAGAGAGAAAAATCTCAGTTTGATCCCAATATAACAGAGAAAAAACATTAGGAGAGCCACACATTGTGACACCGTCTGTGCAGGAGGACGGAACTTTTGATGAGCTCGACCTGGGCACTGGAGGTGGATGGAGTGGAGGAGGATGCAGCAATTCCGCTTGAAATGACAGGTGACAGCAGCAGAGAGGAGAGCAGATTTAAAGTTTGACAGCAGCAACATGATTGGCTTATAGAGCTCATCACAAAGTTGTGTTATTGCAAGACTTTGGTGTTTTACAGGATTAGTTTGGATTCAACAAAGTCACACTATAACATTAACTACCAAATGAGGCAGCAATAGACAAGTAGCTTGAGGTAAAATTACAGTTTTGTTAATGGAGCCTTTGAAGAGAGCGTAGTATCACTGTCAGTTCAGTTCTTAGTCAGAAAGGGCTCTTGTTGGTAACAGCTGTGCATAGCACTGGATCAGTGAGACATGGATTACAGCTACTGCACAAGTTGTGTGAGAGTTTGTAAACATGGCGCATTCCATAGCCAGAGTCGAACAGTATAAATACCTTGGTATCTGGCTGGACGACAATCTTTTAAGCACCACATATTGAAATTCTGACTGCCAAACTGAGGACAATACTTGGCTTTCTGTACAGAAATAAGAACTGTTTTCCTTTTGTACACAAAGGGAAGAATTGTAGAATCTGCATTTGTGTCTGTTTTGGATTATGGGGATGTTATACAGGCAAAGCTGCTGCCTCTACGCTGAAATCACTGGATGTTGTCTAACACTCAGCCCTAAGGTTCATAACAGGTGATTCTTAAAGTACCCGTCACTGCCATCTTTACTGAAAGGTTGGCTGGCCATATTTGGCTGTGAGGTGGAAGCAGCATTGGTATTTGTTCGTTTATAAACTTTGATGCAGATGCTTTGACACTGTATTTCATACCTTTTAACTCTGTCCTCACATAATGTGCACCTTATACATGGAGGAATCTGCAAAAGACCTTAAATGTGGACACTCTGGCATCCATATGGCTGTTTCAATGCCTTACTTCCGTTCTTGTTTTAATTGAGTGCAAATGCTTGTAACTATACACCTACACCTTAGCATGTAGATCAGCCTGTATTTCTTTTAGTGATCATTTATTGCTATTGTTGTTTTGTATGATTTCATTTCTGTTTTAATTGATATGCATAATGGTTCTTTGTTTGCTTATTGATTGTTTTTAATGTCTTCGCTCATCCTCACCATCACTGAGAATGAGGTTCTCCCTCAATTGATTTCCTGAGTCTTAAATAAAGTTTTCACTGAATGAATGAAAAAATCGAATCTTTTGATATAGTTTTGCTGTTGTTAAAAATGGTTGGCTATGCCTATCATCAGGAATTTTCTCAGTTTTTGGATCACAGAAGGCATGCGAGAAAAACAAAGTTTTCTTCCGGTATTCAACTTAAAATGGGGTGAGTAACTGATAAACGCATGGTCATCTGGGGGTGAAGTTTTCCTTTAAGACTATGATTTGATGGAGCGTCGGTGGCTTAGTGGTAGAGCAGGCACCCCATGTACAAGGCTGTTGCTGCAGCGGCCCGGGTTCGACTCCAGCCTGTGGCCCTTTGCTGCACATCACTCCCTCTCTCTCTCTCCCCCTTTCATGCTTGTCTGTCCTGTCCATTAAAGGCTAAAAATGCCCCCCAAAAATATCTTTAAAAAAGAAAGACTAGGATTTGAGCAGAATGTAAAATAATGAGGAAACATGAACCTTGTACAAATAAAAGATGGAATCCATCATATATTGTAAATCACTGCGACAAATATCCTGCTCCTGTATAGTTTTTTTTGTCATGGACAGCAGTGTCCCCCAGCTTAAAGGGTCAAGGACACCACAAGGGGTCATGAGATAGGGCTAAGGCAGTGGTTCCCAACTGGTGAGTCACGGATCCATTCTGAATGGGCCTCAAGTGACTCGCAAACATGTCAAGTTTGTAAAAAACAAATTTCGTTTTTAAGTACAGTGAATTTCTGGATTAAAATTTTATGTTAATGTGCTGTTTCCTACTGTAGAGTGAGTGATGGACAGAGACAGCAAACCAGGTTGATGACATGGTATGACACTGAATAAACTAAACTGTGTGGACCTTGAACTAATGACGAAGGAGAAATCTGGAGCCCGTGGCTGGAACAGTTGGGAACCACTGAGCTAAAGGGTCCCAGGATTATTACTGGGGTGTTTTTATTTTATTTTATTTTTTTTCCTGTGATGTTCTCTTGGAATTCTGATGGATGGTACAGAGGTCTGATATGTACAAATGGGGGACATGTAAGGTTTAAAAAGAAAACATCCTGGACAAGGTGTTTACCTGCTTTTTGGGAAAGCTTTTATCCCTGCAGTGACTGAGCCAACAGGGCATCAGATCCCCATTTTTATTCATGTACTCATGAGCCAAATATTTACCAGAGAAAATGTGGTAACCTTGTATCATATGATTTATTAATGCTAACAATAAATCTCGGTGCTCTCTGCTCTGCATTGTCACAATTCAGTGAGGTCGCATGCTCTGCCTGTTTGTTTTCAGAGACTCTTAACTGCCCCAAAATGTGAGTGATGGTCTGTCAGTCAGTTTTACCCTTGTTATTGACAACTGTGTCCTTGGTCCAAGGTATTCCGGGAAAAAAATAGTCCTCACATATAGCAAAAATTCGCAATTAAATGTAATAAAATTTGAAATCACCACTTGAGTTCTTCTTTTCTAATTAAGGAACATTGAAATTATATTATATGCTCCTACTTTAAGGAGTTGTTGTGCCCTCTGACCCATGTAGGCTCCCATCTTCAGAGCAGGGGCTTCTGGGTGTTTAAGGTCAAGGCTGAAAATTAAATGTATTCACGCTTTTGTTGTTTCTCTTGGCTTTTTACACCTTGTATTATTATGGCGGTTATAATTGCCTTATCCACCTCTTTTCCCTTTTCTTCTTCACGCAAAGCACTTTGTGACTTGTTTATAAAACTCCTACATCATATAAAGTTTGCTTGCTTGTGCATTTCCAATAGCCACTCAAAGAAATCTTTGTGAAATCACATCATTGGGTGAAACCGAAGAACCCGTGTGTGAGATTTCTTCTCATACATACATTTATTTTATACTGTCTCAACATCTGAGGTCTGCACCAGCTCATTTATGGAAGACACTGAGGAAAAATCATTTCCCACCGAGTCACTACAGGGAGGCAGATAAGGAGGAGAGTTTGGGAGCAGTTATGTTCCTATATTCTGAATGTCTGTGATTGTGTTGGGCTGTTATGATAGGTACATGCATCAAATATTCATGACCTTGTGCGTGATGCATACTGTATATAAGCAAGTTTTGGTCCTATTCCTGCTCCAAGCAATCGGGGTACAGCATACATCAACCTGTGGGCCAGACTCAACACATGAATACAGAACAGATGAAGCCCTCTCCCTTTCTTCGCCTGATGTTTTGATTTAATACATCGACAGGAGACAATCAATGTCAAACTAGACCACACTCTACTGATGTCTTACTCTGCAATTTTAATTTAAGTACAGCTATTCATCAGGTTTCAGAAGGAAAAATCCCAGATGTCAGTCCAAAATGGTTTATTTTGTAAAGGGGGTAGTTGGAGGAGATGAGAAAACATGGTGCGCTACTAAATGATGATATATTCAAATGTACATGACATTCAAAAGGGTATTACAGTTATCACTCAAATTTTCCACACATGAACTTAAGTCTTCATTCCAACATGTTTTCCAAATGAAAATGGATAAAAAGTTTGTATATTTTCAAAATAAAAATATGTATCAACACAGTAAACCCATGGGATGCTGAAAAAGAAAACAAAAAAAGAAATAACAGTTACATGCAGAATGTAGACTGATGAGTTAATTTTCTTGAATTGGAAAAAAAGTCAATAAAAAACCCACAAGGTGAATGACTAACACATCTTATTAATTTAGAGAAAAATTTAGGTGAATCCTGCCGTTTTGTCATCACATCATTAACTCACATTAGCAGAAACTGCATTGTTTCAGTCTTTTATTCTGTATAATATAGGTCAATAGGAAATATAAGAAACTGCTATTAATGACAACTTGAGTGGTCTTTGCTAGCCATTACAAACAGCACATATGTGTTGAGATGCCTCATGAAAATGACGATCCAAAATAAATTACATTTGCCAAAACCTAACGCACGGACTGGTTGGGATGGAGGGGGAGTAGGATGAGGGTTGGGCTCAATGTAGGAACAACTGACTGATGACTAGTCAAATACACTGTGAATGAAGCTCCTCTGGATGTGTGGCGTCCAGAGGTACGGCTGTAGAGTGAGTAAAAAGGTCCCAAAGTAGAAACTGCAGTCTTAACATGTGCCATACTTTAAAATGTAGAGGAAAACACCCTTACACTCATCAATATGATGAGCAGAAAAGTCCCAAACCAAAGCTTTGAAGTCTTTATTTTTGCTATCGGGGAGAGGAAAAAATACTCGAAAACAAAAATAAAACACAAAACAGGAGAGGGAGGGAAGAAACGACTCCAGATATTACGCTGAATGCAGAAGAAGATGAACTGCACGAGTTGGGTGAGACACTCCGGCACAAGGGGTTATTTCCTGGAGCTAGACTTCTAATATCCAAAAGTACTGGTCTGGAGGACCAATGTTGGTCAAGGGGTGTCCATGGAGATGCCTACAGCAAAATGCCTCAATTGCAGCATCTTAGCAGGCTGTCCAAGAGAGACGCTATGTGCTTCCTGCTGCCTGGCTCTCTCCTCCCTCTGAATTACCTGCAGGAGAGCAAAGTGACAGCAGGTTGACATGGATGTGCAGGCCAGTGGTCTAAATATATACAAAACACGCAAAACAAACTGCTGTTGTGGCACCAACATGGAAATAATTTGGTTTAGGAGTAAGTAGTCGTACATTGTGCCAGCGCTGGAGAAAGGTCTGGCTAACATCATGAGTCTGCACTAGGGAAACAAAAAAGGCTCTGACTTGTTTGTGTATCAATCACAACCGTCTTGGGCGCCACTATGCCAGGGATGCTTGCAACATAGTGTCAGGAGTGAACTGGCATTATAATGGCTAAATCCCCAGAAAGGAAAACACCAAATAAAACATTAAAAGACCTTTTAGCAAGCAGGTTGCTAGCTTCGAAGTTGTTCTTTCATGAACCGCGCTAAAACGAAGTGTGAAGATGAGTCCGGCTGTGCAAGACTAGTTTCACGTGGCAACTTCGAAAATGGTTAACGCAGCATTGTCTCAACTGGGGCAGCCAATGACAGGCTTTATACCCACAGTCTACTTTCAGTAAGCCAGACTAAAGATTAAGTAAACCACACACGACACAAACACACAAACAAAACAAAAAAATCACTGACTCGTAGCAGGAGTGGAGGCTGAAGCTGAGGCAGAGGCGTTGTCTTCCTCGTCGCTGTCCTCCTCGTTGGACTGCGGTACCTCGGCCTCAGGGATGGTTGCTGCTGGGGTCTCGGGCTCCTGCTCCACCCTGCTCTTCAGGGCTAAGATGCGGTGATGTAACGCTGCAGCCAGCTGACCTATGTCCTTAGAGCTACCCTGAAGAGTAGAGACACAGAGGGAGAAACCACTTAGCACATTGACGGGGAAAAAAAGCAAACCTGATCAATGCGGCTCTGGAGTACAACTCAATTCTTCTTGTAGATGTTTCACATTATGAGCTTGCCTGGAAACAGGGATTATACCCTTTGAGCCAGTGGAAGACTTCTGATGTGAAACATCTGCACAGTAAGTTTTGAATTTCAACAGTAGCTTGGCACCAACTGAAATTAATAAGCAGCACTTATGTTAAAAAATAAAGAATTTACTAAAACAGAATCAAACAGATGCAGGTCAGAAAACAGTGATGCTTTTTACTAAAATAGAAATATAGTCCTGTATTTAATTTGAACCCATCTTTTTAAGTAGGCCCACATTGTCTCTGCACTTTAGGTAAATAAAGGTCACTAACTGCTATTTTATGATATACCTAGGCTTGGGAGATAAGCACACAAAGGTTACTTTAGCTCAAAAGGTCATGACACTTAGCTTTATTATCCCCCAAGAGTCAAAACAGCCCCATAAACTGTGAGGTGAACAGTTATATTAAATGTGTTTATGGGACGGTGGTGACTCAAGATGGCTTGCTGGCTCTGGTAATCTTGCAGTGAATCTTAACATAACCTTTACATGAGTCATCAGCTGCAAAAATAGACTCGCAGATATGGGCTCGCTGTGTGTTTTGATGAACTTATCTGTCATTTCCCATAGCCAAGTAGCTACCTAGCCAGCAGTCTGCAGATCAGGCTAATGATGTCTTGTCAATAAGTACTAACAGTGACGGCAAAGCTTTCAGTTTCTGCCCTGTTTGTGTTAAACTGAGATATTAAAGCAGATGTCCATGCTTTATTTAACTGAAGCATCTGCTTGTGACATTATAAAGCTATAAAAAATAGCCTATGGTTATGGTATTTGTGACGGAAAGAAATCTTCCCCAAGCTTGAAAAAATAAACTGCACAACCCAATGTTTGGCGATACACACCGATATTAGGAAGACCTTGACCCCCTGGTCCTCTGTGTCCATGGCAGTGATTCGTACACTCTTCTCGCTGGCCTTATCCACCTGCATTTGGGGCCAAAGCTTAGTGTTGAGGATCAACCGGAGGCTGCCCTGGGTCCTCATCACTGGAAGGGGTTAAACACAAACACAACAGCAATGGTGTGAGATGACTAAGGATATTAACTGAGATGTTACTGTAGTAGTTTTATGTTCATCAGCATAAATACAGGGTCAGAAATATTATCCAGAATGAACCTATGAAATAGTGTCGTAATGCAAAATACCATTTTTTAAATAAAAAAAACAAAAACAAAAAAAAAACACCAACAACTTTAAAGTTAAAACAACTTTCCCTTCAACTCTTACAGTTTTCTTTCTTTGACAACCGTTCTACCATCACACATACACACTGCATTTAACTGCATGCTGTGGTGCCTTGGCCACAGAAGCATATATCACAGGAATGGGCTCCCCCTTGTGTTCAGTGTCAGGTACTGTAATAATTATGGCGATAAAAACCACAATCAAGCACTATTTGTATGGTTTTACAGAGCGTGTTATCTCTAAATCAACATTCAGCTCACAAACAAACATGATCATTCAAGTTTTCAATCAAACCATGTCCTGACCAGGAACCACAAAAACCAAAACTGTGCACATTCTTAACAGTCAGATGTTTATTTACTTTTTCCAGCCCCAAGAAATTTCTGCAGGTGTGCTTACCTAGACGGGACTGTAGCGTGCCGTCTTCTGTTGATGCCATGTCGTTGAGCCTCAGCAAACCTCGACCCCTCTCTATCCACGACTGAGCAGTCTTCTCAAAAACATATAACTTGCACTGCATCTGAAGCAAGAGAGAGCGACGACAAACTATTGCTTCATGTCATGTTTTTTTCACTGCACGTGTTGAATCAAGAGAGCCCGCCTCCTACCTGTAAAACATTGCTTTCTGATTCCTCTCCAGTTTTGACGTCGACTTTCTCTAAGATGCACTTCTTGGCTGTGGCTTTGGTGTAAGCTGCTGCAGACTCCTCCAAAGACTCTGACACGCTGTTCACTGCTGAGATAAAATACAACGGGTTAAGAAATCTGCACCTCGCTTGGTTTAACATTTGGTTTCTGAGATTATTATCAAAAACTGATGTGTTAGTTTGAGCACTTTGCTCAGCCTTCTGCCCCTGCGACCTGGTGCTGGATAAGCAGCTGAAAATGGATGGATGCTTTGTGAGAGTTTCCTCTCACCCCCATATCGTTCTTGCAGTGACACAAACAAAACGTTTTCTGCAAAATTTTGGGTTTTGGATCTAGTGCTGAAGGGTTATAGTCAAAGACCCAGGGTTGCATTCCATCACTTAAAACAGGAGCTGCACAGGCTGCTGCAGATTATTTGCAGAGAGGAGCCACTTCAGCTGAGATCACATTAATGAATGCCTGCACACGCAGCAGCTATGAAATGCTGAATGTCTTTTCGTTGTCATTGGACAAACACGACAGTCTCTGAAACATGCTGTCAAACCACCAAATGTATGCACAGTATTATCCCAGTAGGTGAAGTGGCCTTATATGTTGAGCCCACAATCTAACTGACTACTATTTGTGTTAACAAGTCGCCCTTAGTTATGAAGCAGGAGGTCATGATTAAAACCTAATAAATACCATTCTCTAAAACAAAACACGTATAAAGTCATAGCTTCCATTGTTGTAACCATTTTCATCAAACCAGGTCATGCAGTATCGAGTGTTAAATGTGTGACGTGTTATTTTTCCCTAAAACAAGCTGATGATATTTTCTAGCGAATCTGAATTCAATTCACTTCACTCTTGGTATGAGAAGAATTCTTTGCTGCACCTTGTTTCTGTTAAGCAGTTTTTGCATTCACTGTGAATAAACTTTGTTCTGGACAATGTAACTAAACAACTGCTTCAGTGTTTCAGGAAATGGGTGGGATGTATCACCAGTGGTTTGGAATTTGGATCTCAAATCAAAGATGCAGTATTTATTACACCACAGCTCTTTATGAGGTGCTAATCAAACACTTGCTCCCAACTAAATCTGATGTGGATATTAAAAACTTTATGTAACATATTGGGCTGGGTGACATGGGCAACAAACATATCTTGGTGTTTTTAGGCTGATGGGTGACACACAATTTACATCTTGTTTTTTTTCCGACAAAGTGGGCAAAATGTTCAGTTGTAAGTCAAAGCCACATGTGAGATGCCTGATGTACTTTAATTAAAACCAACTGTGATTAAAATAAAGTGCAAAGACAGGGTTGTCTTCCAGGTTTGAATATAAACAGCTGTAAAACAAGTAAATGAAAAATGACCTGAAACAAATAGCAGGGCTGTACTTTAACTCTTTGCACATTGCACTGGTGCTACAAAGGTTGAAAGTTCTGTAGCACTAGAGCTGCAACAATTGATCAGTTATCAATTATAAAATTAATCACCAGCTAATTTGATATTCAATAAAAAGGTTTGAGTCATTTTTCTTTTTTACGAAAAAAAATTAAATTCTCTGATTCCATTCATTGTGTATTTTCTAGTTATTAAACTGAAAATATTTGGGTTATGGACAAAATGAGACATTTGAGGACGTCATCTTTGGCTTTTGAAAACACTGATTGACATTTTTCAAAATTTTCTGACATTTTAAAGACCAGACAATCGATTAATTCAGAACATTTTTAACAGATTAAACAACAATGAAAATAATTGTTAGTTGCAGCCCTTTGTAGTACAGCCCAAAAATTTGAGCACAAGAATAAAGGTATCTAGTTCATTGTAGTTTGCGACTATTCAAACTCTGTGTTGGGGGAATTTTTCATTTTTCATGACCTTTCAAATGAATATAGCACCGCAAAATGCAGACACTGTTTTAAATATTTGTACAATACAGAGTTTGTCCGTCTTGTATACATTTTTATAAACACATCTGTCGCCGTCTCACCATCGCACAATAGACTACAACTACCAAGTTGTATGGCAATTCGCTATCGATACATCTCACAAAAAGTACACAAACCCCCAACTCAAATACACAAGTGGCTCTGTCTCACACACAGCAGAGCTGTGTTGCATGGGTGCTACTGTGGGAATTTCTTTCATCAGAGGGACCGATGTTTGTGTAGCACGTTGTTTACAACAACAGCAACAGATTTAAAACAGAGTACCGCCCGGTGTCTCCCTCTGTGCAGGAGAACTTGCGCAGAGAGTGCGAGTCACTTCCGACAGGAACCGACACGGCCCGCTGAAGGCAAAGTTGTATCTGTTACTTAAGGTACCGAAAAAACAAAACAGGTACCGACGTAATTTTTGCGTGTTGGCATCGTCTTGGTACCGAAGTACTGGTTCTCATGACAACCCTAGCACACACGCACAGCTTTACGAAGAAATGGGTAATTTAACACAACAGCAAATTATATTGATATTATCTGTATTGTCTCATCCTATATCTCGTTTGAAAGTATCTCGGTGTACCTTAAAAAGTCGATAAACCATCCAGCCTAATAATATATATATGCTTCTGTTAAACTGCTTATCTTATCACACCAGATCTTGCTTTTGTTGTTTTTAGTCATCACTGGGTTGCAGCCAAGCATCTCTCTTAAATCTATTAGTACAGTCAAACATCAAACACTTTTTCAACATCAGTGGAGTTGTGTTTTTACCCTTCTCTGGGGTGGCTTCCTGTGATGAGGGCTCTGAAGCAGGGGCAGCTGAAACTTCTTTAGTTTCCTCATTTGCGGACTCGCCCTTCGGGGGGCTCTGAAAACACAACAAAGGTGATCAGTGGAACTTGTAGGAGTTTTTCAATATGGCAGACAGCAGACTCAGTTTACAGCAGGTTGCATCAACTCACCAGAACTCGTTCAGACATGTTCTGCCCAAAAACAAATTTTGCCCCACTGTCTGTACTGTTTGTGGCATTTTTTGAACTGAAAGGACACAGGGAAGAAAAAAAAAAGAGTTGATGAAAGTTAATTATGAATGAAGATGAGTTGCTAAAAATACTCGAAGGAGGACACAATTGTATTACCTTGGGGTAGAGATGTACTGTAAGAAATAATTAGTGCCCTCTGATTGAGAGTCCGGCAACACACCATCCTTTGACTTGCCTTCTGTACTGTTTTCTTCCAACTGGAGAAAAAGAAGTGTTAAATTAGGAGTTATGCTAAAAATGACCCAAACTTTAAGACAGACCATAAAACTTTTATAAATCAACAATAAAGAAACTCCTAATGTGCAGTATAGCAAGTGACCATTTTCAAAATCTTGTCCAAACATCCAGATTCCAGATTGACCTCAAAATCATACAGAAAAATATCAGCCATTTTGCAGAGCACCACAGGAAATGCATCTCTTATCAGGAACTGGGACCACAAAACACTACAGGAAATTATCTAAGCGAGAACTGAGACTCATGACAAAGTGTTAGAATAGAAACACTTACAAAAAAATGTACACTATGACAAGACAGAGTATCCCCTCAAATGTGTAAAAGCCCCTCCTCTGTCTGAGACATTTAACTGTGCATATCTGTTTTGGTTTGTCACATTCTCAGCTCAGGTTTGCACCCACTGTACGTTAAAAACAAGACTAAGACGAGTGGGAAGGCAACCCACCTTTGCTCTGTCTTTGATATTCTGACCAAACACAAAAGATATTGCTACATCTGTCTCCTTCTTCTCTCTTTCGTCTCCATCTTTGTCACCACTTGCTCCATCTTCCTCATTTTCATGTTTCTGAAATGGGAACCAAAAAAAAAAAAAGAAAAAAAAAGAAAAAGCAGTGTCAACTTTATAGTCGACTTTTCTTTAAAAAAAAAAAATCTAAAACATTGCTTTTAACATAGCTCTGAAAGCAACTTTTACATACAGTAAAATAACACAGTGAATCTTTTGATATCTAACATTTGCATGACTTTTGATCAACACCAGATACAATATACTTCCTCATTTCAGAGGAGAACGGAAATAACAAATCTTCTGTAAATGACCTTCAGTTTAATGCTTTTACACACTTTCTTTCTAATTCTTGAAACAAAGCCTGTACTGAGCTGATAGGCAGCATTTATCAATAACAAACCCTTGATTATAACGGGCAGATTTACCCACTCCTCACCTGTGACTTGGCCAAGCTGGCTGAGTGCTCTGTGTTGTTCAGGAAGAGGGACTGGGTCACAGATGCCCCATCTGATGACTTTTTCACACCGTTGGTTCCACAACTGGAATCTAAATGAACAGACAGAAAGGACAAAGATAGTTTCTTTTTTTTCTTACTGCTGTCCCAAAGAATATTTAGCCTGTACGGCATATGCCAAAAACACAATATGCAAGTTATTAATAATCAAAGCTGAATTATCAGACACTTGAGAATGTTTTACAAGTATCAACAACTGATTCCAAGCTGCACCCACTGGACTCTATATGTGATTTAGAGGGCGGCGGCGCCTGGAGGACTGCAGGGCGGAGGACACTGCGTTGCTGCTCCTTGGGTTTCTGACTTGGGACACCTGCAACAGAGCCAACTTGTCTCATACTTTTTGAACACAATGAGATGTTCTGGGTCTACATGTTCAAGTCTGGATGTATCATTTCCATTTCTAAGAAGGGTCATATATAAAGGATGCAAGTCTGGGTTCAACTTCAAGTCTTTGTTCCGTTTCAGTCAAGTCAGTGTGAGAAAAAATTCCACGAAGGCTTACAACCTCAAACACCAACCTGAGCTTGGTGCCTGTCCATGTATGAGAGTTGGTGGCTTTAAACGGAATCCCACAGGCTTCTCCTCTGGTGAGAGGGAGCACAAGAGAGGGCGGACATTAAAAAAAGATCCAAGAGTCACACAGCAACATATAAAGGGTACGTTCCTTCTGTCTTTGCACCTTTCTGACCACAGGCCCGGTTACCACAGCAACCCTTGAAGAGCCTCAAGAGTTCTGTTGCAGCAATCCAACTCCTGTGCAGTAACATGGCGGGCTCTAGGGCCTATGATCTATTTCTACTCTCCATCTCAGTGGCTTTATTAGCCTGACATGACCTGGCCCTAATCAGCGCTAAAGCAGAAAGCTGAGAGCACTTGTAAAAAGCGCATCCTCTTTATCAGCAGCATTTTTATGAGATCATTCCTTTTTCTAGTGAGCATAAATTTTAAACAAAACTTCTTCATCTTTTAACAACCAGGGCCTTTACTTCATTTTACTAACCAGCATAATACTTAGGACATGGAGGTGCACTGTGTGTAGTTTTACAATCAATCAGTGTTTGATTCCTAGTGTGTTCATCTTAGTTTTCACTTCCAAATATGTGCTTTATGCAATATGCTAAAAGCGCTTATTAATAACGCCCTGTTTGTTTACTCAAGTGGATGCTGCGTCCTCTCTGAAAAGCTGTGTTAAATACTGATATTACTCCTGCCAACTCTAAACAATTGAGCTATTGATTAGAATTCAAGCAATCAAATCCAAAGCAAATAAATTGAATAACACATATTATTAGCAGAGATGTACACTTTAAATAATTCACAAAAACACACATACATTTTTGTTAAAGTCCCACTGCAGTCAAAATTCCACAATAACAGTGTGATTTCAGTTTTGCATTACTCCCTCCCACAAAATGCACATGGTGAAATGTTCTTTCAGAGATGGTGAACAGCATGCTGCTACGAACAGCGATATGATGAATACTGTATGTCTGACCCACAGGGGATCCCAAACCTCATCATATAGTGTGCACAAGCCGAACCTATTCGGTACATGCATGTTTAGGACCTAACCTACCGACTTGAACTGACAAAATTTAAGACCCACAGTCAATGTTATATTTTATTCCTTTTTAAAGAGAGAAAGAAGGGCTTTCTCTCAAACAGGAAATAACTAATCTGGGGACAGCCATTATATATGTAAATCTTTACAGAACACAACACAGCAGCCCACTGACACAAAACACAACTGGCTTATAATCCCTCATAAGCCATTCCTCTGACATGTAGAGTCAGTGGCACTAAACAAACAGCATCCAACTACCAGCACATGACACTTTGGCACCATATAATAATAAACCCTCTGCTGTTACCAATATCAAGCACTACTTTTTTTTCCAATATTGGCATCATACATTTGGTTGATAAACTTAGAACTTGTTTCCAAGCTGAACTTGGCACATCAAACCGTTTTAATCAGGAACAGAAGTACATATTGTGCCAGCATGGTCATGGGTCTTAGAAGGTCATAATGTTTCCACAATGAAGAGGCCACCTCTGAATTACTGGGGATTTTGAGAAGCTCTTGTCTTGCATGTTCTAATCAATTTAAGCTAACTCTAATGCAAGGAACCTCTGTATAAATAAATGTATGTATGTGTGTGTGTGTGCGTGTCCTTCACATTTTTTGGGAACCATTCATTTTATCTACTTCACACTTAACAGATGTATTGCTGGGGACACAAGGATATGCAGTGTCGAATTTGGTGTGACTTGGACACGTAACACGTTTAACATTAATAAACTTTGAATAAACAAGCAAACAGCGCTCTGTGGCATGGGGCTACAGGGCTCTGCAGAGAGTCGTCATCAGATAAAGAAAGAGAGCCAGGAGATGTTACATTGGAGTAGACACAAACATTTTGAGCATTTCGAATTAACGCTTTTGTTCCCGGATGCAAGGAAGCACTGAAAAAAAAAAAAACTCCAAAAGTCTCAAAGTCTGGTGAGAAAGTCGCCAAGTGTGTGGAGTGCGTGTACTCTAATGCCTGCTATTAAAATCGATGCTCTACTTTATAACCGCAGTGGTGTGGACTGAGTCAAGCATATCTTCACCTACGGCCATTGTGTAAGTCTGCCATGCTAACTTAAAACACCGGCCGCTGGCCACACGCCTTTGCTATTAAAATCCACTGTGTACTTAATGAATGCAATGGTTAAGTCAAAGCAAGTGACTAATACACCCATTCGGAAATCATTACATCCATTAATATTTACTGGTGTGTTTGTCAGAGGTGGATTAAGTGATCTGGGGGCCCCAGGCAAACACTGTCTTGCTTTACTTGTCAGTCTTTCTCTGACTGGGAAGGTTGGTATTGCCAATAATAGCAGAAGTATTCCAAACTTTGTTTTCCAAAGCAAAACTATTAAATATCAAAACTATTAGTACTGCAGAGTTAAGGTCCTGCATTCAAATTTTGACTTAAAGTTAAGAGTAAAAGAGAGGCATTATTAGTAATGCACTTAAATTAACTTAATGTCTGTTTAAGGCGAAGTATTCAGTTCTAATATAATGCTGAGTAGTTTAACTGTTATATTTTTTGTGAGCAAATACTGAATCTGCAATGTAACCTGTAACATGTTTCTATCTGGTAAATGTAGGCTATTGTGTTTTCCTCTGAAGTAGGAGTACACTATAGGTAGTCAACTGTTAAGTTGGCTTTTGTTTGTTATTTTGTTGTACAATGAGCTATAATAGCCACATAAATCAACAATTTTCATACCTAAACATCATAATAAATCTATAGCTGTTTGGGGCCCAGGTGTATTGCTCAGGACCCAAGGAAGTGCAATGTCAAGTGCGAAATTATTCTCAAGAAAGCTGCAAGTAGCTATACCACAGGCCAAGGAATCAGCCTTTTCTGAACAGGCATGCTTTGAAGGGGCACTGCACTAAAACTGACAATTAGCTCACTAGCTTGCAACAAAAAGCCTTCACCTCTCTTTGCCGGGTATACTGCGTGTTCTTTTTGCAACACATGACACAGACCAATGGTGCAGCCATAGACAGAAAGAGAGGAGGACCAAATCATTTCGAAATAACCAGACCTCAACCAGAAGCTAAATGCAACAAACCAGCCTGAACTGATGTCCAACTTGACTGCACTTATCTGGCACAGTAAGTTTCTTCCCTTATATATTTATTCATTTTGTTGGATTAATACTACATATAAAAAAGGAAATTTGGAGTAAATTTATTTTGCTGTTAATTCTCATATCATTTAAAATCACTCATGCCTTTGGAATTTGGCTGTCCATGTCACTCTGTGACTGCATTCCATGAATAGCGTCAGACTTCAACAGCAGATACCTGAAGGGCTAGCTCATAAGTAAAACTACCACATGCGAGTTAACTTGAGCTGTTCAGAGTGAATGGGGTGCATTTGCAGGCAGGGAATACACAAAATTTTACTGACATCTTATTTGCAACTACTGATGTCACAACAGTAGAAAACATAAACATATGCTAAAAAATTCTTTCAGACATAAAATGCATGGGTGCGCAAAAGAGCAAACATTACTGTTGACCAATCAACTTATTGTATTTGTTGGCCTAAACTGTTTTAAAAAAATGTGTTGACCCATGAAACTAAGATTTTTACTGCAGGGGGCCTTTAAGCTATGAAGAGAAACTAATGGTGGTCTGGATGCCTCACCTGGCTCAGAGTCAGAGTTCCCAGTTGGAGACTGGCAGAAACTTGAGGGCATGAATACATTGTTCTTGGGAACTGCAAAGTAGCGAACAGGCATTGCACTCAGCATACAAATCAATGTGTACACCACAAGCAAGAAACTAAGAAAAACAAATGCTCTGCTTAGTCACCACGTGCCCTTACCAGAATGTGGGGGTGGGAACGATGAGGTCCTTTCCCTTTTCACAGGGGGGCAATAGCTTCCCTCATCTTTATCTGAATCTGAAAATGGTAACAAAATATTAATAATAATACAATTTCAATAAACATATGAGAAAGATAATATTAAGTAAGTGGTCAGTCTGGACGTTAAATTTACCTTCTCCATCCTCTGCACTTGAGCCGTCCGCAGATCGCTGCAAGAAAAGCGAAGGATTTGAGCTCAACAACTGCTCTGCAATGTGTGTTTTTTGCAGATTGAATATCAGTATAAATAAAGTCTGCAAAATCATAATTATGGCTTAAGTCTCGACACATACAAATAACGTAGAGAAACTTACCTTCTGTGCTTTATCTTTTTGGAAAACAAACACAGGAGGCGCTATGGCAGGCTTGTCTGTTAAGAGAAGATGTAGGCTAGTCATCCAAGCACTAACTTAAAGTTTATAGCAACCCCATCTGTTTGACTCTTCTTCATGGTTTAGAGTAGAAAACAAAAAAGGTAACGCTATAGCCTTCTCATTTCATGGCTCTGATTTTCCTCTTAAAAGCAGTGACAACAACATGAGTGTTCATAGAGCTAGAATGTTATTTGCATAAGCATAATCATCTTGCACTAAATTAAACACCAAATTTCAATGCACGGTGACACCGCAGGCATTAACATATCATTCCAAAAACCAACCAAAAATATGCGGAGATGCATTTAGACATCCTAGATTTCACAGACTGTATGGAGGACAAGTTTTGGTTTGAAAACTTATACTGCTTACCTTTCTATAAATACTTCTGATGAAGCTTCCAGTGAGTACAACACAACTGTGAACAGTTTATTTATATGCCAGATTTAGCTGCGTCAAAGAATAAGCGTAAAAGAGGGAAGTGTGAAAACAATCCGACCAAGGTGACTCAAGAAAATGCACGCCTATAATGCTGATGTCGAATTTCAGTCAATGTTAGCCAGGGTTGAAAATTAGCAGCAGCCACTATCAAATGCTGGTAAAAATATGCAAGTGGTTGCTAGATTTGCTTTACTCACCTGCCCCAAAAATACCCAATGGTAATCTATTGAGTGACATGGAGATTTGGAATTAACCAGTCACAGTTGCAGGTGGACAAAAAAAGTAAATTTCCAACCATGATGTCAGCCAGAGAAATCAACTCTTAATCATACTGCAGAAAATCATGCAATCCTATTAGGACTACAAGGAAGAATAAATCACATTATGCTGATCTAACCTGGACATTCATGTAAATAGCAATGTATCACATAGCCATCAAACTTTCAGTGACTCCACAAGGCCACACAGCAACTGTAGCTACTGTAGTAATCAAAAAGGTGATTTATTTCAGCTCACTACCAAAGATTTTGTTGCAGCTATAAGCTATTGTCATGGCTAACCCATAATAGCAATCGCCAGGTAGGATAATAATTTCATGTCACCTTAATGCGTCTACCTTTACACTGTAACCTCTGTAAGATGTGTAATCCTATAACGTTAGCAGACAAAGGTTTTCCTCTGTCTAGGCTGGGCCTATAACACTGAGCAGGTGTAACATCGTTGTCGTTGAGAGCCTTGCCGGGGCAGAAATACACGCGGTTACAGCCAAATAGGCAACAGCACATTGCCAGGATTGTTTACTGGACCAAGATTCGCCGTGTCAAACACAACCCCTCATGGCTAATACTAGCTGTTTATGTATGACCACGTTTAATGGCAGAAAACAAGAGATTACTGTGTGACCTATATTAACATCCAGCTTTGACTCTCTCTGCGGCTTGCAGACAGCTATCTCAGCTACTGATTGTAACATTTCCGGCATGCAACACTGATATTCACTGCAGAAATCCAAGCAGCCCGCGACGCTCCCGGCTTATGATAACCAGCTAGCATTTACACTATCTGACCCGACCCAGCAAATAGTCGGCCCCACCGGTTGTTCCCTAAAGCCCCGCACGTAGCTTAGCTTATTGGCTATAGTTAGCTTGCTAATGCGCTCCATCCCGCATGAGTCATCTCGCCTCACAAGCAATGACACCAAGATACTCACTGAATTCTCCCATATTTAATACATCAACATAATGACGAGTAGATCTGAGCAGAATAAATGCAGAATAGAAAGGGATCAGCGATTACACCACAGCATTGTCCCTTAGCTTACGCTTTTCTCTCTACGCGCCTAAATGAACGCCAGGCAACCCTGCAAGTGAGCGCTAACTACATTAAACAAGGAGAATGTCGTACTAAAACGTTCCCAATCAATTGAAACATCACCCTGTTAGCCGACTTACAAACAGTGCTTTTACATCTTTGGCCTAAAAAGCCTTGCTTCACTTCCACAATAGATCTTTTAGCTCACCACAAATGGCAAAACATACTGCCTATAAATAGCCGGGCGCTAGCGTTAGGGAGGTAAGCCAGCTAGTGGCAGGCAGCATTCGAGGGCGTTCCGAGGCATTCCAGGTATTACCCACAGCCCAGCCGTTAGCATTGTTAGCCTGCTTGCTAACGTTGTAGTCTTGTAAACGCCGCGAAGCTATAATTCACCCGAACTCGCTGTTAACATGCGGCCAGGCGGCATCACTCCAGTTATTAAATATGCAGACAATGTATAGGCGCCGTTTATATCAGCACAGTAGCTGTATTGTTTTTCTCATACTGCCACTTACTCACCTTCGTTTGCCAAGTCCGCCATTTTACTTCGACGCTCACACACCCACAACCCACCGCGCAGATAATACAAGTTGAGGCAGAAATGTTTTCAGTGGCAGAGAGCACATTGCCACCGTTTACTATTGCAGTGAGCGACCCCCGGCTTTCTCCTGTGCCCGTCAGTCATACATAAAAATAAAAATAATACTGTCCGTGGCTGTCAGTCTGTTTATGTTTTGAGTGGAGCACATGTTCCAACCTTTAAGAGCAACTTAAAGTTGATTTGGATAGCATAACCTATTACAGCAACTCCTCAGGCCCCTGTAGAAATGTAGCCTACCATGCTGTGATAACACACATTAAAAAGGAGTTGTCAAAGTAGTAAATGTTGCACTGAGTGGCCCAAGAAGTCTGCATTAGAATATGAATAACATACATGTCTTATGACCTTGGAAAGAGTAATTTGACAGAAAAAAATAAGATCTCCAGGGTCACATCTGATCTTCCCAGAGGATGAAGTTTCTTGGGTTGTCATGGAATTAGCTTAGTTGGCATCATTGTTGCCATGGTGATTGATGTCAAAAACATAAGCCGCCACTGCCTTGAGGGATGAGACAAATTGCCAGGGGTAGGAAAATATTGCAGAGATCAAGGTGCAGGAGCAAAAGCATCCACAATAAAAAGATAAAAGATCTGCGCAGTGAAACAATAACACAACAACCTCAAGAGATGCTCCTGAGGGATAACAGGTTTGGGGAGGCGAAGGAGGAGGCCTTGTTTCAGGACAAAAGAGGAGCTGACAAAAAGTCAAAAACATAAGCTTCTGCTGTAAAGATAAATACTCCAAGTCAGATGTGACAGGAGGGTGGGTGAATCAATAGCAAAGGTGAGTCATAGATAAGTCATATAGTAATAGATTCATGCACTGTGTCGAAAAAAAAGGACTGGCTCTCACAATGGTTTCTTCTTAAACCCTTCCCACATTGAGGGTTATTCTAGTCTTGGATATACAGTTCACAAACTATTATTTTTCTTCAAACATTGCTTCATATTACCTTTTCCAGTTGCAGCAGTAAGTCGACAGCCTTCTCCTGAAGTGTTACTGCACAGTCGGTGGTGGTATTTGCTGTGACAGCCAATAATGTGAAGGCAAACAAGCATAGTTCACATTTCATGGGTTCAAACAGCGTCTCATCATTTTTACCTTTATGCTCAAGGTGGCGCAATGCTTCCTCACAGTGAGACAGTTAATAGGTTTGAAGCTACCACACAGCTGGGCCTTGGATAAAAACAGTCGTGATGATTAACATGCGTGTTTATTATGGACGTTAATGAAAGGGATTTTAATCAAGACAAAAATCCAAAGCTCTTTGGTAGGCTTTGGCAATGGTCTGCAGTCATTTCAGGAATGAGTAATTTCACTAAACAGACTTAATTAAAGATAGCCTGTTGAGATTTTTTTAACATCAGTGTTGCCATCCAAACACATTGTGTGAGATCTAACAATCATCTTGAATACATTTCCTCCCTCGTAAAACATTTGCAAAACCCTTGTTGAATGTTTTGAAACAGGCATTTTTTCCACCAGCTTTCACTCATTGCATCACTACCTTTTATGAAGGCCACATTTACTATGTTGTGAATCAGACATCATGGACTGTTGCGGCACTGCAGAGCTGATTGGTTCCCAGAACTGTAAACACAGCAAAGCCATTTTGCTTTGATCAAACCCATCAGTGGCACATGCTTTGGCATTTGGGGACCCTAGACAAAAGCAAACTTGAATATGAAGTTTGACATCTTTTAGTTAGTTTTCTTTGGATATTAGGGACTGTTTGTTATTTATGAGGGGGGAGGGAGTGCTGCAAAAAGAGGGAAGCATGTCAGATATTGTTTTAAGCACTGGGAAGGGCCATATGTCTTTTATTTTGGCGTGGGGAGGTGCATACAACTTTAAATGGTTGTAATTTGGTTGGAATTTCAAAAAGCAATTTTTTTAAAAAGATTTTTTTTATGTTTACAAAAGTTTAAAAACTTGCCAAAATTACACCATTTATCATAGCCAGAAAATTCAAAAACAAAAATTATCATGCGGTTTTCATATTTCTGATGGTCCTTGAACACATTATGTGGGACAAATGCTTACTTAGGAAAAAAAACAAAAACAAAATCTGAGTTTAAATTAGAAATAGATCAATATCACTTTATTCTACAATTAATTTGGCCAAAAATAAACTGTTTGCATGAACTAACCATAATGCACAACAAGAGTGGAAAAACTGAGGCTTTTTTCAACTCTGGGATTTCATTTTTATAACTTTTAACTTTCACACTTTAAAAGGCAAGTGTTAAAAGTCTTAAATCTAATTTATGGTGGAGGGAGGGTCATGCATTTCACCTAATCACTCAGGGAAGCTAGCTGTGGGGAGGGTTAAATAAACAAAACAAAGCAAAATAAAACAAAGTCACACCTCAGCCACCCGCCTCCTGTAATAAATAAAGAACAGTCCCTTGTTAACTGACATTTTTGTCTAACCCAGCTATTTTCATATGGGTGTTTTACAGCTTTATGTTGTGTACAGGCTGAAGTGATCTGCTGCTTTGCATGTGTCATTTTCCAGTTTAAAGCCAAAGAAGTTCACTGCATCTGCCACCAGAGGGCAACAGCATTTAAAGCTGGAGGCAAGCCCTCCTTATACAAAGACAGTTAACACATCATTCTTTGTGTACACGTTTTCCTTACATAATGTACCACAACATGACACTGAAAAATATAACTGAAAAGTATGCTTTTCAGTGCTTTCAACTCTTGAGCAGGTTTTAAATCAATCTTTTGAACAGAGGTTTGATTTACTTTATCCTAAGGGTGTCATTAAATCAGGGGCAATGAAAGTTGAAAGAATAATAGAGAAACTATCAAATTCCCCTCCAGTGATCTAGGATTGCGTTTTCTTCAGGATGTCAGTTTGTTCTTAACTTGTGAGGAGGTTCAGACACGTAGCACTAAATTCTGGGCCTGTGCATAAGCAGTCTCCGTGGGCCCCTCTGCTTTTCCTCTCTTGATCCATGTCTCTCTCATGCACCGTTTTTCCTTTCTGTCTTTCTTTTCATTTTTGAAACATTTTTGATTTCCCAAACACGGGTAAAGAAGACATGACAGTGTACTCTGGAACTTCAGTGGCATAGGCAGTCACTCACTCGGCTCTTGCTGCATTTAGAGATGAATCCTAGTGCAGGGGCAAACAAAACCATTTGCGACTTTAAGTTGAGAGAGGTGCTTAAGAGAGCTTCTACTATTTTTTTATACAAAGTTCAGTCTTTCAAGGGATTTATTCAGCCAATTTTAATTTAGTTATGGCACTTATTGCTAAGAAAAAGTACAAATAAAACCAAACCTTTCATTCCAGGCTTTTATAAGGGCCCCTCTTCCACTGGGGCTCTGAGTAATCAGTCCCACTTTCCCGCATTATGCCAACCCTGAATAGGTTCACAGCGGACTCAGTTGTCACATATTTGTAAATCAAGACATACCCACATTTCACACAGTGCGAGATCTTAATACTGTCAAATTTCTTGGATCTTTTTAAACAAACTTCCCAAATCAGCTTCTGTTATCATGTAAAAACGTTTTCTTTGTCTGGAGATAACAGGACAATTAACCTGCTAACAACAGAAAATGAATTTGTCATTCGGATAAAATGAGATAATTGTTTGATTGTCTTAAGATAATAGGATTAAACCAATGATTACAATTACAGCTGCCCTCTGTTGAGGAATGAAACACATTTACTGATCACAATCTCTCTGTAATTCTTCTATGTTTCTTTGCTGTAGTTGAAAGGTTGAATCAACGGCCTCTACACAAACATATATGAAATGTTTCCATTAGAAAGTGACCCAGTGCCAGATGTAGAAGCAGGAGTTAGGCAGAAAACACTGGACAAATCCAGCACAGACATAAACACAAAGCAGTTGTTTGCGTTGTTTGCTCAATTATGGTTAGGGAACACTGAGTAGAGCACATTTCATAAGAATTTTTATTGCACAATACCGACCACGTTTTCAGCAAAGAATCATACTTCAAATTTCCCTTCAGGCACAACTCAAACAAGCCACTGCATGTGTTTATGCTGTTTTCCACAAAAGCCTTCATCTGTCAAGGGAGCTTGGCTTCAGCTTCGAGCCATAACAGTTTCAGTTCTCTTCTTATCCATCAGCGTAGCCACCGTCCAATGTCCACTGTAAATCAGCAAGTCAACATTTTTATTGGTTGCAGGCCAGGGAGCTTAACTCTCACTAAACTCTAATTATACGCCAGCTAAATGTTTGCGCATTCTTTGTTGTGCTTGACAAAACTGTCTGTGTTACCATCCAGTTTGCAGATTTCCAAACAGGCTCTGTTACATTGTTAACATAGTAAAAGTGGCTCCATTAGTGACTGGCATTTGCTGACTTACATGCATGCTTATATGCATATGTAATGATATGCAATGTTTTGAAGTACAGTAAGACGACCTCAGGCATACTTTGTTACCTAACAGACTTATTTTTTTACCAGATGATTGTAACTAACACCTAAAGATGAAACCTAGGGGAATTTCACTGGAAAAAAACAAGGGTAATCATGAGGCAAACATTCTTTCACAAAACCCAAAACGATCTAATTTCTCCAGTGATGTAATATTTGATCTTATCCTCTGAGCAGTGTCATCTGAAGAACACAGCTTCTGGGTAGAGCTAAATACAGCCGTGTGATGAATAAATTAGAATAAAATAAGAATGCTAGCTTGAAAACTGCACTCACAATAGTGCAGTGGGACAGCTTGAAGAAATGTCACTTATGTAAATATGTGTAGGAATTTTTCTTGGTGAACCAAACCACAGGGGACTAATGCCAGATGTTAATATTAGACATCTGTGCAAAACCCCAAATTACATTTGGAAGCATCCAGTTACTGCATCTTTGTTTTTTTTAACTTCTGTCTACAATATCTGTGCATGCCAGCTATGGTTGAGATTGGTGAAAGATCATAGTTAAGGTAAGAAAATATATATTATTGCAGGTCTGTGAAGGGACAGGAACTCCAGTCTCCTTTGCAAAAGTCAAATATGATACACCTCCTTCCATAAATAGTACACAAAGGAAACACTACTTCCTGCATTGGCACTAAATGATGGTCCTGGATGTAATTCGATTTTTCTAATCTGAATGTAATTCCTTGGATAACTGGCTGTGTTTAGTGTTTATTAACAGTGTTAAAGGTCCAGTGTGTAGGATTGAGGTTGATATATTGGCAAACTTGCAATGTAATATAGTTAGTGTGTTTTCTCTCATGTGTAATCACCTGAAAATAAGAATCCTTAGGTTTTAATTACTTTAGAATAAGATGTTTATCTACATAGAGGGCAGGTCCTTGTCCACAGAGTCTGCCATGTTGCACTACCATGTTTCAACAATAGACCAGAACAGACATTTCAAACACTGGGTCTGGATAGGGCCAGTCACTTTTTCACATTTTCGTATCAGCCACCATAGTTAGCAGCCCCTCGGAAATGAGCAATGTCAGAAAAACACAGATTTTTTTAAACGTGCAACTGCTTTACACAGTGTCTTTACCAGGTCTGTCTGTTTTGGAGTGAAGGAGACCTCTCTGGATTATTTGGCTCTCTGTAAAAACCTGCTTAATGTCTGGATCTTGAGTTACCAGAGAAAAAAGGTGAGTACACAATTAGCAGGTGCTTGGCTAGCTCATCTCTGATGAGCCAAACAGCATGAGAGAAACACTGATTTGTGACGTGAAACTGCTTTAGTGTTTTTACTGGTTTTAATTACCTGGTCCACTTGTTTAGGAGAGGAAGAGACCTCTGCGGATAATTCAACTCTCGCTAAAAACCTCCTGAACAATGAACACTAAAGGAATTCTAATTTGTAGAAGCTTCAGCTGGTTGCAATCTGCAATCCTCACCACTAGATGCCACTAAATCCCCCTAAATCTTACACACTGAGGCTTTAAACTGGCACTATTTTATGCTTTGTGCTTTTTGGAAAAATGTCTTTTTGAAGAAGCAGAGTGAGGATTTTTGGCACAACTTCACCTACGTGCAAGGTGCCTGGAAAAAGGAAAAAGTCTGAAAAAGTAGAGATGTAGTGGGACTAAAATTTAGCCCTGGACTTTTTGTGTGAGCGCTTAAAGGACACAAGCAGAATTTTTTTGGCAGTAATTTAAACACTAATACATTTTTTGTGGTGTAAAAAAATCTGATGATGCTGAAGACCTTCAAGGATATCTTGCTGACACTTGCCTCCTTAGTTTATATAAGACACTGCATGGAATCAAAACAAGACCAGGCCAGCCTGGATAAACTGGGACACTAAGTCACAGTATACAGCAAACTACTGCTAACTTCTGTATTCATATGTGTTCAGTCAATCAGTAGAGTGCTAAAATAATTACAAAGGCTCACAAATACACACATATGTCACACACTTAATATTTTTCAATAATCAAAACCTACGATGCAGTCCCATAGAAACAGCACAAACTTGAACTACCGCCTCACAGTTGTATCCTTCTGTGAGGCAGTCAAGTTGCAGTTACAGTTAACATCCATATCTGTCCAGACTCATATGTTGCCATGACAGTAGACAATGCTTTGAATATGGATATTGCTGCAAACAAGCTACATATTCTAAAACATGGATGTTTCACACACATTTTTAACCTGGCAGCACAGAAGAGCTATACAATCAGCACAGTTTCAAGATTAGTTTCACCAATTCTGCCTCTTACCAAATGTTTCCTGTTCTGTTCCTGAGTTATGGCATTGAGTAATGGCCAAAAATGTGATTTTGCAGAATATTATGATGTCACCGTGATGCTGACCTTTGACCTTTTGGATGTAAAATGTCACTTTATCATTTTATCCTATGAGGCCTTTGTGTGAAATTCTGTGAATTCTTGAGATATGGCCAAAAATGTTTAATGAGGTCACAGTGATCTTTGACCTTCGACTACTAAAATCTATTCAGCTGATCACTGAGTCAAAGTGGACATGCCAGATTTGAGGGAATTCGCTCAAGACATTCTTGAGATGACACGTTAACAAGTGTGCTCGCCTTCTTGATGCCCAGCTGCCCCTACTGAAGGGATATAACTCCAGCAGCACTTGTAGTCGACAAAACAACTTTCTTATTGGACCAACGTGTGACCAAGTAACTGTTTTATTAAAGAAGCTCTGTGCAATATTCAAAACATATCTATGATTTGAATGTTACACACAGCTCTCAACATGGAGGTGGCAGAGCTGGCAGCTAGCAGCTAACTGTGCTAGCAGCTAACTGTGCTAACAGCGCGAACAGTGCTAACAACAGCAACAGTGCTGACAGAGATAACTGGGGAAGGACCTGGACAGTAGACGCGATGCCATCCCTTTATCAGCAATAACTGCCACATGAACACAGGTGCAGAGCAGCAGCAATTAACTAACCAATAGGCAGTGGGAAACACACACAGGACTTGTGCTAACATGCACACCCAGCAGCACCCTCTACCACAACAATTAACAGAGAAGCTCGGATTACAGCACACACAGAGGGAGCATGACTGCATTCTCTGCCCAGAATGTCATTATTCTACTATATCTTACATAACAAAGAGTTGTTTGCTGCTATATTTATGCTCTAAATATTGTACAGAGCTCCCTCCCATGAAATAGGGACTGGGAAAACAACACAGCCTCTTCAATGGTGAGCTTGTGCTGCATAGTGGACATAACCAAAAAAGACATAATATATTTCCCTCACTTCTACCAAACTCATATCAAATCTAACTGCCTGCCTTTTCATCACTCCTAGCCACTGGTTAACTCTGGGCCTAATGTCCCAACTTTAACATCCTGTCACAAAATAAATACATCCCATTGCAGAAGTCATGACACCATCTCATTGGACCTTTTTGTTTGTTTTTTCCCTCTGTCAATTATGGGATTGCCTTTATTGGTCATTTATTTATATGTTTGTTGGTGGCATTTGAAAAGCAATGGGTAGATTGTGATGAAGTTTGCTGTCTATATTCATGGCCCCAAAAGTAAGAAACCATTTGATCTTGGTTATGTTTCCTCACCTAAGACAGTCAGTGCAAAGTTACACTTATCAAATGAACTTATCTCTTGACACCTTTGGCATTAACATAGATTGTTGTCTTTGCACATTCACGCCTCCACAAGGAGAAAAGCTTCAGATTTTGAAACTCCTTGTCCTTTCGGTTTGTCATCATCACGCCCAGAAAACACGAGCCCGTCTTCAAGATCAGTAAAAAAAAGAAAGAAAGAAAGAACCGGTAGAGACTAAATTCTTTTTGATTGTTTTCTCTTTTTCGTGCACATGCAGTTTACAAATGGACGGTTGCAAAAGAAGTAAATATTTAATCAGTGTCATTATTCAGTCTACAGCCTGTAAGACAGCTTTGTTCTCATCTCTGCTGTAGTGTTTTTTTGTACTGTGTGCCAAAGTAAAGTTTCTCATACACTGATGAATGGCTTCTTGGAGAGGTCTTCTCTCATATGCATGCAAAACGATAGCAACGGTGAAGGAATAGAACAACATATCATATTGTCTTAAAGGAATGCTGAAGACAACACACTGTATCATCACGCGGCCTGAGTCCAAGTACCTCTGGCGGTGGACCATCATCTCCTGACAAATATTTAATGCCATTAATCCATCAGGATATTTTGAATATGCAATCGCAACCAGGAATAAAGACAACCACAGCCAACTCTCTAGTGTTATTTCAATCTTGTTGAAGTCACAGATTGTTTTGCCAACAAACATTTTTTCATTTTGTACTATGATCGAACCCACACGCCTCGCACGGAGCAAGACCAGAATCGCACAAAGAGACTCAGGCGATATGTGAGTAAATCACAGCATACCAAATTTTATATGAGCTGCTTTAATGCCTGGGTGGCAACTGGGAAGGCAGAGGAAATTCTCAGACTTTACGACACAATGTACAGTTGTGTCTTCTGGAGTAGAGGTGTGGTAAACAAATGTAGTGAACACTTTTATCCTGCAGGCAAAGGAAATGAGAGGGGCAGGTCCATGCCATGCCTCATTGGGTTTTAGCAGTGTTTGGATGTAACTAAAAGTGTAAACAGTGAACAGCGCTATCCGGTGTCCACTCAGGCACTCAGGGCTCATTAATACCTGTCACAAAGCGTTCTGCAACAGGGAAATCTTCGGGTGGATACGCGATATGGCAACGCTGACAAGTGTTTTTAATGCAAAGCTTCTCAACTGTCAGAAGACAATGTGTCTAAAGGACGGATGCTTCATATCTGATTCTGTACAACTGATGTCTCATGCATCAGAGGTGAGCTTTCCTGGAAATACTGACAAGCGTGACATGAGAGAGTCAACTTTTTCTTTTTTTTTTAAACATAAGACAGGTTGTATTTTCACTTTTGGCTTGAGAACGGACAGCAACATAAATTTTCTAACTGCTTAATTTGTGACACTTTTCTCAAGTCAGTATAACTGTCCGTAAATTGTCAGGAAATGGTGAAATCAGATATACACATATAGGCCATTAATTTTAGATACACATATATTAACGACTTAAAATACTTGTTGTGCTGCCTCATGTCGCCTGTGTCCAAAAAGTTGCACTTGAATGCACTGCAAGGACTACAACGACTAACTAGCACGTACATTGTCTCCCTACTATAATAACTCTCTGTACCAGTAGACGGCTGTAGTCTGTATTTGTCATTAAAAAAGGGAAACCGGGAGACTGACAGCACAGTTTTAAGATGCTAGATAACCAGTGATCACATTAACAACAAAACCCAGAGTTGAAAGAGCAAATTATATTGGCTAGTGAACAAGACACATACAAAATTTGCTGAAGAGCTAAATGGCTAAAAAAAAACTTTGATAATTTAACAAGTTTGTTTTGATCTCACACTCTCTCTCAGGCACTGAATTGAACTGCCAATCAGAATGATTTCATTCACCGACGTCTCTGCCATCTCTGATTCATCATGCTGGATAGGGCAAAAATTAGCCATCAAGAGGCATTGGTGCGGGACATGCCGCCCAAAACTAGGCTGACAGATGCGGTCGACCATCAGCTTGGTGTGTCAAGGCCCTGAGATACAGTGTCTAATCTTGTTACTTCCTCTTTCCTGTCAGCTCCAAGGGTCAAAAAAGGTCTTGCAGAATCTTAATTGTCAGTTCAGGTAAGCTTTATTGATTCTGAGATAGAGCCTTTATGGCCTGATAAAACTTACTGTTTACCAGCTGTCGGGAACTTCCACACGTAATTAAAGTAAATGAGCAACAGCAGTACTTTCAGATTTATACTGTACATCAACTAATGTTCTCTGAGTGGTATACAGTGTTTATGTTTCACACTTAAAAAGGTAACCAGAGACAGTAGACACAATTTATCTCAAGATAAAAATTATGTGTAAAACCTGAATAAATAACCAATAAAATAATACCCATAAAATAAAGGAAAGATGTTACCTCTCTCTACATGGTGGATATGCTTTGAATTATTAAATGAAGCTTAGAAATGATGTCATGGGAAATTAACAGACTAAAAGTGAGATTATCATTATCGTTTTGCCAGAGCAGGTATCAGTGCAAGGGCATCATTTAAAGGGACTGGTGGGACTACGGTACATGCTCAGGGACCCAAGCCTGGAATAAAATGCGTTTCTATCTGTAATTTAAATATTTGACATTTTTAATATCACAAGTGCACTATTATTGGTTGGTTTCTTTCTGTATCTAATACAGCTATGAATGTTATCATGTTCCGATACTCATAGTATGAGTATCACCTGGTAATATAGTTTGTGAAAAACAAACGGTAAATTGACTGCATGTGGCACTTTTATCTATAGCGCTTTACAGTTTTCTCTCATATATACACACACACACACACACACACACACACACACACACACACCGAATGCAGAGACGTACCCTGCTGTCAGCCCTGAGGAAAAGAAGGCTGAAATGTGCAATGAATCCAAAATAAGGCTCATACCTTTTCAGAACGTGTTTTTTTTAAACATATGAAAAGTAGCATAAACCCCTAATACTGTAATAACCACTGCAGAGATATGTGTTTAGTCGTTCTGTAATTTGTAGGCTACCTCAGAGTGGATGCATTTTAAGGGGAAAGGGGTCTGCTAAAGTGTTAATTACCGGTATGCTATTTTTCCTGTTTATGTAGTTACATTTAAGTATAGTTACATTTAAATGCAACTAAATGTATATGTTACATGTTGTTTGTGCTGTATGTTCTGTATGTGTGTGTATTTAGATGTTTGAAATGATACTGTAGGCATTGTCATTACTGCTTACCCTGCATCTCTCTCTCTCTGTCTGTCTCTGTCTCTCTTTATGTATCATTTTGTCATATGGATTACTGTAAATTTATTATGTTGATCTGTTCTGTTTCTGTTTCCTTATCTGCTGTGAGGGTCCAAGGACAGAGGGATGTCATATGCTGTAAAGCCCTCTGAGGCAAATTGTGATTTGTGATGTTAGGCTTTATAAATAAAGTTGAATTGAATTGAATATATATTTAAATGCCTATGCTGTAATTATTACATTGATGTAAAAATGTATATGGTGATGCTTAATTTAATGTCTCTTGGAAAACTATGGATGTGTTATATTTGCACATTATTATGTAGCACAGTTGTTAACGTGCAGTTAGATTTAGGCACAAAAACCACTTGGTTATTGTCAGGAAAAGGGTCATGATCTGGCTAAAAATGCCCAGTTTTGGGGGCATAATCCATGCTGGAAAAGCAGCAATGTCTCTGTAAAAATTAACCTCTTTTTGTGCCAACGTCCCTGCTGGAAAAACAGCGACAGGTTGCTACAACACACCCCAGTTTGGTGCCTAAAAATCTGCTGAAAAACAGTCACAACTCACTAAATCACAACTGATTTTGATTTTTACTGGCCTTGAACAGTGGTCTGCAGCTTGGCAGGGGTTTCACCTAGGTGGCATGCCATCCACAGTCCCCTCCACCCCCTGATGACAAAGTCAGCTCATACGCTACGTGACTTTAGAAATTATATGATATGTGTGAAGCGTGGGAATGTAACATATTTGTGATTTGCAAAAATGTACAATGCCAGCATTTTCCTGTGGTGACTGTGCAGACAAGAACATACAAATATCTGATCTGCTGCTTATGTTAACACAATTAAAACACTATCAGGCCAAGGTTATGGGAAGGATAACTTCAACAGTTGCATCTTGAAACAAAACTTCAATTGTCCATGTCTCTATTCCATCAGTTTTGCTAAATGCTGTTCTTAAGTGCGAGGATTTACTGAGAGGAGCTTTTTGGATACAAGTTGAGAACATATTATGCAAGAATGATGGCATCAAACACTGTCATTCAACAGCCATTGTGGAAGATTGAGTGTTTCTCAATATGTAACTGTCAGCGTGAGTGGATGTTAAAACCTTCAAGAGTTTAACAAGCCAGACTCCAATTACAACAACCCCAGGCACCCTGGGAGCTAACTCTATGGTAATGTGCGTTTCCTATTTCTACATCTAAATGTTAACGAAGAGATATGTCATTTTAAAATTGACACTCCACCCCCCCACACACACACACACTGAGAATTTCCAGCTTCTTGAGAATTTCAAAGATATCATGAAACTGTAGCTCAAATTACTGACTGCAACTGCAACTTGTTTTACTTAAATCACAGGTATCTCCAGTTCTCTTTCTACGTAACACCTACATAAGGTGGGGGGCCACACGCTGTTGCAAGCAACACACACACACAACTCTTAATATGTCTGTCATAAATGCTTTGGGAGAGAAAGCATGAGGGAAAAAAAACACACATCAATATTAAGTCAGGGGGAAAAAAAGAAAAAAGAAAGATGAGTCAAGTCAAAGGTGAGTTGCGTTTATGGAAATACGATCCTGGCAAAGTTCCCTGAGTCCTTTATAAGAGTGCCTCACCTCTCCTGCACAGACACAAGAAGAGAGCGACATTAAGAGGTGAGTAGCTTGTAATCCGAATATAGAAAGAGACACTGCACTGTTTTAATCTGGAGTTTCTTAAATATTTTGTAATGATCATTAGTATTCTGTCTGGTAAGATTCTTTACTATTAATAGACTTTTTTGCACTTTTTTGGGGAGTTACTTTTTAATTTATCAATAAAATCACTCATCATTTCAGAACAAATTAGTGTAAATGTGTCAGATTTGCCAAAACAAACCTTTATTTGTCGTCTCTGGGCAGGTTTATGTTAATAATTTAAATTGTATGCTTGAAATCAAACTGATTTTAAGTAGAGAACAGATTTAGTTAACAGATGTGACATCTTTTCTCATCATCACTTCTAAAGCAATGATTGTTTCTTACCAAAAGATCAAAATGAACTACTCACCAAAGGACCAAAAACATGGAATGGAAACATTTGTGGACTTCGAAATCAAATTGGTTAATGTTTTAGATGTGATTGCTTTATTCAACAGATATCAAAATCTTGCAAGTTACTCAAAGAGAAGGAGATTTATTTAATGAAATAGTGGAGAGCTGTAGAGTAACAAAGGTCAGAGTAGTAAGAAACATATGTACTTTTATACAAAGAGAGCTGATGTGAAATATTTGTTCAAGGTTCAAGGTTTCGCATGTGAATAAGGAAGGCGTGGGAGGAGCGGAGGTGCAATAAGCACGGAGTGATAAGGCTAAATGCAGGTAAACATTGTAACTCTTTGCATCATCTGGCTTCTTTCAGGGCTGCAACTACAGACTGCACCATGCGATTCAACACACTGTTCTTCCTGCCGATCCTATCCTGCCTCTGCCTTGCACTGGCACAAAGTAAGACACTGTAAACAAGCAGCTGGTATCTTGCAGTCACATGTAATACACAGCAAAGATAAAAAGCAGGTCAGTGAGGCAAGTTTATTACCTGAGCACCTGCGTGGGCAGATGTGGCCTCACTGTGTACTTATTGCCTTGCTCAAGACCTTTAGCATTCCCTGATTGTGTCAATTACCTTTTGATTAATTTATGTGACTTGACTGTCAAAGTTTATGATGCTGTAAATACTGTGGTGATTCCTAACTTTACCGTACTGGATCTCTAATCCCTCAGTAACCTATGATGACTGCTGTTTGAAATATGTGAAAAAAATGAACCTGGGCACTCAAAAGCACGCAGTGGCGTACAGATGGCAGGTGACAGATGGAGGCTGCAACATCCCTGCTGTAATGTAAGTACACGTGCATAGAAAACATCCACTGTTAAACTGTGGTATTATCTTCCTAAACTTCTTATTTTAGCAGAAGTTAACATCTGTTTGCGTCATTTATCCTCTAGCTTCACAATGAGGAGGGGGCGTGATTTTTGCACAGACCCCAGAGAGAGATGGGTCACAGACCTGATAAAGAAGATTGACGAAAAGGTCCTCAAAAAGGACCAAAAGAAACCCAGGAAGGTAGGTGATTAATGGAGTCTGTCTATATTTGAACCTGGTTTGAACCAGTTCCCAATGGATAAATAAATATGTTTTCCATAAATTTGTGTTTGTATCTTGACATCAGAAACAATAAAGCATGTTGTGACGAAAACGATACATGAGTTTTGAAAGGACAGTTTCAAATATGCGAAACGTTCAAATGGATTTCTTTGCTCTCCACAGCACCGACGGCCAAGCAGAGGCTGAGGGTGACTGCCTGCTACAATGGCCCCCATTCATCTGTCCTCCATCTGCCAAATCGTATCATTAAGCAACACACTTTTTTTACAGGGGTTTTATGGCATCTTACTGGAAGGCAACTGACGAGGCCGGCCAAGGAAATCTTGTAGCATCACTTTTGCTTTCACTCTGCACTAAGATAAAGGTCAAAGCTTGGGTAGAACACAGCAGCACTTTGCTGTTGCAGGGTTGAACTGCTGATGCTGACTGGCCACCATGTATAAACGCCTTCAATAGCATGGCTGCTTCAATGAGAATATTTATGACTGTTTTCTCACATTTCAAAACATGAGGTATTCAATAAGCTGTTTAATTAATGGTGATGGAGTGTAAATGTTAATAATATGTAAGTATTTCTCATCTGATGTGCCTGAATGTCTAGCAAATACTTGTTTATATGCAAATGTAAATTGTTGAATGTGAGTCTGAAATGTGTGTCCTAGAAAAGGTGCTCTTATCTTAATTTCTTCTGAATAAGTGTCTGTCTTTTCATACATTTTGTGTATAGGTTTTATTACAGCGTATGTGTTCCAATAAAAGCATTATTACAATAAACCTGCTTATCACCTTCCGCTTAGTGTCTCAAAGTTTATGATTATGTTCAAATAAATGTTTTATGTCGTGTTTTCCTCCTGCGCTACTGATACTTTTTTGTGTGTTATGTGAATTTAAACACATTTTTACATTGTATTTTATTATAACAGGACACATTATGTAAATAAAAAGGAAAGGGGACACCCCATTCTTGCTTGCACAAGCTTGAATTTTATAAGGAACATAATCCACCTGAAAATCTGTTGTATTAACACAAGGCATACAGCAGTGACAGTCTAAACAATTACCTTTCAGCTGAGCTCTAAAATGTCTACACTTTCCTCGTGAGACTGCTATAAAATATAATTGTCCTTCATCACCTGATGCTATCATCGTCAAACTTAATTTAAGCTTGCAGTGTTTAACTTTACAAGAGTTTAACACACTTTAAATACGACAAAGTTCAACGTAAAAAGCAGGTACGTAACTAATCACACCTTACACAAGTGCTACAGTTGCTACTGCAGATTGCTCAGTAAAAGAGTTCAACACAATTCTGAACTCATGCAGCCATTTATAGTGAAATGAATGTTGAAGTGACACTTTTAACATTTACTATAGTGTTGCCACTTGCTGTGTATAAATGGCTCAGTGAAACAAATAATGTGGATGTAGGCTGCTTTTCAAATGTCAAATAGACGCTACAATAATTTCACACACTTGATGCACATCATACATTTTTCACCTGTTTGTACTTTCCTATTTTGTCTTTAATTTCACAGCCTTTAGGATTTCAACTGCAGCTGATTTGCTTTGCAGAGGATGCATAGCTAATAAGATCTAACAACTTTGACAGTCCCAAGACTGAAATAATCTGATTACAACTGCACTGCAAAATATTTACAGAAAGACAGTAGGCACGCATCAACCTGAAATGAAAGTATCTGTGAATGCTCTGTGCTGATTTACAAGCAGCAGTATCTGATCTGACAAGGTGCTGGATTTACTCATCGATCTTTGTGTATTACTCTCTCATCTCCATGGCATTCTCAAGAACTGCTGGGACATGCAGCTGATAAAATCTCACGATGAGTAACGCAGTGTGTTTGACTGCGCTCTCTGCGAAGATTTCTGACTTCCACACATTTGGCTTTGCAGAAGCTTCATCTTACATACTGTGTTTGCCTACATAGCAACATTATCAGACAGTGCAGGCCTGTGCACTACAGTGTGTTAATTATCTGATGTATGTTGATTAAAGGAGAGGTGTGACACATCTTGTCAGCTAATGTGCACATGTCTTAGAGGTGGAGAGAGTGATGGGATTATTGTTAAGAATAGAAATTAAAGTAGGGCAATCAACATTAAAAAAAACTGTGAATCCTCCATGCATGCAGGTGAGGTGTTTGTTTGAAAAGGCTGCCAACTTTGCCCAAAGGCACCAGTGAATGATAACCTGACAAATATGTAGCAATTACCAAGACATAATGGACTGTTTAATACTGATGGACATTCAAACCTGCAGTATGACTAACAGATGCACCAACTTCAGAGGTCAAGGAATTGGGTTGCAGCATGAAAAGGATTGTGGTGCAGAGGCTTTCGTTTCTTCTTGTTTATATCACAACAACAAATGTGCTGCGTGCTTTGCTTTCTGCATGCTGGGGCAGAAATAAATGGCTGGCTGATATCGTGATCAGAAATTTTAGCCTTATCAAGGGGAAAAACCATGAAAAGAAAATATGAAAGGAGGGAAACAGTGTGTGAGGAAATCACTTTACACTGAAACAAATGTGATGTATTACATGAAATAGCAGCATTAATATAAGGCAGTGTGCAGAGAGAAAAACAGAAAATATGTGAAGTCATAGCACAGACTTGTTGCTTCCGAGTGTTGTATCTCTGCCACCTTCATAACTTCTGTTCACATGAACTTTGAAATTCATGTTAACAGAAGTTCGTGCAAGTTTGGCGTTGGAATATATGTAAATCATGATCTGTATGCGAGTTTGGAAAGGGAAACTAAAAAGAAAGAAAGATGAAAGCAGTCATAAAGCACTGCACGCCAAAAAGTTATTTGAAAATGACATTATATTTATTGCCATAATATTTCCTACTGTTAAACCAAAGCCCAAAAACGGTCATGACAGCTACTTTTTCTCACCTTGAGCAGTCAACTTTATTTGCAGGATTAAAAAGTTTGCCTTTACTGTATCATACTATCATGAACAGAAATATGTTGTAAAACCAATAAATGTAATGAGTTGTTCGTCATTCTAAAAGTTCAGTAAAAGTCAGTTCACCGTAATGCAGCTTTCAAGGAATCGCTTGAGATTAGAATCAAGATATTTGTGTAGAGACACATTTTTAATTATTTTTAATCAAATGAAACATACTGTACACATGGAAAACAAGGACATACAAGAACTCACAATTTCGCATGATTTTGCATCAGATATTACCTATACATCCTCCTTTGCATAAAAGATCTGTAAGGACATTTTTGGGAAGTTCAACATTATTGTGTCTACAATATTAACCATGTATCTTTTTTAATAAACAGAAATGAAAGAAAAATTAAAACTCAGCGAAATCCATTGATTTTGAGCAGATATTAGTTATAAGTTTCCACATTCCTGTTGCCTAAATGACAGAGAAATCTCTGGGTCATTGTCAACCCTCATGTGAATTTTCTTTCACGCTCAGTTGGTTTAAATAAAGCTGACGCTATAAAAACTGAAAATGTTATGTAAGTGGACACAAGAGTGCCAGATATTGTTCCAGAGTGTGTCATGGGGTCTACAGTTTAATTCACAGTGATGTGCAATGGTGTGATATGGAAATAAATCATCAACATCAAGCTTTTCAATGTCACATTCTGCCTATTTAGCGTCACAAAAAACAGAGAAACACTATTAAAGGAATAGTTTGACATTTTGGGAGATATGCTTGATTTCCCTGTTTTCAAGAGTTAGATAATGCAACAGTCTTGATCTCTGAGTGAGACTGTGTGTTCAGTACGAATCTGTGGTCAGGAGGTAATTAGCTTAGCATAAAGACTCAAAGAAGGGGGGAAACAGCTAGCCTGGCTCTCTCCAAAGCTCAAAAATACACCTACCAGCACCAAAGGCAAATAAACACATTTTCCATAATGTTGAACTATTCTTTTAGAGGAAATACCTCACCCCCAAAATGATTATTTGTAAGTCAATTACAGTACTCACCCCATGTTACCCTGAATACCTGAAAAAAACTTTAGGTTTTAGTGAAATGCATGTAATTGGGAATTACTGAGCAAGTGACTGGATAAATGAGTCTTGGATTATACTGCATTTATTTAGTTTGTACACAGAAGTTTTGAAATAGTTTTGCTGTTGTTAAACGCGGCCCCCTATGACTTCAATTTTCTCAGTTTTTGGATTCTTCATTCAGCTTGCAGAGGCATGCAAGAAAAATAAAGTTTTTCTTGTGAATTCAAAGTAACATACGCTGAGTAACTGATATACAGGTGACGTATTCCTTGACGGATCTACATGATGAGACAAACCTCAGAGTGCCGTTTGTCTAACATGCCGTCTGAGCCTGCTCTCCATGTGAGTCTGTTCTGGGACTCTTTGTTGCAACTCTGGCTGTAGCCCACAGATTCCACAGACCTCCTCTTTTGGATGCGGTGCAGCAAAATCCGGTAAGCCCCAGTAACGGGGCTTTTCAAGTCTACGCTGTTGTTGACAAGATGGTTCTTGGTGATGCCAAGATCCTCCAGCGCTGCCTTCACACTCATTTCATCTGAGCTGAGGTTGTTGGAAGACTCAGCCAGGTAGTAGGGTGTAGGGCTACAAGCTAGGTAGGCCTCGGGGTATTCAATACCTCTCATCCAGTTGCTGTCCATGATCTGTTTCATAGTGAGGCGGTCCACAGGTACCGGCCTCAGGAGGCCCTTAATAATCTCCATACATGATCTGGGTACATACGAAGGAATGGCATAGGAGCCCTGCTGGATACAACACTTGAGCCTGCCTGTGTTAGTGGCTTTGAATGGCATAGTGGCAGTCACCATGAAGTAAAGCAAGATACCCAGCGCCCAAATATCTGCATACTGACCGATGTAACCTTTCTCTTTGAACAGCTCAGGGGCTGCATAAGGTGGAGAGCCACAGAATGTGTTAAGGACTCCGTTGGGGCTGCAGGATGTACTAAAACCAAAGTCACCCACTTTAATACAGTAGGTGCTGGTGTAGAAGATGTTCTCAGCCTTCAGGTCCCTATGGACAATATTACTATCATGCTGTGAAAAGAGAAAAACATTTGAGGCATTAGAAAGTTAATTAGCTCTCCTGCACAGAAGATTTGAGAACCTTTAAATGCAGAGTCATTCTTAAGCATTGTCATTGCTTGGATTCATAACTCAGCAGCTCCAAAATATTAGTTATCTTCAAGAAAAGTATCTTAAGATGATGCCCTATCCTCTAAAGGGCCCATAATATGCTCATTTTCAGGTTCATGCTTGTATTTGGGATTTCTACTAGAACATGTTTACATGCTTTAATGTTCAAAAAGCTCTTGCTGTCTGTACAGGAAAACCTGTATTCGCCCTCTTGTCTGAAACACTCCGTTTAAGCCCCTGTCTCTTTAAAAAAAACAAAAAAGAAAAAGCCCAGGCTGCTCTGACTTGTCAGTGTTTTCAGGTCTTTAAAATCTACAATCTCAACGTCTCTGCGGCATCATTGCAGCTTGAGAATGACTGCAGGGGCACTGTATCAGCAGTCTCTAATTTATACAGTAAACTACATTTCTCTATGGATTGAGTGTTTTGATACTTTCACAGTATTTAAATAGAACCTATACCTGCTTTATAATAAAAAAGACACAGGATATCTGACTTTTTACAATATAGGACCTTTAAAGCATTCTTTAGTTTTAATATTCTGCACTGGAAATCTCTTCCTTCATTTTACAGCAACATATACAGCTCAATGTTCACCTAAAGACTTGCTGTTGACTTACCATGTATTTGACTGCAGACAGGACCTGTGAAAACACTAGTTTGCTCTCCAGATCTGACAGGCGCCCCCTGGTGCTGATACGGGAGAACAGCTCTCCTCCGCTGGCATACTCCATCACCAGGTAGAGCCTCTTGAATGTCTCCAGCACCTCATACAGTCGCACTATGTTGGGATGAGCCAGCTTCTCCATGCAAGAGATTTCTGACACGAATAGTGCCTGAGATCGCTTGTCCAGACGCACCTTATCCAGGATTTTTACTGCAACTCTTTCTATCAGATGATGACAAATATGGGCAGTGAGGCCACAAGGAATACACACTTTACTTTTTATCTGTACCTTTTTTATTACTCAGTCTTCCTTATGTTATCAAGTATAGCTTTTCCTTTATGTCTCGATCAATACCTTTAATGAATTCCTAAGGAATGTTTATCAGCACACAAGCTGCTGCCTGTGAAGGCTGAAGACATAATGGATTAGCAAATGGTGATATGCCGTCTACCATCTGGAATTACCAAAGCTAGACCGGCATTGTGTAACATGTTAAGCTGAGCCGACTGAAGTGTCTCCCATGAATTTCCAACTAATATGTCGATCATGTGACAAGTCACTTACTGTCTCTACATCTTCTACAGTAGGCAGGGGGGCCTGCAGAATTTTTTGATGGGGTGACCAGATGGGCCACTGAAAATCTTGGGATGGCACATCAAAACCAAAAGCTGTAACTGAAATCAATATATTCTCATACAACAATTTATACGATATCTTACGAAAATGCACACACAATGGCTTGTATGATATCTAATGAATTAGCACCACACAAATGGTGTCATCACATTACGTACTTAACATAAATATACGTAGGTTAGATTTAGGAAAAGAAAAACAGTTGGGCATGATCATGTTACGAACTTAACATAAAGTTACGTGTTACTTAACGTAAAGTTATTTAGGCTAGGTTTAGGAAAAGAAACATGGTTGGGAGTTATTACATTAAAAACTTGACGTACAGTCTTGAGATTAGGTTTAGGAAAAGAAACATGGCTGGGTGTCACTGCATTAAGAATTTCACGTTAAGTTACGTAGGTTTGGTTTAGGAGAAAAAACATGGTTGGATGTTTTCATGTTACAAACTTAACATAAAGTCATGTAATTAATGTAAAGTTACGTAGGTTCATTTTAGACAGGAAAGTTACGCAAGTTAGGTTTAGGAAAAGAAACATGGTTGGGCATTGTCATGTTACAAACTTAACGTAAAATTACGTAATAAACTTTAAGTTATGTGGGTTCAGTTTAGACAAATAAAGTCACGTTTAGGTTCAGGAAAAGAAACATGGTGACGATGTACCTGAAAATAACTCAAAGTTCACTTGGTTTCACATGCCTCTGAACACTGGCCTCAAGGGGGAAAGTCCTGTGCTGTTTGACCCATTCACCACCACAACCTACCTCCGTATGCAGACTTTCGCCCTTCATGCTACTTCCTTCTTTACTCCCATCAGCACATTGTTCATGCGATTGCAGCCTTCCCAATTATGTGAGCTACACATGAATACACTTGATCATGATTATTTGGGTTATATACAAATTGTGGTGCATTACTTTTCATAGATATACGTATGAACAGTGCATGAGAACAGCCTGAGGAATTTCAAGAATTACATTAGGCTGTTGTTCGCTATTTGAAAACTATGTCAGTATGAGAGTTAAGGTATCACATTCTGATTTCTTACTTTACAGTTAATATTACGAATTGCCAGATGTGCATAGATTAATGTTGGCACAGTTAACATTTGAGTTCCACAACAATTCTGTTATAATGTATTTTGTATCTGTATACATGTATTAGAAGATTAACTGTTCTTATCCTTTTCCTAAAAAAAAGGCAAATATGCAGCTTTAATTGGGCAGAATACCTTGATTGTGAGGAACTAAACGTTTAGTGGGAACAAGCCTACTCGAGTTTAAAACACCACACAGAGGGGTGGCCATGGCCCCTACTGGCCACCCCTTGGTGGTGCCACTGGCAGTATCTGGTAAGTTACACATAGAAGAAACCCCAGAACAACATTACGTGTCTGTGTTGTTATTTTTTGTTTTTCAGTAGTTGCAATTGTGTAATCCTGTATTCACTCTCCACTCTGGTCTTGTTCATCCCCATATCCCTTTGTGGCTACATTGCTTAATTAAAGTGTTGTTTCATATTTAATAGGCTACATTTTAAACTATAAAAATGAATTTTCATGATATATGATGGAAAATGTGATTCAATACAAATTTCTCTTAATATAACATAAGTGGAAAATTAAAAGAGTTTCTGAAATTGTTATATGACAGTTGAATTCAGTTTGGGCAAGCTACCATGACCCACATTTTTATTGGCAGTGTTTGCAGTGGTGCTTCAAATGTTTTACCTGGAAGAGATTTGAGAGGTGTGGCCATTTCTTACTAATTCATCATTACTTTGACAGATTAATTGCAACAACTCAGAGACACAGACCGTATTATAGAAGCAGAAAGAGGCCTTTAAACCATCTATGACCTGGATCACATATTTTCTCATTTTAAAGCATCAGCAGAAAATACAACAATGTGAGAAGTTTAAACATTGTCCTTGTGACCCAAATAAAGATCAGGATTAAGCCCTTGAAACACGTATGGCGTCAGTCTACAGCCTTGTGTCCAACCTGCTCACTGAAGCTGAGAAAATTGGGGTAAAAAAAAAAAAAGAAAAGCACCCAGTTTCTCACCTTTGGTCAAGTCATGTATCCCCAATCTGACTTGGGAAAAGTTTCCAGAGCCAATCTCTCCTCTTAGCTCGTAAAGCCCCACCCGTCGTCCAAATGTCAGATCATTCATCACCTTCTCTGAATGAGTCAGATCATAAAAGGCCTTCTCAAACGCAGTGAGCTGCATCACCTCCTGCTCCTCTGTCTTGTTCTTCTTCGGCTCCAACTTTGCCCCCACCTTTGGAGATGTCTGGGTGAAGGTCTCCTCCTGACGTGGGGTTGTCTTCAGGTTAGCCCCTGAAAAAGAGAAAAGAATCAAGGGATGCATCAGCAATGTTTGCTTACATGATTAAAGTTATAACTGACTGCATTACATTGCATTCAATATATCATATATATACAAATCCTACAATATGTCCACACTCACATGTTTTCCCCTTGATGTTCTTCTTACTCCTCTCTGTGTTGATGGCATTATTTCTGTTGTTCAAATACATGATTGCAATCCCAGACACCAGATGGTACTCTGCTTTCTATTGTAATCCGACTTCCTGGTGATGTTAGAAAACAAAAAGGTGGTAAATTATAAAGAAAACAAATTTCCACAAAATAAAAACTGAAAGAAAAAAGGGATTCAAAATGATATGAGCAGCATGACGTGAATTTAAAACTAGCATCTGCATGCATCAGGAAAAAATGCCCCAAAATGAAGTCTCTCAGAAATCCAACTGCTCGTCCAGATGCTCCTATCGGACCACTGCTCTTTTTCACCTGCTGTCTCACTGTGCTGTTGTCTTCTGCTGTATAATCCAGAAGTGCTGCATGTCACCCTGTAATCCCAGAGGGCTGGACTCCACCCACGCAGACAGACAATAGACAGGCTTTACAGAGGCTTCTTTAAGCCTCAGACATGAACATGCAGTATGCCTGATGCAGATGCATCAACAGGACATTGATGGGATTATCTCTGCGATGTTATGCATATGACCATCATTACTGTTAGGGGTCAAGGTGCCGAGGAAAGGCTATTACTTTCACTAACGTGGCTCAGTTCCTTCCGGTTGGAACTTTTTTTACATGATAATTTAAACTGTATTAATCTTCAACTTTGTCAGAGGTGCTTTGTTGAAAGCTGCACTGTTAACAAATGATAATTCAAATGTATTTGACAGTTCCCCAGATCAAGACAAAAACATGTGACTTACACCTCACAACCTCTACCAAAACGGATGTGGACACAGAGTCTGAGACTGTGGCCTTCTGACCGGTTGACAGTGACCCACATCGCCGACCATGACACCAACCAGACACTAGGCCAGACTGTCTGCACAGGCACGCTGTCTGTAACCCGCCACTCCCGTCCACCTCTGCTGTCCAGACTGTACACACTGCTTGTCTAAGAGTCATCACGCATAAGCTGTATGTCTCAGTATAATCCCATCACCATCCCAGTGATCATCTCAGCACGTGTAACGCTGGATGAATGAAGGGTACGCATAGAGGAAAGGTTTACCGGGAAGGGCGTGGGTTTTGTTTCAACGTTTGGGTGGGGACATATGAAACTGTAGATTTAGGGGTCCTCCAACAAAAAAATCTGGAGCATTAAAGACTTAATTTCCTCCGTTCGGGTGAATTTTTAAACCCATATTTACAATATACTATAGTATATATTGTGTATACATACATACATACATGCATATGTATATATATATATATATGTTATAGAAGCATACAGACTATGTCCCAGTGGTCTTCCAGCCCCATATCAAAGTCTTTTCACAGGCAGGCTGCCCGTTCTATGTTTGATAAGTCCAGGTATTCCTTCAGCAAAGTGTCCCTTGTGAAGTAGGCTGCCTTACACACCTTCCAGTTAAGAAGAATTAGTCTCTTAGTAGATAAGCAACCCAGTGTCCTTAGGCAATTGACAAATTACTCCAACATTATTGTCCAACTTCAGGCCCAGCAAGCATACTTTGGGGCACACTGGGAAATTGACATTGAGAAACTCTGACATAAGAGATATCACTTCTATCCAGAGTGTTTTAACAGCTGGACAGTCTCAGAGCAAGCGGAATAAAGAATCTTGGTTACCACAATTATGCCGCCAGTAATCTTGATGTTTGTCATCCATCTTGGACAATCTAACAGGACTAATTTATGCTCTGCATCTTAAATTGTGTAATCCTAAATCTCAGTCATTTAAAAGATCTCAAAGCCGACCTCCAAATCATGTTCCACTGGGAAGCAGTCAGAGAGCTATTTAGATCGTGCTCCCAAGCCAGCTGGACAGAAAAATATGCAAAATTATGCACAATATACTGTAGTATATTTAACATTAAGTTATTTAGGTTATAATTAAGACAAAAATATAGTTGGGAGTTAATACATTCCAAACTTGATGTAAAGTTACGTACGTAAAGTAAAGTTATGTAGGATAGGTTTAGGAAAAGAAACATGGTTGGGCATCGTCATGTTACAAACTTAACGTAAAGTTATGTACTTAAAGTAAAGTTACGTACTTAACGTGAAGTTACGTAGGTCTGGTTTAGGGAAAAAAACATGGTTAAGTGTTGTCATGTTACAAACTTAACGTTAAATTACGTGGGTTCAGTTTAGGCAAGTAAAGTTATGTTTAGGTTCAGGAAAAGAAACATGGTGATAATGTGCTTAAAAAAATAACTCAAAGCACTTGGTTTCAGTCGCTTCTGAACACTAGCATCACGGCGGAAAGTCCTGTGCTGTTTGACTCACCCACCACATCAACCTTCCTCCTTATGCAGACTTTTGCTTGTCATGCTACTTCCTTCTTTACTCCCATCAGCACATTGTTCATGCTATCACAGCCTTCTCTATTTTTTGGGCTATACACGAATACACTTGCTCATGATTGAGTTATATACAAATTGTGGTGCATTACTTTTCATAGATATATGCACAAACAGTGCATGAGAACAGCCTGAGGAATTTCAAGAATTACATTAGGCTGTTGTAGTATATAGGCTATTTGATAACTATGTCAATATGAGAGTTAAGGTATCACATTCTGATTTCTTATTTTACAAAAGATTTTCAACCCCTAATTGTACATTTAATATCCACTACAACAAATAAAAGTATTCTTGGACTTGTTGACTTTTGACTTTTTTGTCAGGGAACTGTATGCGTTTACATTTCCATTTTCTATTTTTTTAAACCGACATAGAGGAGGACTCTGTGAAATATGAATTTAAACATGAACCACAACATCTGGGCAAACTTAATCTGCTGAGGAATACCATGTGACACAATCCAAAGTTCCAGAAACAACACAGTATTTCATTTTATGTGAGCTGTGAGTCTTATTATCGATCTCATAAAGTTTATTTTTTGATCTTGAGTCTCAAACTTGATCCCTAATGATTATTGAAAAAGTGATTACATTTCACATTTTACAGAACATAACAAATCACAACACCGTTATCAATTATATAAATAGCATCACAGATTTGTGGACCTCCCTGCCCCAATTAAGTGCCCCTTAAAAGTCTGAAAACCAATTGTGGTCATCTTTGTAGAGTTTAATGGAACATTTCACATGATCTACATAATTAAATCAAGTAATTACTACGACTTAATCTGGGTTTTACCGGGATTATGATTAACTTCAATAAGATTTGCTGAAACTCCATGATAGGAATCAACAATTGAAACTGTTGAGGGTGTCACCTTAATCAAGGTGTCTGAGTGCCGACGACTCTCTGAACGATGATCCGTTGATCCCGGGGAAAATGAGGGGATCATATCAACACTTCAAAGAAGAACTAACACCTTATTAAGATATGAGTAGAGAATCGGTAAAAAATGCCAATATTGTAACATAGTTAAAGATCTTTTCTGCAATTAAATAAGACTTTATAAAACATTATGTGGTGTATGAAAGGAACAAAACAGAGTATTTAGGTTGGGCCTTTTAGATGTATTTGTTTGAGGTGTTCTCTGGGCTTTGTTAATGGTATACTTTGTCCTTAGTTCAGGAAAAGAAACTCATAAATGTTCCATATAAATGTACCGACATGTCTGACAATGTGTCACCTACAAAGTAAGCTATTCTAATTCTTAATTTTGTTTTTCCTCTGAGGAGAAAAAGAAGCTGAGATTTGAAGGGCAGTTCTTGAGAAGTCTGGCCATTTGGTGTCACGTTGAATAAACACAAAGGTGCTGGAGTTTTCTGAAGGGGAGGCTGCGGCCCCCACGCTGATCCTGTTTATGTGCTTGGGCCGGGTTTTGTTTTAAGTCAGAGGTGCTAAACACCTTCCCCCTGAGATAAAAGATGATTAATGCTTTTGAATGAGCGACGCTTTAATGGCCCGAGGCTACTTAAGCACTTCATTAGGGTGAGCTCAGGCTGATCGACACACTCGAGCCACTGGGTCCCTCACAGCAGAAACATTGAAGCTGCAGAGATTTCCTTTGAAGTGGCCCCTACTTGGAAGAACTCAGCATGGAAATTTGATTAGCTCTCACTTTTTTTGACCCCACACCACTTTGAGAGCTTGTTTTCAGGTGACATCTGGGGCTGAAGCTTGATCCCATATAAATATCAGAGGCGTCAGTGAGCAGAGGGACACTCAGTATCTGGCAGCTGAGGAGCAGAATCGGACTAAAGCCATGGATGTACCCCGGCTATTTCTTCTCCTCCTGTGTGCCCTCCACCTGACCTGTAAGTACTGCTTGCTTTATTCTATTCTGAGTAGAGCTGCAATGATTAGTCGATTAACAGATCAGTTGATGGAAAGAAAATTAATCTCCAACCGTGCTGTCATATTTCAAGCATCTGCTGGTTGTAGTTTCATGTGTGTGAGATTTTCTTTGTCATTTATGATAGAAAAGGAAAAGTCTTTGGGATTTGGGCTGTTGGTTGGACAAAGGGAGTTATCTGAAGATGTTCCTCTGGGTTCTGGGAAATTGTGATGAGCGTTTTTTCAATTTTTGACATTTTATAGACAATCAATTAATTCATTGTGAAAATATTCAGTGCAGTTAGTTGCACTGTGACGTGTATAGAAGCAGCAATAGCTGTTCGCTAACTGGACTGACAGCAATCTGCTCAAATGTACTTGCTTATCCCTTCTGCTACAACTGGTAAACATGAGTGTAGAGGAGGGTTTGATGCTGCACAGCAACGTGGGGTCATTCACCTTCCATTGAACTAAATAGCTGAAATAGCTAAAAAGTTTTTCTTCTTTTGATGCATATCCAAAATGAACGTTTCCAGAAGAACATAATCATGCAAAATACATGAAAAACAAATGATTAAGAGTGACTTTTGTTCAGATATCCATCTAAATAACTGCTAATTACAGCTTTTCATTACCAAATGACCTTGAAGAAATTGAATTTCTGCACTTTTGCACCGCATGTTTTCTCGAGGATCTGAATATGCTCATTTTGGAAAAATATGATGTTTTAAAGCACTCGTAAAGAAAGAGTACACTTACTCTACATCAAGTAAAACTGCTAACAATGTTAACTCTCTGATGTTTGTGTTATGTTTTCTAGTGACCGGAGTGTTGAGCAAACACATAGATCACAGAAACCTGGTCAGGCAGAGACTGTGCTGCAAAAGACAGAGCCACTTTGTCTACATTGGACAAGGTAAAGTACCACCATGTGTTTGTCCAACAGTAAATGCATGTCTGTAGTCCTCTAACAGAAACAAGAGTATGATCTCAAACAGACCAAGAAATTTTCAAGCAACTGAGATAAACAAAAACTGTATTTTTGGTAATAATATAATCATTTTTATAACAAAAATTCTGTCTGACATCAGATCGATTATGTGTGTGTCCCTCTCTCTCCACAGACATCTCTGGGAGTCCTGTCAGTGTTGATGTGGGAATGTGCAGGTCTCACTGTGGGGGAACATCCAGGCCGTCACATGAGGCAGGACCGCAGGATTACTCCAAACATTCCTCAATGCTGGAATTTCTCAGGAGCAAGAAAGTAAGTGAAGTTCGAATGAATGAACGAATGGCTATATTTCGAACCAATAAAAAAAAGATAACAGTGTCCGACAAGGAGTAGGTAGAAGTAAAATGTGTATGTCCCTACCCCTTTCTTACATTTCTTTTTTATAACAAATTCCCAGATTTATTCACAACTATCAACTATCCCCAGTCTATTTACCACCCAATTAAATAAATAACTAATAAGCCCAGTTTATTTACAATCCAAGTACCAGCCAGTGTTACAAAATAAACATGCACCCCCCTAACACAACCTTTCTTCATCTAGGCCTATGTATCTGCCTGACATATCTTTTTTGTGTAGCAAGTTCCCCCAGTAGGCCACTAGAGGGCGCTGTAAATTTGTAATTGTCTGACAAAGTTGTCCTGAACTCTGGTGGGCCTTTACATGGTACTGAAACGCCATAAAGCATTTATTTAAGCATTCAAATCATTATTAATATTTGTATAAGATTAGTTCTGATGAGGAACTTTGCACACATCATGCAATTCAACTACTCATCATAAACTACAAGTCTAAAAACACAAATATCTCGAGAATAATTTGCATTGTTTACATGAAAGCACACAGAAACATGTTTAGACATGTATAAACCAAACAATAACCTCTCGCCTTACATAAGCTGAGAGCGCCCGGCCCTGCAGCTCCAGAGAGCCCGGGAGCGCTCAACCAGCTGCCCTCCTGCGGGATGAACCAGGTGTGTGAGCCGACCGGGATGCGTGTGGACCGGCTGCTGCTGCTGGAGGGACCCCGGGAGGTGGAGGTCATCGAGGAGTGCCACTGTGAGATCAAGCTGACCCAATGCATCCGCGTCCCGGCACTGAGGACTTATTACTCCGAGACTCCCTATGAGACAGTCATCGACGTGGGAGGATGCTCCAAGTCCAAGGGCTCACCAGGTGTGTATGTGTGTGTGTGTGTGTGTGTGTGTGTGTGTGTGTGTGTGTGTGTGTACCTGTCTGTTTCAGATACCACAGACCAAAACAGGAAGAGGGGCTCCTCTGAACAGAGAGCAGCATAACAAATGAAAAATGGCTGACTGAGAGATGGGAAGTTGCCACCTGGATAGAAATATTGATTATCAACAATGAGGCTGCAAAAATATGCAGTCAGTTGGTAAATTAGCCTATTAAAATATAAATCAAAGGACTTTAATTGGTATGAAGAGTTTCAGTGATGTGAGAACAACCAAGAGAGAGAACTTTTTTTCACAGCCTTCACATAATTTGTATTTTACACCCAAATAATAATAAAGTGCTTATCGCCTTTAAAGCTACCCTGATACAAAGAGTACAGTGTCACTATGTTGATTTATTGATACACATTAAACTACAGCATGTTTGTGACCTAAGTTAAACATTGTAACAGCATATATAGTTAAGTTATATTGATATTTACTGGAGGCCCATAGTCAAAGCCGCCCCTGCACTGTTGGCAATGCACCAATTGGATTTATATCAAGATTTTAACTAAATGTACATACATAATATAGTGTGTTTGATTGTAATCAAATTGTAAATATCCAGACATTCCTGATAAACACTGTAATTTAACAGCATCAGAACAAAATACAACTAAAATTGTTTTGTGATCACAAAGTTTGTTGGTCTGTTCACATTTGGATCACAGATTACAATAGAGCTGCTCCTCCTGGCTGTACCCTAATTTTTCTTTTTTTAATCTTTCACAGAGGGATTTTCTTGTGTCCCCACCAAGTTTGACTCCGCATTGGTGGAAACCCCCAACAAAGTGGATGTCATCCAGACAGTGGCGGCCTGTGAGCTGAAGGAAAGCTGCTACAGAGTCCCATACGTGGAGTATTACTATGAAATAGTCCAACATGCAGATGGAATCAAAGAGGAGAGGCTCAAAGTAGGTGCAAACTCTGAAGTATGATGAAAACGTTGAATTTGTAGTTCTCAGAAGTCATTAGTCTTGTTTATGAGAAACAAAAAATGTGTGTGAATCCAGCTTTATATTTGAATCCAGCCTTTCAAAATAAGATTCATTTCTCCTGTGATTAGCATGGCGTACTTAACACTAGAGGGGTGATTCATTTGTGATGCTGCTTTCACACTCTCTTTTGTAGTCCAGTTGAAAGGAAATGAGGCTCTCGATGGGTGCCAGACAGTAATGAAGTATCTTTATGCAACAGACACATGTGTGGAAGACAGCACTTAATCAAGCTAATCCACTGGCCAGAGGCTGGACTGCAGGATGTGTTGCATTGCTTATTCATGCACAACCTGCAACAATACACATGATAGACTGGCAGATTTGAGAGAAGTCCCTGCCCAGCTCCACTCAGGGAAAATACTGTTAAAACCTGATTTAAACTGCTTTGTTGGTCATGGAGAAAATGAGGATTTAGACTCATTAATCTCTGTTAAACTTCTACCTTTCACAAAAGCCCCACTTTGAAGCGGTTATTATAAAGTTCATCCATGATGCTCTCAATAGCACAAAGATCAATATAACTATTTGTGATTTTAACGTCAAACTTTACTTGATGAACTTTAACATAAGATTTAAATTGTATTCCTGGACATAGTTGGTCATCTGCTGGGCCTCAGCACCAAAGGTGCGAGCACAGTGCAAACACAAATGGCCGCTGCAGGTGTCGAATCGAAGCACTTAACATGCTAAAGAGCAGCTGGACCCCGACTCAACTGGGTCAATATTTGTGACCAGCTGTGAGCTGATTGCCCTCTCTCTGTGTTGCTAATTTTCCACAGGAAATAGACGTGGGCAGATGTTTGGGAGGCTGCACTACAGGAAACCGCTGCCTTCTCAGGTAAGCATGAACACAGCTGCTACACACACCCCCTCACACACACACCTCCTCTGCCTCTCTCATAACAATTGCCTGTGAGCTCTGACACGTTCTGCACTCAGCATGTTGTTCATGTTTAATTCCTTCACCAAATGTCCTTCTTTTATCTTCTGCTTTATTTTAAGATTGCAGACCTATAATAATGTAATATTAATTTATCTGGAATATAAGAAAAGAATAAAAGGTTCATATTACTAAATTACCTCACTGTTCCATCATCAAATGGTTGTAGTTTGATTTTAAGGCACGAGGAGTAACAAATACATTTAAATTTGATCAGCCCCTTTCATGAAGTTTCCCCCTTTAATTTCCCCTTTAGTAGCTTTCAGGTTGTTAAAGTCATGTTTTTCCACATTCTCTGACATTATCACATAAATATCTTGTATCAACCTTCAGCTCTTTATTGAAGCTTTATGGTGTTCACAAACTCCAAGACTCTATATGTGTTTTTTGTTGTTGTTTTTGTTTTTATAGCCACACCATTTTATCAAATTCATATATTCTAGATGTATTGTACCTTGTTTTATAAAAAATGTACCCAAATTCAACTTGACATATTCAGTATGTTTGGAAACTTCTGGGCTTTCAACTCAAATTTAAAATCAAGATTTGTGACCTTGAACATTTTCTTACTATATAGTATGAGCTTAAGATAAGATAAGATACGCCTTTATTGATCCCACAATTGAGAAATTCCTGTGTTACAGTAGTCAAGGAGAAAGTGTCCGATTAAAAATTTCAAAATTTAAAAACTTAAAAACTAGGCATGCAAAAAAACATCTGTGAAATGACTGCCCAAAGGTGGGTCAGTGGGGTTCAAAAGATTAATGCATGTCTGCATGGGATTCATTTTGTGTATTGCAAAGTTGCAATACATTTACACCAGCAGACTGTTGATCAGACTCATACCCTCATTACAAGTTGACACAAGAATTATTGTCATTGAAATGGACAGTAAAAAGTTCCAAAATGTCTGTGGACAGACGGCCGTAACATGAGCATAAAAGAAGCTCACATAACAAAGCTGACTCTCACGGTGTCACTGGATATATCAACAGATAATTCAGGTATTTCATTGATATTTTCTCTGAGAAAGATATATGCTTCAGACATAGGGTTGCAGTGGTACACTGGTTGCAAGGTATACTGTGAAATGGAAATTGACAGTTATCATACCATGTGCTGTTTGCTTATCTACAATACTGAAAAAAAAAATGCAACTGGATGGAGGATCTCACCTTTATTTTATTTTTTAGGTATCTTCCTTCAGGTTTCAATAATATTATAAAATGTTTCTTCAACCAAAAATAACCCCTCTGTTTTCATTCCTTTAAGAGTCATCCTGACTGATAATAATTCTAAAACTCTAATACCGTTAGACGATGAGGCTGCAATATTTTCAGTTATCCTAGTGAAAATCTCATACCTTTGCAACCTTACTCAGGCGACATATCCTCCTGAGACCCTGTGTCCTGATATGAGGGCATCACATTTTGGGTTTACTGGACCTTATACTTCATTCTACTCAACTTAGACCTCTTGTCCTCGTCCTTTTTTTGTCCCATTTAGGAGTAGTAAGACCACATTTAACTAATCCATGTAAAAGCAAGATGGCAGCCTTCTCTGCCAGGTATACAGGTATAAAACCTGATCACATTTTATGGTTGAAACTTGTGAAACTACATCAACTTGTAGTTTGATGTTATAACAATTTTGACCAATTATAGCAACAGTAACAAGCTAAGATGCTGTGAATTTATCATCAGCTTGTTAAAGGACATTTGGACTTTATTGTCTCATTTGAGGATATTGTGACTTTATTATTGTTGACAGTGATTAGTTTGTTTACACATATGGGGTCCTACTGATCCCAAATAGCTATGACAAAATAAAAATTTTAATGTTTTTTTTAATTTATTGTCTTTTGCAGGAGTCCAGCTGATCCAGCAATCTGCCACTTATGGGCGGAAAGACAGTCCAGCTCCTGTGTTCCTCAGGGCTACGAGAGCCACAGCTTCCTCAACCAGCATGGGCAGATACGCACCGTCCTCTCCATCACTTCCTGCCTTTGCCAAAACTGAACACTGCGCCCCCTACAGGAAAACAACCGCCAATCTCTTCTCAGGAGTTGAAGTGTTTTTATTCACAGTCCAATGATGACCCCATCAGATACTATAACATTTGTTTAAGACCTTGCTGCCCCAAAGATTTATTGTATTATATGTAATATATGTAAAAATGATAATTTTGTAAATAAATTTAATACGAAAACCTGTAAGGATTTGTCCTTGGACCACTGTACAACACTCATCCTTTTTCTTTCTCTTATGTGGGGCCAGGTTGCAGGGGCAGAAGGCTTTACAACAAAATTTTTACCAAACTGCTACTAAAACATAACACATCTTGGAAAGGTACATTACCAAGAAAATACACCTTAAATGGTGTATAAGATATTCTACCAAAAAGCAGATACAGTGTGTAATCCTATTTTAAATCCTTATATAAATTGTAATTAGCATAACAAGTACATAAACCTAACTTTTGAGTGAATAAATCAAGTTTTGTAGCAGAAACAGGAGTAAGTATTGTTAGGCCTCACAGATTGTCTTTCTATGAGTCGATAAAGTATAAATCAGTATCAAGGTCTAAAGTTTCAAAGAGCTAAAACGAGGCTTTGAAGAAGCACTAGAAAGGAGCACATGAAAAGCCAACCATTGTTGTAAATGTCCCTTAAAAAAACACACGTGCAGGTCGGTAATAGCTCCTTATTTTGATATGAACGTGTGAAACAACTCTTCTGTTGTTGTTTTTCTCTCATCCTAAGAGAAGGGGTTTTATGACTTGCCTACAAGGTGTCATGTAGAAAAAAACTTTGATGTCCTAAATGTCTATTACAGTGGGGGAAACAAACTTTTTTCAGTGTCAGTCTGTTTTTTGCCCGTGCGTAATCGTGCGTAAAGATCAAAGTGACCAAATGGCACAGTGAGCCATTTGTAAGGGAAAGGGTTGAGCTGGCTTTGGGGAAAAATTAAGTCTAAAGAAGAGAATGTTTATGAGTCCAGGGTTAACAATAATTATCTAATTTATATATATTTTTGTATCTGTGGTGGCCTGTAGCGAAACTCAAAATTCCCAGTGCACATGCCAGTATCAGTATACTGTGCTGTACCCAAATCTCCAGGAAATTCACACTGAAAGCAATGTTCAGATAGACTTATATTGAACTGCTGTATATTTTATAGAAAAAAAAACTCTTTATGAGGAAGAATTAAGGAACTGGCTGGAAGTCACAGTATTCTTTTTAGCACCAGATCAGCTTGAACCATCGCAGGAGGTCAGTCCAGTTGGAGCTCTGTTGCAAGATCAAACTGCAAATTTGCTGATTATCCAGCTGTAACTGGATAAGCGGTTATGTAAATCTCGCGACGTGTAGCCAGCGACACCCGTCTCTTTATCGTAGTAATTGGTTTCCACCTAAGACACTGTGCCCATTATTCTAAAGTAATGGATTCATTTAAGCGCAGTTTACCTCCCATGGTGAGTGCACTTCCTCAAGAGATCAGCTCCAAGTATATCCTGTTCATATTCTTTACACCCATCCACTATAACATGATACATCAGAGAAAATATATCCTAGAACAGCAAAGTCACTGGTCAGTAAGCACCAAGTTTTTTCAAAGGCTGAAATTAGTTTATTTGAGCCTTTATTGCCAGACGTTGGGACAATGGGCTTGACTAAAATCTACAGTCGGGTTCACACCTTGTTAACGCCGCCATTAGTCTCCCTTTATATTCGCTGATTGGTGATTTACATTTGCGACCAAATAGCATCTTTACTGCTGTTTACCAAGGCTTTGGGGGCACTAAAGAGTGAAGGGCCGCATTTGATATAAAAAGTCGAGCTTCCAGGACCCTGCAGTCACTCCAGCTCCAAGCTGCTGGCAGGTTGTATGGTTCGAGGACAAGGACGCACAAGGAATCAACTCAAGCTTCAGAGATGCTGCTGTTTGTGATCAGCTTCACCGCTTTGGTGTGCACCGCCGCTGCACGGCCTTCACTCAGCTACCTGGAGAATCATTTCATGGCTGAGAATGAGTCAGAGGAAGTACGCTCAGCTGCTATCAAGAGACTTTTGGAAGTTTTTGGGATGGAGGACCCCCCTGCTATCCATGGACGCAAGCAGCCACCTCAGTACATGCTCGATCTGTACAACACGGTTGCTGATGTGGACGGTGTGACTAAAGACCCGTATCTTCTGGAGGGGAATACTGTGCGCAGCTTCTTTGACAAATGTAAGATTTGATTTGTGCACGCATTCATTTGCTGCTGACTATTGTAGTCAATGAAGTGTGGTCCCGTTTGTTCTGGTTTCTGATGATGTACTTTTCCATTGCAGTGCGCAGTGAGCAGGTGGAGTTCAGGTTCAATCTGTCCACAGTTGCCAGAACTGAGAAGATTCTTACTGCAGAGCTCCATCTTTTCAAGCTGCGACCTCAGGCAACACTGACATTCAACAGACACCATTTCTGCCAGGTATGTACCACCAGATAAAACTATAGTAACAGAACAGTTGAATGAAATACAGTGAATCCACCCAAATGCATCTCTCCACTGGGCATAACCACAACCCCACATCTCTTCTGTTTGATTCAGGTTAGTGTCTACCAGCTGCTCCACACCAGCAAAAACAACACACAGGGGAAGAAGCTGCTGTCTTCTCGACTCATCCCAGTCCACTCTACTGGTTGGGAAGTGTTCACCATTACACAAGCAGTAAGTACCCACTTCTCTGTGAGGCCTGCATTAACTTCTGTGGGTGTATTCTTGAGCATTACTGCTTGAACTCTGTGTTCTAATTGAACAATGTGAACTTCCTCATGAAGGTCCGCTCCTGGATGATAGATGAAGGCAGTAACCTCGGGCTCCATGTTGTGGTTCGGACCCTGGGAGGAAGCCAGATGGATCTGAAGCTGATCCGCTTTGCTTCAGGACGCAACCACCACCAGAGCAAACAGCCCATGCTGGTCCTGTTTACTGACGATGGCCGCCGCTCTACTACTCTTGAAAGCACAGGTGAGATTTAGAGTAATGTCATTTGATTGATTAAGTTATGTCCAGTGATAGTAAAACATACAGAGGTCAGGTATTTATTTGGTCTAACTCCACATGAGCAGGGGTGTAGGTACAATTTATGGGGCCTTGGGGAGGCTGTGGACCCCCCATTCTCATCCTATGACTTGAATTTCTGTGACAAATCTCTGTCCATTTTATACTCTACAAACACATTATTGTACCATCAGTTATTAGACACATTCTAAAGGAAAGTCTGATGTTCAATGCTAGTTGGCTACTAAAAACCATACCTTCATCAACTGGACAATCACACATTTTTTTAGAGTGAGTGTAATGTGGAAAGAAATAAGATAAAAAGTTTTGAAAAATCAACTTCAGAGGACCTGCTGGACCCCAAGTCAGAAAAAGATACTGTATAAAATGTTGTATTTTCTTACAAAATATTCTCCTTCCCTTCACCAGACCCAAATGATTCCACAGCCTCTTCCAGCCTGCCCCTGGCCCCCATGTCAGGTCCATCCTCCCGCAGCGCCCGCTCCGTGGACTACAGTGAGGAGGAAGGTGCGTCTTCGCCCTGCCAGCGCTTGCCCCTCTACGTCGACTTCGAGGAGATCGGCTGGTCGGGCTGGATTGTGTCTCCCCGAGGCTACAACGCTTACCACTGCAAAGGCTCCTGCCCCTTCCCTCTGGGTCAGAACATGAAGCCGACCAACCACGCCACCGTTCAGTCCATCATCAACGCCCTGAAGCTGATCAAAGGCATTGAGACGCCGTGCTGCGTGCCAGACAAGCTCTTCTCCATCAATTTGCTCTACTTTGATGATGATGAGAATGTGGTGCTGAAACAGTATAATGACATGGTGGCTGGAAGCTGCGGCTGCCACTGACATCAGCTAGTCACTGGTGTCGGGATACATAGACATACTTACTTTATGCTTAGACATACTTAAAAAATACAATGTAAATAGTTTTGTTACATAGATAGCCAGCTGCCCTTTAAAACTCAAATGTAAGTAATGATAAATGTGCAGTGTGTCACATACAGTAGGTGGCATTGTAATATATGTAAATATCCATAAATTATAATATATGGAAGTGATATCGTGTGAAAGATGTGAATGTGTAAATTTTCTGTTGTGAATTGTTACAGTCAGAATAAATGCTGTAAACAAAAGACTGTAGAATGGAGTTATTGGCATACACTCAAAAATTTGACATTATTTTAAGGTCTAAACTAAAGTGTTACTGACTGACATGACAGAAAAGCAAATTCTTTAGCTTTCACAGTGGTCAACATTTGGTCAAAGTAAAGGACACCTTCACAATTCTTGCTACAACAATCTTCCCAATCCTTGCTGTATTTACACAAGAATGTTTGCAGTCTCCTTCAGTGATTAGTTTTCTACTTAACAAAATTTGAACCACAAGAATTGTCACCAGATGATTTCAAAGTAAATTAATCCTCAGTCACAGCATGGATCCATCTTCCTTGCATTTATGTTATCACCAGGCTTGGTATTTCAGGAGGAAAGATAATATCATAGTGGCATGGGGATACACAGGGTGTGTATTTTCCTTCAAAGGCTCCACTAAACAGCTAGGTTTAACCGAAAAGGTCTTGCTATTTTTAAATATGTCAGTTTCTCACAACATGGTGCAGATTTTAAAGGGTTTTCAGTCGTTTTTGATTAAAGCCATTGTGAAAAAAGCCTGAGATTCTGGATAAAATTTACAGGTAAAAGACGATGATTAAGAAGAGGAAGACAGCTGTTAGGCTAGTCTCCAGGGAGGGTGGGTGACGGTCACAACCACGCATTATGGGTATAAAATACTTGACTGCAAGATTAACAGTGCATCAATCTTCACAAGAAGCTTACACCCTTTTGTGGCGCTAAGCTATGAAGACCAATGCAGACAAGTAAAAAAAAAAAAAAAAAAAAAAAAGAAGAGGAAGACATTATCATAACAATTCCTTTACATTGGGTCAGATCATACTGAGTTTTCAGGATTATTGTTAATTCTAACATTGCTTTTATTTTGTTAAAAACAGCTGTAAAGCTTAAAATATTGCTGAAATTAATGTCTTCTAACTCTGATGACGAAGGCAGCAAAATCATTTACAGTAGGCTACAGTAACTATTGTATTTCAAAGCTTTATAAAGTTTTCATGCAATCAAATCGTCTGGTTGCAATAATCTGGTTGCTCTGTGCTGGAAATTCACTGCACTTCAAAATAAAGTGTGTTTTTTACAAATTTGACACATTCATGAGTCACTTGCAGTCCATACAGAGTGGACCCGCGACCCACTTTTGGTCCATGACCCACCAGTTGGGAACCAGTGATCTATAATCTACCTATTCCAATGTGGGAATTAAGTATCTTCAGACAGTTATTTGTCCTTGTATACTAAGAGAAATATATGATATGTTTGCTTTGGTGCCATAATGTGTTTTAAATAAAAGTGCAGTTTCTCAGTTAGAAGATTTTACTTTGTTTTTTCCCACTAAGCATTGTTCTGTCTGACTGGAGCTCTGCAGCTCATGTCTGCAGAGATGCTGCACAACACCCACACCGATACAGTCACGCAGCACGTTGGTGGTCACCCTCAAACAATCTCTATCAACAAACAGGAAGTTCTGAGGTCAGAAACATATGAGTGTGACTTGTCCACAACCACACACAAGTTAAGGAAGTCTAATCTCTTTCAGAATATGTTTGACATTGTACTATATCTGTTTATACACATATAAACAGTCTGCAGATTGACCACACCAAGACTTATGATTTCAGAATAAACTGTTTTATACTAAATAAAAGACAAAAACCATCATTGGTGACAGGAACCATTCTGACAAACACACACAAAAATCCATGACCACTGCAGATCTCACCTGCGTGAAACAAGCGGCCACCAGATTTGAAGGAAACATGTTCCTGCAAAGCAAAGAAACAGAGTACAGGTTAGCTTAGACTGAAAGTTTACATATGATTGAGTCAACTGATCCATTTTGATGCCCACCTATTGAAATCCAGAAAGGCATCTATAGTCTGCAAAGCTTTCACTTTACCACCAGAGGATGCTGAGGAGCTCCTGGTTGAGTTCCCTGGCTGGACAAGAACAGGACTAGGACTACGCCACTGAACACAGATATGAGGGTTGTAATTATGTAATAGAAGAGAGCTTGGAGCCCCATTTTCCCATAAGCCTTCCTTTCCACAGGTGACATTCCTGAAATGAAAAGAGACTGCATTATATAAATGATACTCCATGCTTTAGGTGGATTTGCAAAATTAAAACCACAAAAAAAATTGTTTGACATATACTATATGGGCAATATAGAAGAAGAAGCATTGTGCTTATTCAAACATTTTCACATAGCAAACACACTATATATGAACATAATAAACTAAAACTAAGACATATGCTGAATTACCAATACACCTGTACAATGTAATGCAGTCTACTACCACAGCCCGGCAATAAATCCTACCCCTGTGAACCTTACAGTCAAGTTTTAGGCTGTAGTTAGCGGTTGTGTGGCTGTTTTGGATTACACTGGAATGATGATGCTAATATTCATAGAGGGGACATGCCCCCCTCAGTATTTCAGGCATAAGCATTTGCCTCCCCCCAGTAAAAACATGACAAAATTAAAGATATTTACACCATATATTGCTGCAGAAAAGGCACACATTGGTGCATAAAAATTAACCAGATTGCAGGAAATTAAATGTCCGTTGCTCAAAAATTTCTGGTGTCCCCTGCCTCAAAAAACAAAAACATGTTGTGTTCTTAAGATGAGAATTTCCTGGTGACTAACATCACTGAATTAAACATTTTCTTTGCAGGGTAGGTTTGTCTGAGATACATGGCTGATGTGAAGGTTGATATGATTCTTAAGGACACACTACAATACATACACATATAGCCACACAATGGCGTGTGTGGGGCCATTTGACTGTAACATTCAGGGATCTCACCTGTAATCAGACTGGAGGTGACGAGAAGAAGCACCAGCATCTGTAGCGTCCAAATCAACAGCTCTCCAGGAAAGGTGAAGTATTTATATCTCTGGTGGCTGTCATTTTGCTGGATTGCAGAGCAAAGCCCGGGCCAAGCCCTCAGAAAAACATAGACAAAGGTCATGATGTCAGCGCATCTGTCAAATGACAGAAAATACCAAATGTTGTGCAATCAACACATAGAGCACTGCTGGAAAAACTGGCATTATACTATGAGAAATAAGTGCAATCCTCATGCCCAGAATACAGTACTTAGGTAGAGTAATCTGGTGACTATGGAAGGAGACATGATAGACACACATGGGAGGAGTTTCATCCCAGAATTACATATCCAACACGGTATGCAGACTAACATTGCATGAAAATGAACACCATGTATGAACTATGTATTCAACATTGAGATTCAAAGACTTTACAAAGACGGTGAAGTTAAACCTCAACAAATATTTCATAAAGAGACTTACCTAGGACAACAGCAGCCACAGTGAGAAGAACAAAAGCATTTCTCCTGAGAAAACCTTTAATATTACATTTATTCTGTTGTGAAGAATCCAGACTCGAGGATGCAGAAGTCTCCTGGCATGTCTGGGTACTGTGGACATCTGTAATGTTTACTGCTGTGCTTAGCTTAGACAGACCATTACAGCTGGGTGGCGTCTCCTTCATACTCTGCCCCTACACTCAATATAGCCTGCAGAAGAAAAGACAGGGAGGAAATTTAATGTGTCGATATAGCATTACAAAATATGTCTCTTCATAACACCTCTCCAATGTAGTATAAAATATTTAAAAAGTAACAGACTTTCTATATTTTGTAAAAGAAGATAAAAGAGCACACACAATTCAAAACACAACATGGTTAAAAAGTAATAACATAGAAGGAGGTCTACAGAAATCTGTTTTAAAAGTAATTTAAAAGTTGACCCTTTTGATATGTAATGAAAAAGTCCTCAAGCATTCTTAATTCTGGTGGTGCTGAAGGAAAAACTACAATTCCCTTTTCATTTTCTGTCAGCTTCAGGAAAGATATCATTGAATCAAACCTTTAAAATAGCTGGAGAGCTTCAGATAGTTCCCTATTGCCACTTGAACTGGTTTTAGTGTAAGTCAAAACTTCATGTCTTTGTTTTTATTAGTGCCACACTCTTCCTTTAAGACTTTTAAAAACACACAGAATATAATTAAATACTGACCAAAGTATGACGGTAAACCAGTAGGGATTATTTAGACCAGAATTACTTATTTTTACATCAAAATATAACAATGATTCCTAATTATATAATTTATTAAGACTTTGATAAGCAGCAGAAAATCAATGAAAACATTTTCAATCACTCAAATAATGATTAATTTAAGTTTTTGCTAAACTTTACACCTTTCCATTATGAGACAATCAGCTTGCTATATACTGTAGCATATTTCAGATTTTAAAACCACCAATTTCAAACTCTTGCTTCCTACAATGTATGTGCATGAAAACTGTGGTATAGTTAAGGGTGGGAAAAGATAATGGTCATGGCAAAGGAATTGTGGTTAAGGTTTTTGTTGGGGTTAGGTAAGTAACACACTTGATTAAGGTACGGAAAGATTGTGGTTGAGTTTTATGACAGCACAAACATGAACTGCTGATCATTAAGACTGATCTCCTGCATGAACGTTAGACTCACTACAGTACACGTTCATCCACCGCCCTGATCTCCCCACCATGGCTGCCTGCCTTGTAAGGTACAGGTACAGAATCATCAGGACATAATTCCTAAAGATGCTGGGCTGAATATATTCAGGGGAAAGAAGCAAAATCTGAAAAGAATATATATTTTATGTCACAGAAGTACTTGATGACCTCTTTAAGTCTTTTGACCCCCAGGCTGGATGCCGCCGACGTAGCCTGCCCTTATAAAACCTTTCCATGTGGGAGTTTCTAAAGAAAACACATGAGCTGATTTTACATTAGACCTTTCTTTGTGTGTAATTGTTCAACCTAATGCCTCCCTTATTGCTTATGCTAAATACAAGAGAATGAACTGAAGGTGGAAAATGCATTAGTCATTGAGTGCTAATGCTATTTTGAATAATAAAGCCAGGATAAAAGGCAAAGTTTGATTTCAGTGCCTAAAGTAATGCTTGCCACTCACAACAAACATTTTAAAGTTGAGTTATAGGTCAGATATGTAATACCTGACCTAAAGCTGAAAATAAAAATGTGCTCAATAACTGCATAATTATCCAATATTGTGTTTCTCCGCTGAAACAAAAGTTGTCTCCCATCAAAAAGTCTATTTGCCCACTACAAAACCCTGTCTCCAAAGAGTGTAACCTGAGCTGTGACCGAGGCGTTGGCCATAGAGTGGCACTAAAGGGGGTTGATACCACTTGGCATGATGCTGAACGACAGCCCTTATTCATTGTCAAAGGGGCTGCTATTCACTATGGAGAAAACGATGAAATGCTGCCATTATAATGGGGACCAAAGGGCCCGGTGGCAGCCCGACACCCGATCCCCTCTTTGGCTCTGGCTTCCTTTTGTCCCAGCATTTCATATCTGACATATCCACACACCCTAAAAAAGCACTTGATGCTGGAGCAGCGATGGACGTGAGGCTTGGCGTTTGTTCGCTCAGACATGGGGAATAAACAGACCATCTTTACAGCACAGCAGCTAGATGCCTATCAGGTTGGTGTCAATCCTGTTTTGTCTTTCTGAGGGAGACGAGCAGCCTCACTCACTTTAAACGGTGCTTCTCTTATCAATACGAGCTACCGGCATCTGTACACAAGGTTAATACACTTGTCAGACTTTATGTCACATGCTCCAACTTTGCTGTTCAGATTGGACATTTTACAGTCAGCACTTCAGAGGCAATTCATGGTTCAAAGTTAGTGACAGGATGCTTGGAGTTACTTTTATTCAAGTGGTGAAGTGTTATCTGAATTATGCTGTTTGTTTGCATGTAAGAACAGTGGTGGAAGTTAGTTACCTTACTGTAGTAATGTACTTAAGTATTATTTTGAGGCATTTCTGCTTAATTTAATTGAATCTATTTCCATTTGATGCTACTTTACACCTCCACTCCACTATATTTCAGTCACTACATTTATTTTACAGTTATGAGTACTTCTCAGATTTAGATTATGCTTATCATAGCATATATGATGCATTGATATAGATGAAACTACCCAAAAAGTATATAAAGTTGTTAACTAAAAGAGGCTGTGGCATGCTCATTTTTTACGCAGAGGTAGTGGTATAATGGGAAACTAGACAACCAAAGGCATCCACTGGTACTTACCATGTCGGCATAGCTTATCAGGAACGGGCCTAAATAATAATGTTAAAATTTTGGCGATTAAACAACTGGCATGGCCATTTTCAAAGGGGTCCTGGCTGAAAGTGGGTTCTTTAGGTACCCACAAGTCTCTCCTAAACTCGAGAAGGCTTGTTCCTATTAAATATTTTGGTCCTTACAATCAATGTACTCCTTTAAATGAAAAATGTGCATTTGTGTTTTTAAGGAAAGGGACAACCAGTCTAATTGAAGAAGTCTATGCACAAAAGATAATTACAATTATTAACTGTAAAATAAGAAACCAAAGTATATCAGTATGCAATTCTTTAACTCTCACACTGACAGGGTTAAGCCTATGTGCTTAAACAGTAAAAAAGAATCCCTAAAATTCTGTTATGGCTTTTGGTGTTGGTGTGCAACCCCAAGATTTTCAGTGGCCCCATCTGGCCACACCTATGAAAAGCTTCTGGGGGTTTCCCTGCAACACTTACAGACTTTTACTCAAGTAAAAATGTAGATATATGATTGTTCCTAGTATTCAAGTATTTTAGAGTGTGGTGCTGCCATTCTTGAGTAAATATCTGAGTACTTCTTCCATTACTGCATAAAACAAGTCATTTAACACCAGACTGTATAAGAACTGCATCCTACTGCTCTTAATATTAACTTCACTTTTGCCATGATCTGATTGTTTTTGCAGGACTGCACATATTTTACAAGAAAAGAAATCCTCAGGTGAGCAAATCATTTCACTGATATCAAAATGGACACACATTACACTCATGAATTTTGTTGTGTTCTACACAATACTACACTGTAACTCTAAACTACAGTATCAGCAGTCCTGTCCTACTGTGGGGCAGCCTACCGTTAAGAGCACATGGTATTTAAAATCATGCCTTCAGGACTTTTACTGTGCTGAAACTTTTTCCACCACAACAGAGAGAAATAGAGTGGAGATGAAGAGTAGTTTTCACTTTTTCACTTTTACTTTTTTCTTCACAGCCAGTTGCGCCTCTACAGTACACCACTGCATAATATGGAAGATATCTTGTAATTTAATATTGAAAGTAAATTTTTTAAACCTTCCCCAGACTGTTCGACCGCTACCGGGATTTGGCCCCGCAGCTCGTTCCCCTTGACTACACCAGCCACCCAGATGTGAAGCTACCATATGAGCTGATTGGCAGCATGCCAGAGCTGAAGGTAGACCCACTGGCCCACGCACACCCTGCAGACCCGCTCTCTCCCTGTGTTCCCAATCCATAATTAATGGCCAACTAATCGACAGAATTCTTTGTAACGTTATATGTTACCCGACTCCTTTAAACTTGAAGGATGCTGGTGAGTCCCTCAGGACACACTTGTTGGAAATGGGTCAATTATATGCCTCTTTACACAATGACAGAAAGGTAAACAGATGTGTTAACACGCCGGTCACTGACATGTCCTGAGAAAGGGAGAGCTAGACTATACTTTCCCCTCATAGTCATTCATTACTCCAAATTTAAAAGCTTACATGAATTTAAAAAATGAAAACAGAAGAACAAGAAATAAAAGCACACAGTCATGGAGCACGTGAACGCCATTAAATCCAACAAGCACCACTTCATAGTGCTGTATGTATAGTAGTATAGTATAGTATTTACTGCACTGAATAGTTTAACTAGACAGTTATAGATGCACTGGTGTCCCCTCTGTCCAGGACAACCCCTTTCGGCAGAGGATTGCTGAGGTTTTCTCTGAAGACGGAGAGGGAAACATGACACTGGATGACTTCTTGGACATGTTTTCAGTCCTGAGTGAGATGGCGCCGCGTGACCTCAAGGCCTACTACGCTTTCAAAATATATGGTAAAATATTAGAGATGGTACAGTTAAACAAGGAGTTTTTTATTGTGCTTTGTTGAGAGGCTTTATTTGTTTATCTTTTGGGGCACCACAGCACTCCTGGTCCCTCATCTCAAAAGTCAATGTGTTTTTTAAAATGGGATTTTAGTTAGATGCCTGAAATAAGATCTGTGGTTCATACAAGCTTTTTTTTTCAGACACTTTCACATGTTGTTCTATGACATAAAATATATCAGTAAATACCCCAATCTTGAATTTCAAAGCTTTTATGTGTCTTTAAAAAGAAGGTTGCTAATAACTGGCAATATGAGACTACAGAGTGTAATCACACTGAACACACTTTACAGCCTCGTTGTGGTGGCGACGTTCAAGTCATGTGACTGTTGTGTGGTTTGTTTATTCCCTTTGTCAAACAATGAGATTGAGCATTTGAGGAAGGCAACAAAATTCCTGGTTTGAACCCCGGGGTGGAGGAGCCCTTCTGGGTGGAGTTTGCATGTTCTCCCCATGTCAGCGTGGGTTTTCTCCAGATTCTCCAGCTTCCTCCCACAGTCCAAGGTTAAAATTTGTGACTCTAAATTGTCCGTAGGTGTGAATGTGAGTGTGAATGGTTGTCTGTCTCTATGTGTCAGCCCTGTGATAGTCTGGTGACCTGTCCAGGGTGTACCCTGCCTCTCGCCCAATGTCAGCTGGGAAAGGCTCCAGCCTCCTGCGACCCCCAACAGGATAAGCGGCTACGGAAAATGAACAAACGATTGTTACCATAGGTGCTGATTTCAGAGGAGATGCAGGGGACATGTCCCCCTAAATATTTAAAGTGTGCATTTGTCCCCCCCCCCAATAAATACATGAAAATAGAGGACTTTCATTATGACACGTGTAAAGAAGCATCCCAATACCAAAGTCAAACCACCTTTCTGCAACTAAATCATTCATTTCTTGTATCAATTTTAATTATGGAGTAAGTTAAATGGCCGCTGATGAAACATGGAAACCTTTGAATATAAAATGGTACAAGCCTACAAAAAGAGGGCATGGTGAAGGGCTTTGGAGCTGTAAGCATGACGGATGGTGCATGGAATGTTATAAATGATTAACCAGCTCATTATAGAGGCAAAGAGCTGGTCAAAGCCCAGTTTGTGCTCAGCACCAGTGTCCCCCCTAAATAACAAGTGCTGATGGATGAAGACGTTTCATATACATCGCCTGGTCATGGGTCAAGGAAACTGTTCATTCATTATTCAGAACAATGGAGGGGAAAAACCATTAAAGGTGACACACTGTAAAAGCACAGCTCTGTTATGATGAGTAGACACCTGAAATAACCGTTCTAATGAAGGACTGGGTGTGTTGAGTGAATATGTAAAGAAAACCAGCACAAACTCACATTTGAGAAGCAGGAAGCTGTGAATAAGATGTATTTTTACTTGAAAAAATGACTTGAATGATTAACTGATTATCAAAATATGTTTCCTCCTTCCTAAGATGTTTCCTTCTTTTCCATTTTCTACAAGATTTCAACAACGATGACTTTATCTGCAAGTCAGACCTGGAGAAGACACTGAACAAGCTGACCCGTAATGAGCTGACGGAAGACGAGGTGAGGATGGTGTGTGAAAAGGTGATAGATGAGGCCGACCTGGACAACGACGGGCGCCTGTCACTGGAGGACTTCCAGCACATGATTGTTCGAGCTCCAGACTTCCTCAGGTAGGACAATGGTAACCATTAACTGGAAGCTTTAATGAAGCGGAAACCCACCTACATACAAGACAAAAGAACACATTTATTTTATATTTTGTAGTCACTGATTGTTAATCTAATGTGCACTGAGAGCCTGGTCTCACTCTGAAGTCGCTGAAATCCGGTGCTTGGGCAGTGACTTGCGGCGGCAGAAACCAACGAAAAAGGTGTCCTTAAACGTTGGCATGATACGTCCCCGTTATAGTTTAATGGCGCCGTCAGGGGGAAACGTTGTGGGACAAGGACGAAAGTTAAGGTTGCTAAAGTCTGAGTGGGATGGGCCGGCTGGTGGATGGGTCCAATAAACACAGACTTTCGTTAGCACCGTTAGTTGCTAGCCACCAGCTCAGTCACCACCATGTTGAGAACCGTGTGCAGACAACTTGTGCGCTCTGAATTTCGCATAGAGCCCCTTTGATTGAATTCTGATGAGGAAATCAAACTATTCTAATTTCTGTTCACAGCACCTTCCACATCAGGATATAAAGAAATGAAGCAACCATGTGAGTTTCTTAATTTGCACCCAAGGATGAACTTACAACACTGCAGTGTCTGGAAAGTGGGGGAATCCTGGCATCTCAACCAAAAACCAACTCTCATCTTCTGAATACCTAGATTTTTGCTTTTTGTGTTTTACTTTGTAAAAACTTTTATCAGAAACATTCTGATCTTCATCAGAGATAATCAGACTTTCACATTTAGCATCCAGAGTAAATACTAGGAGAAATCATGGATTGGCGTCTTTAATAGGAGCATAACGAAAATCAGATGTTTATATAAATATACTGTGTCCGCGTCCAATTTTTCTTTTCTCACGGCACCAGCAGAAATAACAGCGGTCATGGTGTGACTGAAGGCCTATCATCACATGCCGGTATCAACCAATCCATCAAGACAAGGCTCATTAGTTATGACCGTCAACAGTAGATTTGTGTTTTGTATCGAAAGGAGTTCAGTTACACCAGACTATAAAAGAAACACATGCCAGAATATTCCAGTGTGTGATAGCGAGCCAATAAAAAGGAGAGCCATTTGTCATGAAAGCAGTCAGGCTCCTTTGTGGGAGCATGGGGGTCAACTGACAGTTCAGTTTCCTCTGACAGCCAGCCAATAAAAACACTGAATAGACATAAACTGAGTTTTATAATCTTATTTTATTAAATCAAAAGTACACATATCTACAAATTGTAGATACATTTTCGTATGGGTTTAGAAAGTACAGTACAATTTAAGTAGATCTCTTTTTTTCAATGTGATATTTACAATGTTTTTTTCCACCTTGTTTTTTTTTCAAAATGTATTATTCTCCCTGTGTACTTCACAATCAATGGAATGAAAATATGGCTGTAAAAAGGGATGTACAGTATGTTATTAAAGGATATGATTTAAAAACATAATCAAAGAGGGAGTATCATTTCAGCTGAAAATGACGCAGTTTGAGTCCCACAACAGTCTGCTCCCTATGTTTGTTTATGACTTAAAGCTACAGTATCACTCGAATGAGACAACAGCACTATCTCCTCGTTTCAACATCCACACTCTTCCTGCTTCGTCTTCCGACATGCTCAATTCCACCTGCACTGTTGTAGAATTGCCATTTCTACAGACAGAGTCCTGTTTTTGGCTCAGTGAATGACACAAAACAAAAAGCCCATACATTCAACTGTACAGGTCTACAATATGTCTGAAAATTACATCACACAAATATGCACAGGTCCAAGATTCACAATGCATAGCTCACCTTTGACAGAACTGAGTATTAGCGGTTAAGACAAATGGCCATGGTAGTCATGAGGTCCCAAATTATTTGATATTTAAAAAAAAAAAAAAAGAAAGACAAAAAAAAAAGGTGCAGGCAAGCAAAAGCAGATCCTCCCTCGATATTGTGCATATAGGAGTTTGATTTTCAGACTAGTAACAAATGTAAGAGGGAAAACATGAGGAACAGAGGAAACAGATTGAGACTCAACATCAATGTTAAATAGTGGGTACATGTTTGGATTCGCACAAGTCTAGTTCACTGCGGCTCGCGCGCTGAATAAAATACTGATTAAAATTGGAGTTCAGATGGTCACCTATATTGCAGACTGTGCCTCTGGTGCCACCTAGCTGTCAAACTAAAGGGCCACAATCAAACAACACAAACACACAACAGAGTGTACAATAATACTAAGGGGACCATCTTTGCAACTTCGTTCAAGCCAGCGTTCATCTAATAAGCCAAGAAAACATCACTTTTAAACTACATTTTGGCAGGGCAGTAGCATAGAAACAGAGACTTGCTTATTATTTTTTCCTTTTTATAAATATATATAGCTGTTGAAGTACGTTAGGGCAATGTTTTTCAGTGATCTAATACCAGGACAGTGGATCACGCTAGCAGTGAAATAGCAAAGGAGATCAAGTCATTTATAAGTAAGTGTAGTATAATTTTTTTTTTTTAGGAATTATGCCCATTAGATTACAGAGACTTGAAATGCTTTAAACTAAGTAATTTTTGTATTGCAAAACTATCACTTGGCACAGACTACACACAAAACACGAATTAATGGTAAAGTGCAAGGAGAGCTGCATGGATAGCAGGAGAAGGGGCTTACAGTGCGAAACTTCAAGTGATTTTAAACGCTGGTCAGATCACCGGAGACGTCATTTAGCTTGACTGTGAACCAGAGCTGCGACAAAACCTTCAAGTCAAATTAAAGGCGACACTTTAAAGTAACCGCTAGAGCTGAAACGGTCAGTCAAACTGAGATAGGACTTTTTTGGATCATCAGTTTATGTCAATTTTGAAGCATTTGCTAGTTCTAGCTTCTCAAATGTAAAGATTAGCTGCTTTTCTTTTTGTTTTATGGAACAGTAAACCGAATGTTGCACAAAACTAGACATTTGAATAGGTCACCTTGGGCTTTAGAAACTTTTAACAGACTATTTTCTGATGTTTTATAGACCAAACAATTAATACACAAATCAAGAAAGTAAGTGTCAGAATAAGCGATTATAAAAATAATTGTTATATGCAGCTCTATTCTAATTACACTGTAATCAACTGTGGAGGATTATTTATATTATACAGTGTGCACATCTTTATATTTTCCTAAAAAGTGCACCTACACATTGGTAGCAATTCACTTTCACAGCACGGTGTACAATACTGTCCTGCTGGCTACGACACCAAGCAAACCTAAGCAGACACACATCACCTCACCACTGTTCTGCTGATGTGACAGAACTTTATCTACAGAGGCAGAAATCTAGATTGTGTTTTTAGGTTTTGTGTTGCCAAATTGCTTTGCAGGACCTGAAAGCTATTGCAGGAATGTTAAAAAGAGCTGGAGGCAGTGTGTGATGATCAGGGCATGATGAAACACACATTTTAAGTCAAATCAAATGATTGTCATGGACTACAAAAGGTTTCTATTTGGAGCAGAGCTCAAACAGAAAACTTTTCAAACCAGTTCCTCTCTGATCCTTGAGTGCCGTATGTGTGATATGATTCTCAACTGCTGGAATGAAAATGAAAGCATGTGCAACTCTGTTTCACTGGAGTTCAAGCCTATCAGTCTCTGGGTGACAATTATCACTTACAAAGGGAAAAGAGCACTAATAAAAATAGATCTAAATATCACATTTGTATTTGCAATCCCAAAACATTAATTGAATGATTTCTCATCCTCGGTTGTGCTACTGGCTGTGTGAAATGTGAGCGCGTAGTACAAAGAGACTAACATCAGAAGTAAGAGCCTGTCTTTTGTGTGATAAGGGACATCTGGACAATGCTCCTGGCTGAGTCCTCGACCAGTCAAGCACTCTGACCCATGAAGACAACAGATTTCCTTAAAATGGAAGAGATGCACCACTGGAAGCTTTCAGAAGAAGAAGAGAGGAAGGGAAGTCCTCTGCTTACTGGGAATATAATGGTTTGTGAGGACTGGGAGGACAGGCCATGGATGGGTAGAAAGAAGGAAGGGGAAGGAAGTGCTAAGAGCAAGCACAGTCCATTTATGTCCAGCCAGCTGGCAGCCAGTATCGAAGGCCTCAGTCCTCAGAGTAGGCTACAGCGGAAGAAGCTGGTCTTTTTCTGAGGCTCTGAGATCTTGACTCCATGACTGCTCCCTTGCGGCGTGTTGCCCTCCTGCAAAATGACAAATAAACAGGTCACCGCTGTCATGTACAACTGTTGGCTCAGTGGCTGCTCTTGTACGGTTTTGCAACTTTCTTTATGCTGATAAGATGTTTTACAAACTATCTTTATTGAAAGAACTTGGCTCAGACAGTGGCTGATGGCTGCGCGGCCTCCACCAGCTACTCAATGACTTACATCACCGACCAAAGCTAAAGAGGGATGGGTTGTGTGAAATAATCAGTGGGTACACCTCCAGAGAAAGCAGGTCACATCTGCTGTGTTAGTGTGTGACAGTGTACTGTTCTTCATACAAGAATTTTGTGGCTAGACCACAACAGCAGGTCCAGCGCTATTGTGCTAAAGCTAATCTCCATTAGTCTGTGACTGAGTGAATGCTGCCACTTCCTGTTTTAAATTAAAAGTTCTCTAGCGTTTTCACCAAGTCTTGTTTTTAATGTTTTATGAATCATGGAGAAAGTATTTTGAGTGTATTTCTTGTTACAAATACATTTTTGAAATACAAGTAACAGCTACAATGCTCAAGTCGAGGTAATGTCACTGTGTACCTGAGAATCTCATGTTAAAATGAACGGCTTAAAATACAAAACTCACCCCCACTTAGATTTTTTTGATGGTTAGTTTGATGTTCAATTCAAGATATATTTAGTTACTCATTATTTTGACTTAGAGGTTTAGTTCAACATTTATCTCGTTTCTAATAAAATCAAAAATTGTTCATTTCTGACGCAGTCAAATTTGTTCTGCGGGGTGTAGGGGTGATCAGCTTGTACCTGTTCCAAACTACTATTCAATTTGCCTTTGAAAATCCACGATCGGTCGACCTCCAATATCAGTGTCTCACATTTTGGAAAACAAAGTTGTATTATCAAAGAATTCTTACCAACTTCGTGTCCATTTTTGATTTGATGTCTCTGGCGAGCGTCAAAAATGCCTGTCAACCAGAGCAAATAACCATGTTGTCAAATTGATGACACATCATCTGTTCAGCAGTTTTTAACTCAGAGAGGAACGGCTACTTACATTTTCCACGTTGATGTTGGCCTTTGCACTGGTCTCCATGAACTTTATTCCATACTCTAGTGCGAGCTAAAAGACAACGGGAGAAAGTTAAGCACGCTGACATGTTTTTTCAAATTTTATCAATATAAAAGTACACCAATGTTATTATTTATTATCAAGCATAACCTATTAACAATGTATTATTCTAACTTCATCTCACCTTCTCCCCCCTGTCTTTGGACACCTGCCGCTTGTCATTGATATCACACTTGTTGCCAAGGACCATCTTCTCAACATCAGAGGATGCATGCTGTATCAAGAGAAGAGATATTTAATAAGCACAACAATATACACAGTGCCATTTAGATATTTAAAGAAGTAGCAAGCACGTAAATTGTCTACTTGAGTCAGTAAATACCTCCTCTATGTTCCTTATCCAGTTCTTGATATTATCAAACGACTTCTCGTTGGTGATGTCGTAGACAAGCATGATGCCCTGTAACAAACAGTAAGTCAAACATGTTAAGATAGTAAGAGCTCATGAGCTGTGGTTTCCTGGGGAAGTGGATTTATGCCTGACTACACGTGAAGACACCCACCATTGCTCCTCTGTAGTAGGCTGTTGTGATTGTTCGGAAGCGCTCCTGACCAGCCGTATCCCTGAAAAACGAAAGAGATATCAAACATCTTTATGATGAATATTTGGATGAATCATGTGGGAAAGTTTCAATCACCATCTCACCACAGTCAAGTATGCCAATGATGGAGTAACTTATTACCTATATTATTTTACTTTCACATCAACTTTTCAAATGCTCGTTTTCAGTAAAGGTTAAGAATAAATGTGGTATAAATAATTCAACCTGCAAGTTGCTCTTTGAGGAGATTGGTTTATCTTAAATAGACTTTTTCCAACACACTTGTATAGCAGGGAGGTATAAAGCTTTGGTATATTAGAGGTTAATTTACAGGTTGGAATTATATTGATGAATTTTGTAAGCTATAAATCCTGTCATGTTGTTGCTTAAGACATTACAGGTAGAGTGAAATAAATTCTGCTGAAATCACCAAAATGAACGCGTACAAAAGCTTTTACAACAATGCAACAATTTCTAAGGGCAAGAATTCACACTTTAAAAGTGTTAATAACCTGTAGGGACCCTACATCTGTAAGGAGCCTTGAGTAAAATGTATACCATCCATACTTTATTAGCCAATTATTGACAGGATACTGCCAGCGTGTTACACGTCCTGCATTTTGAGTAATTTAATCATGATAAACTTACCATATCTGTAACTTTATCTTCTTGCCGTCAAGCTCTATTGTCCTAATCTTGAAATCAATGCCTGGAGGGATAAAGGAGGATCATGTCAATCATAACGTTAGCTTGCTAGCTTACCTGTCAAACACTGATCGACACAGCTCTGATACGAAAAAATTATACTTGTAGACTCGGAATAAACGGCGACTCGGCTTCTTGTCATCCCACACAGCAGTAACATATGCCTTAAAGAACAACAACCCTTCTAACATGCTTATGTTAACTAGCTACGGCGTGCTATATAGGGTTTTCCGGTGTCTTACCAGAATGTAGACGGCACCCAATGGCTAACACTAGAGCTACTTAGCTAACCGCAACCGTTAGCTGGCAGGGGAACCACCCGGCATCATAAAACACACTACCAACATTTCTACTCTTATATCAGCCTCAAGCAGAACACAAGGGCAACAACGTTTCCTCTTTTCATCTCTTCTAACCGAGTTAACTATGTGGATGACACTTGAAAAATAACTGACTGTGTATTCATGACAAAAAGAAACTACTTCCAGCCCTATACGTAGCATAGCTAGCATTCCAGCAAGTAGACGGAACCTCCGGAACAGCCCATTGCCGTATTGTAAACAGACATAAATAGACAGTTTACATCAACAAACTCGTACCTATGGTTGAGATAAACGTTGAGTTGAAGGCGTCTTCTGAAAACCTGAAGAGGACACAGGTCTTCCCGACACCGGAGTCGCCGATTAGCAGTAATTTAAACAAATAGTCGTATGTCTTCGCCATACTTGATATTATTGCGGAAATCCCGCCCGGCGAAGCAGCGATGTGAATGTACGGAAATAACGCCCACTGCTGGCGCGGAATCCACCTGCAGTTTATATGTAACGGACCAGTGGGCGTTTACTTACTTTACTAACTGTCCTCTGCAGAGTTGGAAGTAACAAAGTACATTTACTCAGGTTTTCATATGCTATTTTTCACTTGTATTCTACAGAGGTGCCTTTTACTCCATTACATGCCATGCATCTGTACTAATAAAATAAATAAACTAAACTAAACTAAACTAAATTAAAGGCTAACTATGGCAAGACTGAAGCTGAGAAAATGGCTTCAAAGATTTTAGACTGTCCAGCCAAATGTGTTATGGGTAGAAAAATAGGGCTGCTTCTATTGTTTAAATAGGAATTCATAAAGTAATTTTTCATACCTAAAAGAAAACACGATGAATGATTTGACCTCTGTCCCCCAAACACACTAAAACTGTAGTTAGGGACTGTACTTGTCAGAGCAGGGTGTGACTGGGGTGTGTCTCCATTTCTTTACATCATGACCTTCCCGAGATACAAATATTTTTCTTTGAGCCTCCCTTGGTTACATGGGGAAAAATGCATGACCCTCTCATTATAAATAACCATATTTCACAGTTTCTGGCGAATTTAAACGGTGTGATTCTTGAAATTTATTAAAAAAAAAAAAACATTCCTTGAAAACTGGCTTGCAGGATTGAGTTCTGAGGGTGTTTAAAATACATACAAAACACAACCATTTAAAGAAGAATGTCCATGTTATCAGTTACTTTGTCATTGGCATCTTCATCATTCTCCCATTTGTTCACTGTAATACCCTGACTGTGGTTTTCCTTGGCCTGATAGGATCCCAAATCTGGCAACCAAGGCAGAGCATAGTAACTACAATTATTGTAGTTACTACCTTGGCTTTTGGTTAGATTTTGTAGTGACTACATTAAAGAGCAGAAATTCTACTTTTGATATTTTGTGTATTTTTCCTGAAAATACTTCTTTACTTTTACTGCAGTAACGCTTTGAATGCAGGACTTAAAGGTCTAGTATGTAGGATTGAGTAGCATCTAGCCGTGAGGTTCCTGAACTAAAAGTGTGCCAAGAGTGTAGGAGAATTACGGTGGCTGACAACAGGAATGCTAAAATGTGAATGGCTCTAATCATAGCAGGTGTTTGATTTGTCTGTTCTGGGCTACTGTAGAAATAACATGGTGGACTCTGTGCGAGAAGACCAGCTCCCTATGTAGATATAAATGGCTCATTCTTAAGTATCAAAAACACAATGATTCTCATTTTCAGGTGATTATAAACTCATGCAAACATATTTATGAACATTATATAACATTTCTGCCAATAGAAGCCCCAAATCTTACACACTGGACCTTTAACATTGTGGTATTGCATTTCAGAATGAGCTATGCTGTCAATAGCTCAACACAAGGTCAATGTAATAAGTTGTTTTTTGAGTTTTCAACCACATCACATGGGATTCCTCTGTGGGTGGGTTTTGGTCAGTTTGTTTATATGGTTACTATGATTTAGTGTTTACCACTCCTTGATACACAAACAGGCCACATAAAGTCTGAGCTGAAGGCCTGCTTACAACTTTCTGAGGACAATATAATCTTTAACATTAAACTTATCTGGTGTATGCTACTTTATTATTGTTGATTGAATTATTACTCATACATATCTTAACTGAAAAAGCGACATTACAGTTGTGGGACCAAAGATCCAGCAGCTAAGCTAAGCCTTCATTTCCAGTTTCTTGTCTGATGAATTTCACTGTTAGCAGAGCGGTGCGTGTTAGCACATGTAAATTGAAGGCTGAGATTCTTCTGCTGTTACACTTCATGACTGTGTTGAAATTGCCTGAGGGACATACACACACAAACACACTCACGACACAAACTCATCAAACGTCATCATCACTGGCGTCATCATCAGTTTTATTTGTGCTCAGAGTTTGGTCGGCGACACAATGTGCAGCACCCGAACTGATTACCATATGGACCCAAAACCATTTTTAAAAAAGGAAAAGAAACATAAGAACCATAAATATATAAAAGGGTTACATGTGTTGCAAGAGTGAAATTAAAAAGGAGAATGGATGGCATGTAAAAAATATCTTTTACAAAACAAATGTTTTTTTTTTTTTTAATTTGTTGGGTGTTCTTCTCGGCATTTTACAAGCTATTGAGCTCCTGCAGTGTTTGGTCCAGGGTTTGGTGCATTCCTATGTTTTCCTCTTTCGCTTGCGATAGGTTCTCTGCAATAAAAAGTAACAGCAGATATAAAATACAATGGCTTTATCCGAGAATGGATGAGTTAATCACAGAAGTGCAATTGGTATGCTAATAAAATATAACCATTAAACAAAGAAACTATTTAGTGCTACAGCTGCACAGAGGTGAAAAGCATGCGTAACTCCAATGACAGACAACAGCTGAAAAGAGAAAAATATCTTTATTGAGCTTTAGTTTAAGACAAAAGGAGCGAGGGGCAGGGAGAGCAAAGGGAGAGCGGAAGAGACAAAGTGCTTCAGATCAGGCAAGGGGAGACAAAGGGGAAAGTGACGACATCATGAGCTTAATCAAGGTTTACAAGGTGTTCATATCATTGAGGGCATGATCCAGCTCCTCGCTGATAGCCTTGAATTTCAGTTTCTGAGTGTACAGTTCATCTGCAGGTCAAAGGGCAGAGAGATAGGCAGCAGGTGGAGGACAAGGCAGAAGTGAGCAGATGACGATGAGAAATCAGGAGGAAAAAGAGAGAGATCAGATCAAAGATTAGGAAAATCAAAGTTTTGAACAAAGGTTGAGTTAAGAAGCTGTAGGAACGAAGAGAAGAATTAAAATGAAGCGTACCTTCTAAGTCATCTATGGTCTTTTCCAGCTTAGCCACTGTCCTCTCTGCGAATTCTGCACGGGTTTCCGCCTTTAAAAAGACAAAAATAACATTAATCACCCCGACACAGTTTCTCTCAGAGAATACAGCTGGAGCAGACATGAACTTACCTCCTTGAGTCTGTCATTCAGAACCTTAATCTCCTCCTCATACTTGTCTTCTTTCTCAGAGTACTATAAAGACAGAAAATAAAACCATTTTACTGCAAAACAATACATTTAATGTGAAAATTCCACCTTTAATGCTCATTATTTATATTTTAAACATTAATAATTCACCTTACATGATGTTTGTCTTTCTTTTAGAGGGTTAGATAAAAGTTCTACTTCCTTTACTTTATAAAATGTAATAAAATGTTAAGATGCTCTGCAGCTCCAGGGGTCGTAATGGGCAAATTCTTTAACTGTGAATGTGTGAAGTTGTTTTAAGGTCAAACAGCTGATAGAGATGAAATGCACCATTAAACTGCTCCTGCAGGAGATTAACCACACCATACCTTGTCAGACTGAGCCTCTAGTGACTTGAGGTTGTTGGTGACGTTCTTCAGCTCTTCCTCCAGGTCAGTACACTTACTGTATGAATACAGAAAATACATGTAAATTTTCTCCATATTTTAAATATTTTCCCATAAGCTCCCATGTAACCTTTTCAATTTATGCTTACAGTTCTGCAATCTCTGCCCTCTCCTCTGCTCTCTCCAGCTCCCCCTCAAGGATGACCAGTTTACGGGCAACCTGACATTAGAAAGACACGAAATCACCATTGAGCAAAAACAGAAATGAGATTTGAGAACCAAAATCAGCTGTAATTTGACCTCCTCCGTGCCCGTACCTCCTCGTATTTGCGGTCGGCCTCCTCAGCGATGTGCTTGGCCTCTTTGAGTTGCATCTCCTGGATCTCCATCTTCTCCTCATCTTTCATGGCTCTGTTCTCAATCACCTTCATGCCTCTGATGATCAGAAAGACAGATAGGCAGTGTTTAATTATCCAGGTGATACTGCGAAGTGTGAGGTTGCTGTTAAAATCAAACTTATCTTCCTCTATTCTGTACTTATTATTTATTTTTTAATCTTTATATAGCTTAAAAATAATTTCTATTTATAGTTTAGCTTCTTTATTTCCTTTGCTCTAATCTTCTCTCTTTCATATCTTTATCTGGTCTGTTTCTTGTGCAGCCAACACCTCATTTCCCTCCTGGGGATCTTATTTTATTCATCTCATATTTACAGAACTAGCACCTCTGCCCCCCTGTCCACTTCCTGTAACTAAAATGTGACCATAGTATGACCCTGAAGCCATAAGATTTTCCGATCTTGTATGTTGGCGTCAACAATATGTGGCCGATGCGTCATGATTCTCACCTTTCGCTCTCATCTGCAGCCTTCTCGGCCTCCTCCAGTTTCTGCAGGGCTGTGGCCAGTCTCTCCTGAGCGCGGTCCAACTCCTCCTCCACCAGCTGGATCCTGCGGTTCAAAGATGCCACATCGCCCTCCGCCTACAGCAACACAGAGAGGGATAGAGGTTACAGGTCAGATGTCAGCCAGGAAGCAAGCTGCAGCCAGTGGAGGAAGGATACTGTTGGGGATGGCATGTTGGAATCTAGCCTTATAGGTTAGATAGGTTTAGCGTGGAAGGTCTCATTAATACTGCAGGTGTAATCAGCATATTCTGTTATTACAGCGATAGTTATTTACTGGTATTTGTGCCTATTTATTCTTTGGAACCCATCGCAGTTTTCTCTGGGGCATATATTCCAGTTTTTTTTCTGTTGTGCAGTACAGTAAGATTTCCTCCATGTAATCAATTTCCCTCCCAACAGCCATGATGAGCTCTGGACTTTGCCTGACAAGATACTTTGAAAACTGCTGATGCAGAACAAGAGTGGCAGACTTAACCCTAGCATATCTGAAGTGGCACAGCTGGCCGGACTTTTGTAATGTAAACTCATGTATGTTTGGAGGACAACAGTGTGCTTCTTTTGGGCCTGTTTCCTGTGGGACTGATATCACAGATAGCCATGTCTGCTCCCTTCTTCCTGTGTAGAGGCCAAAGAGGAGGAGGAGGAGGAGGAGGAGGGAGGAGGATAGGCACTCCTAATTCCAGATATGTGTCAAAAGTTACTCATACAAGAAACTGTATGTTTGAGAAACAAATCATAAACCATTTTCCAGTTGTTTCTGGCATACATTGGAAACCAAATCCCCATTTTTATAACGTTATAAGCCTGCCACGCCTTAACTGCTACACAACCACGCTGAGGGTTAATGTAAAACTGGAGGCTTACGTTGCATTTGTAGGTGTTTGAGACTATCTAGGGCGGGTTTGGGTTAGATAACACAGCCGAACAAAAGTATAGGAAGGAATGTCGCAATCATGATGTCCCAGTTTCCCGCAAACCTCTAAAACAACCACAATGACACGATACAAGATAAAAATCAACACTTTTCCTATAGGGTTTGGCAGGAAAAGTGTGGAATTCCTTTAAGGGCGTTATTAGAGTATCATTATCGCTACCTGGGGTCCATCACTGACAGTTTGCGTGTTAATTCTTTACAAAAGATGCTTAACATGAATGTGGTAGTAAAGATTGAGTTTAAAAAGGCGACTAAATTAGATACATTATTAATTATCTCACTTTTTCGCGCTGTTCCCGTTCAATGTCCACGTCCTTTTGTAGTGCCAGTGCACGGTCTTCTGCCTCATCAGCCTGTAGCTGGAGGGCTTGGATTTTCTTCTTCACGGCCTCCATTACTTCGTTTACTTTGTTTCCTCAAAAAAATTAAAAAAGGAAAGCCAAAAATGTAGCCGTCTAGATCGACTGGCTGTGTCCTTAAGAAGTTATTGATTTGCGTCAAAGTTGCAGGCACCGAGTAAAACTTTTTTTTCTCGGGCAGGAAGTCAGGGACGTGCGGGGTTGGGATGGGGGAAAAAGGGCTGGGAGTTTTCAGGAAATTTATGGCGAGATCGTCCAATCCCGTGAAGAATCCAGTCTCAGATGACATCACCGGATTTAGGAGGGGAAGGCGCTGCTCTTTTCCTCCACAAAAGAGGTGTGTAAAGTCAGTGCGCGAGTCTTTCTATTGTGGACTTATATGGCAAATGTAAGGTGTTGCCTGGGCCGCATTTTTGTGCTCTGATTGAAAGGAGGAGGGCACAGAGATCAAGGGAGGAGGAGTGGAGTTGCCTCATCTGATTCATCAGGCTGATTCACATATATGAATCATATCCAGTGTGAGCAGAACAGGATATGGTTGTGAGAGGGAGAAAAGTGAAGTAAAAGTTTAAGGGCAAGTTGTAAAGTGTGTAAAAAAAATCAAAGTACTATAGATCTGATCCTAGAAGGGGGAGGAGGGAGGGTCAAGGGTGGGGTGGGGCGATAATAATCCTCTTCAACAGGGGTTGTTGACCTGCAGAGGCCTGGAATGTAAATTGATTTGGTTGCAGACGTGACCTGCAGCCATCGGGTGGCGACACATTCCTTCAGCGCCCCCTTCTGCCTCCTCCTCCTCCTCCTCCTCCTCCTCCTTCTCCTCACTTGTTCAGGCACAAACCCAATTATTTTCTCTGTCTGTCCTCGTATCACTCCTCTGGGTATCAGCAACCCTCATAAACCGTGGGAAGCACATTAGAAGAAGAAGTTGTGGTGGACAGAGCAACAAAAAGCATATGTGTGGGCATCTGATGGGTCATCTGAGACTGAAATCATTTGTAATCTGACCTTTAACCTTTGGGGCCTTATCTCAGCTGCTTTCACTGGTAGTTTAGCCTCGATGTAGTACTGTGGAGGCTACTTTCATTTCATGCTACATATTCAGGTTCACTTTAGTGTAGGCCTAATCGAAACAATCAATTATTTTAAGAATTGTCAGCAACTATTTTGACAATCAATTCAACATTTTAATTATTTCTCAACTAAAATGCAAAACATTCACCGGCCCTTTACTTTCATCTAGTAGTAAACTTAATATATTTGGGTTTTGGACTGTTGGTTATACCGTTGTAGCCTTGTAGTAACATATCCCCCTAGATATTAGAACATGTGCATGTGTCCCCCCTAATAAAAACATGAACGTAGTAGAGGACTTTTATTTATAAGAATTGAAAGACATTTCCACCATCAACCGAATCAGAAAAGGCAAAAATTGGTGCATAAAAAGTCACCAAAATGCAGGAAATCAAGTGTTTGACACCCAAAAGTGTCAAACTCATTTTAGTTCATGGGCCACATACAGCCCAGTTTGATCTCAGATGGGCCGGACCACTAAAACCATCGCATAGTAAGTAACATCAGCTCCAATATTTTCCCTTTTTTGGTGTAAAGAATTCCATTCTGTAGACGGTCATCCTTTCATTAAACAGATGAACAGCCTGTTGAAAAATAAGTGCAATTTCAACAATATGTCTCAGTTTTTCCACATTCAATCTGTCTACTTTTCACTGCCATTTTACATTTGCATTTATCCACACATTTCCTGTTACAGATTATTTTGACATGAAGCTGCTGATTGACTATTTTGCACAATGTCCAATATCTTTAAACATGGCCACAGTAAGTATGCATTGTTATATCAGAAAACTGTGTTCTGGTCAGGGTGGAAAAGCCTCTGAAGCAGAATTTTACATGAAGTTGGTACTGTTTAACTTGCTTCTGAGACCTGGCACCTCTTAGTCTAGTCATCTAGTGGGCTGGATTGGACTGGCACCCCTGGCCTATGCTTTTGGGTTTAGACTAGAGACTCCAAGCTGGGCTTTAGGAAATTGTGATTGTAAGAAAATGTAAAATATATTACACATTATTTGCTGACATTTTGTAGACCAATCAATTATGTGCGAAAGTCATCAGGTTAATTGACAATAGAAATGAAAGTTAGTTGCGGCCTTAGTAATTATATGCGTACAACATAAGTCTTGTTACTCTGAGATAATGCATCTTCTTAAAAGATTCAACAAAAAATAGATGAAAAGAAAAGAATCATCAGATGTCACTGGTAAAACAACATTAGAAGAGAATGTCTACAGTCATATTAATTATATTGGTCATGACTCCTTTAATGTTTTTCCAGAACATTTTTCTCTAGATCAAAGATAACACTTGATGAGATTAAGTTTTTTTCAGGTAACTGTGAAATAAAGCTCATAAATGAAATAGATGCTCTTGAAAGGTTAATGGCCATTCACCATTGTCAGTGATAAGGTATGTACTGTAAGGGCCAGACAGAGCTGAGTGTGATATCTCCGCCCCCAAAAAAGGCCAGAGCATTGATTTCATTAGACACTGCAGTTCGGGGTTCTCTGTTTGCTTAAGCTGCATTCCTGGGATTCCTGGTCGGCTACAGGCCGGCCAAGTTTTGTCTGTGCTTGAGAAATGGCTCCATTACAGACCTCACAAAGACACCAATAGCTTAGTGATTCTCAACACTATGTGAAGCAGAAAATACAAGTTGGTCATTTCAGGACTCATTTCTGGGTTGTTAGTTGCCTTCTACATTGTGGTTGATGAGTAGGTGCTGAGTAGCACACTGAAAGTGGGAATGTATTGTAAATATTCTGACATACTGTACAGTAACCGTGTTTAACACACTAAAGGGGATTTTCACTCTGTGGCTATGGTTCCAATAAACAACCAAACCCTTCCCTGTGCAGGTGAGTCCGGATATGACCTTTTATGGGAGTGTAAGTAGAGGCAACACTCAGTCACTGCATAAGGCCCTTAATTCAATGTTTTTTAAACTAATGTTCATAGCAAAGAACCTCTGTTTCCGAAGCCTGAATGTGTCTTTGCCACTGGTATTCTCAGTCACAGAGTGATATATAGGTCAGTCCAGTCTGAACGAGCGGTAATCAATAGGTTATAAGACTGAAACTCAGACGTTGTGGTGTTCCACTGTTATGTGGATAATGTGTTTCAGATGGCGTCGCTGTGGTTAACTCACATCTGTGGCCTTCTTCTCCGACAGTTCCAGTTTCTCCTGAGCATCCTTCAGGGCCTCCGAGTACTTGTCAAGCTCATCCTCTGTTCCCTTTAGTTTCTTCTGCAGAGCGAGCAGCTCATCCTCCAGCTGGAAGGAGACAAATGTGACAGAGAGTCAGGAAGGGTACAGCCAAGCCAAACTTAGTAAGTATGAATGAAACACTGAATGGAAAAATCAAGCACTGTTTTGACACAGTGATGGGGGAGGGAGTGCGGATGTGTTAAAACTAAGATTAAAATCACTCAAAGGGATAGTTCACCCCAAAATCAAAACTACACATTTTCCTCTTACATGTAGTGTTACTGTTTTGGTAGAACTTGCTGAATGTTGGCAGTATCGGCTGTAGAGATGTCTGCCTTCACTTGAGTATAACGGAACGAGATGACACTCAGCCTGTGGTGCTCAAAGTGCCAAAAAATTTGAAAATCTTAACAGCGATGCCTCTCATGCCTCTCCCAGTTACTCAAGATAATCCACAGACCTTGTGAGCAGTTTAATGTAGAAACTATTTTCTTTTTACTGAACTACACCCGGCAACTGTATAACTGTGCAGAAGGAAGTGTGCATCTACTCATGCATAAGAGGCTGGGGCGATGCGAACATTAACAGCGTCCTCCTTGGCTGAGCTGTAGCGTTAGCTAGCTCAGTGGTGATAGGTGAGCTAACAGTAGATCTGCACTTCTTTCTGTACAGTGATTTGGTTGGTGTAGTTCAGTAGAAAGAAAATAGTTCCTATATGAAACTGCTAACAATAAGTTGTGTGGATTATCTTGATTACCTGGGTCTTGGTTTCTGGAAAGAGACATTGCTGTTAAGGTTTTTTCTGTGTGTGCTTTGAGCACCACAAGTGTGCCATTGTTCCATTATATTCGAGAGAAGGCAGATATCTTTACAGCAAACTTCTCCAGCACCTTACAACAAAACAATCTAGACTGATAAACAGCACCAAAGATTTTGGGATGAACTGCCCCTTTAAGTAGTCTTGGTCAATACCCAGAAGCTCTCATACATATAGGGGTATGACAAGTACGAACCTAAGTTAGATGTCTCGAAACAATAGGTGTATAGTCAAGCCAGTGGCCCTGTGAGGCCGTACTTTACTAGAGCAGTGCTTTGAGCAAAATGCTAATATCAGCATGCTAACATACTCACAAGGATGATGTTAACATGCTGATGCTAACCCTTACCCTAGCAGGAATAATGTTTACCATGTTCACCATCTTAGTTTAATGTTTTAACATGCTAACATTTACTAATTAGCACAAAACACAGCTGAGGCTGATGGAAATGTCAGTTTTATGGGTATATAGTTACAAAACAAACTGCTGTACAAACTGAAATTTTGGCTTGATGAATGCACAAGATGGATCAGAGGATCACCATACAATACATTTTTGGAGGACATGAATGTGTGCACTAAATGTCATGGCAATACATCCAATAGTTGTTTAGACATTCCACTGAAAAGCACAAAGTGTGTCTATAATCTTCAGAACTTGCTGTCATTTTGTTTAGTCAGGGCTGTTTTCTCTGTAGAAAGTAGTTTCAGTGTAAACTCTGCGATCAGCTCTGTGAATTATTAACGGGCCATTGCTTCTGAAAAGACCCATTGCTGCTGAATTTTTAAAATTCTTTTGTAATTTGGTAAGCCAATCCCTTAATTGCTGCTGGAGACTGTTGCCTGCGATGTATGTTAAGATTGAGTATTAGTTTTGTGTATTTTCAGTGCCCTCCGTCAGCCTGACTCCACTCTGATGTTCGCCACATCGTGCCAAGAATAGCAAAGAAAGCATATCTCAGCACTGCTTGAATCAGTGCCATCCAAACAAACTAAAGAGCTCTGCGTAATCTTCTAGGATTTCATGCTGACTGTTGATGTGGAAGAGACGGGGGTCCATATGCTCAGTGCCAGTGACAACTGTCACTCCTTGTGCTCTCTGAGGGTATGATTAGGGCATTAGAAACCAGAGAGAAGATTCTTTCCACTTGCTTTAATGTAGATCCTAGCTTTGTCCGAGCTTCTCCAACTCTCTCTTTCTAGCATTCCTCTCGCACTGCCATGATGACGACACCACGTCCCACTGTGCAATAATTGTCTCTATTTAGAAGCCTTAACTATCATATTGCATCTCTAGATTCTACTTTGCTTGTGTCAAGTGGTAGAAGTACACTATCATTAAGTTAGCCCTCGAAATAAATGTCAAACTGTCTGACGCTCTCACCCTGCAGCACCAAATATGGATGTGCCGATATTTGGAATCTGTGAGGTTTTCTTTGATAGGTTGCAGACTTAAAGGGACCAGTCCACACCAAAACCAAAAATACATATATTTCCTCTCCCCTGTCGTGCTGTTTATTAATCTAGATTGTTTTAGTGTGAGTTACAGAGTGTTGGAGATATTGGCCGTAGAGATGTCTGCCTTCTCTTAGATATAATGGAACTAGATGACACTCAGCTTTGGTGTCTGCTCTGTCTCATCTGGTGTTTGCTGTCCCTTTAACTTCAAATAAGGATGCTGGGTAATGCAGTACTGTCCTGCTTAAGTATCAGAGCAACCACTGTTACAGATGAGTCGTTTAAACACCTGCAGCACCACTTCTCCTGACCTGGATAATTTGTCCAGCAGTTGTCACAATTACCCATTTTCCACCAAATTAGCTATGGTTCTTGAACATTTCCATTCCATTCGGTGTTATCACAATGCACAAAAGCAGTAAATATCGTGGATTACATTGATTGACCCTTCGCTAAGTCCCGCCCCTCAAACGCAGCCTAGCCAATTATAGTGTAACATTGACCAGCTCCAAGGGTCCAACAACAACATGGCTGTGCTCCATAGACTCTCACGCTATCATTTCAGATTTCCTTCATTTTCAGGGTGGTTTTGTGGATTTTGAGCCAAACATTGTGCTGGGGCACGTGTATTAATAATATTTGTTACCCAGAGAGGTTGAAAGGAGATACATGTTTTTTTCCCCCAATCCAAAACCCAAAATCGAAGCCTGAAAATTGTAGGGCTAACTAGCCAGCTCAAACAGCTGTGTGTCATTGTAGTGTATGCAAATTAAAAAATTTTTTAGCTTCCCCAGGAGCTCCAAGCATGGGCAATGGGGGGGGGGGAAGGCAAACATCCTTCATTTTCACACACTGTGATGACACACAGCTGGTTGAATATCAGCAAAGTTTCCCTGTAGTTCCATTGTCTTCTATCATCAGGTCATCAGGTGATGTGGTGGTTTACTTTTACACTGTCATCTGTACATTAGGCTTTAACCACTACCTATCTTTGTCTTTTGAACCTGTTTTTAGTGCTGAGTCAGTTTGACATCCTGAATATATCCTCCAAAAACATTTTGTAGACCCTTCGGTCTGCTTCTCTCCGAAATCTCTTTTTTTTTTGGTTCCAAAAATATGATAAATGTCTTCAGGGAGTGCAGTTAGTGACATTTCGGGCTCCATGCTAGCTCCAACAGCTTGACGGACCATCACATAGGGGCGGAGCTTAGGGTCAATTACCTGCGACCATTTGTTCTCTTATTAGAGATATTTGTTTTTACCCAAAAAGACAAGCATGAATCCATCTATCCTTTTTCCAACCTGTAGAATATGACACACCCACTGATGTTGTCATGATTCGCACTTCAGGTCAAGGAAAACCTGCTACTTTTTGGTTCCAGTTTACCACCTTTTCAGGTTCTGAACTAGTTTAATTTTGGCTGAAATAATCTAAACAGTTCAAAATTAGGGACAGGAACAAGAACAAAATCAGTTCCATGTTGGTAGAAGAGGGGTATCTGCCATTTTGTCTGTGCGTTCCTGTGGGTACCCTCCACTTTCTCTTGCCTACCAAAAGACAAGGCCCTGGGGCTCAGTATCAGCTGCTCTCTGTAATTTAACATTTGGTGCTCTGGGAAATACTTGACATTGTATGTTGAGCTCCTCCTAGGACTGCACAAGTGGTTTGGTATTCATTTATTTCATGTTAAACCTGGTTATCTTTGTAATGAAAACACAAATATAAAACTGTGAATAGCAAATTAATCACACAGATTATTCTGCCTAAATTAAAATTGGCCTAGAAGAGGCTAAAAGAGACTAAAAACTCATCAGAATTAAATCATTTTAACATACATAAAAATATTTCCAACTTTATTCTGAAGTGAGAAACTAGATGTCACAATAACCTTGATATTTTTTTCTCATTTAGACGGGGCTGTGCAATATAGTTCAAATCAATATGACAGCATTAGTGCGAATACCTTTTGACGGAATATGTACACAAAATCACATGTTAAGCAGTATGTCACACAACTTCAGTAAGTAATTTTGTTACTTTAATTAATTAACTAATTTTTTTAAATAGTTCCTGTGTTTATCTAGTCTTACATATATATTTATATAAATGTAAGAATCAGTATATAATAATACAAAATTATTGCCCAGCTAACTCTAAATTAAGTAAAATTAGTGTTATAAAAGAGCACCCACTGCTCTGTCAGGTCATCACATCTATCAGCCTCGTCTCACCTGCTTGCATTTATCCTCCGCTGCCTTCTGGTCAGACTCAGCCTGTTCTGCCCTGTCGATGGCATTCTCCTTGTCCAACTTCAGCATCTGCATCTTCTTCTTGATGGCCTCCATGGTGACAGTTGGGTCTCAGGCTTCAAAGGAGAAAAAAGTTTTTATTTCTTTCGGTGAAAAGTTGTTGCAGATGTTCAGAGGAAGACGCCTCACAGGAGCCCTCGCAAGGTGACGACCAGTTGCAGAGAGGAGGAGAGAGACAGAGGGAGCTCAGAGAGGAGAGCAGAGGAGGATGCAAACTGAGAGTCGGTGGAGCTCTATGTGATTTAAACTTGACTGGAGGTTTGGAGACAGCCCCAGTCTCTAGTGACAGCCCTTTCCCACCGTTTGCCCGTTCCGCCACTCCCCACATTGGCTACTCTAGACCAGTGCCCCCCTCCCTAATCTCAACTTCACCTCTTGAAGAAACAACATAGTGTAGATCTCCTGTCTCCTTATATGGATCATGGCCCTTTTGTTTGGAACTGAGCAGGAGAGAAGTAGCAGAGAAGCAGAAGGAGACAGACTAGAAGTCAGACATCAAAAGGACATTGTTCACATTAGTTATATGAGTTACTGAAGGTTCATTTTTCCCCCCTTCAGGCTGCATATCTATATGCCTGTGTTCTTACTTAGGAATGTTCAAACTGATGTTAATACCAGAGTTGGTTAGAAAGGACATAGTTTTCATTCTACCGCTGAATGAAAAAGGGCTGTTGGAAAATGATCCAGCCAAAGAAAATTTGGAGAAATAGCTGTCTGCATGTGATCTACACCAGGCAGCTGGAGCGTTACAGTCGAGCTACGCAGACATAAACCATAAGTCTACTGCAATTAAGAGCCTCTTAATTACAATTGGTCTGACAGAGCTTTTTTTTTTAGATCGGTTTTCTGTACTTTGTAAGGCACACAGTATGAAATGCATTGTTGACTGGTTATGACTTTTGTTTCTGAGATGTTTTCCATGAATTTTTACTTTATGCACCTATGAGATGTTTGGAAAGTGGTTCATGCTTGGTGTTCACTTCATGCTCTCTGTTTGCAGATGAACGTTTGTATCAGAAATCACATGATTTAAAAAAAAAAAAAAGATTAGACATGATATTTTGTCATTTCTGATTAATCTTGGTGCTAAATATGGTAATTGTGAAATTGTCACAGTGAGATCGATGTGCATATGTCTGTGTGTGTGCTAGTGACATCAGCACTAACGGACCTGTCTGCTTGCTTTCAACTCTTGTGTGCCAGCTGCCCCGGCTAAAAATAAAGACCACAAGGAAACTCAAAGAACAGTGAGGCATACAACGACCATTTAAGTGACATCTGAAGAAAAACATCTCTTGTTTTTCATGTTGCATTGCCATTATTGCAGTGTGTAGTCCTTTATAATTGTTGTTATTCCTTATACAAACAGGGAACACTGTCCAGGAAGAGTGTTTTCTGTGAGTAACTTGAGTTATGAGGAACATATTGTTGATGTCCAGTGAAATCCACAAGTTTTCCTTTATGTGTTGAGAAACTTATCCTACTTTTTAAGCCAGATGAACTATTATAAAACCTTTCAATTATATGAAAAATGCATTTTTGCAAAGCTTAAAACAGTGCTGTTTTTCTTAGTGTATGAAAAGCTGACATTTTGGAGATGTATGATTTTCATGGGTTAGTCATGACATGTTAGACTGAGAACATTTGGAGGGCGTCCCCAGAAATTCTTCATAGGGGTGGCCAGAGGGAGCCACTGAAAATCGTAGGGTGGCGCACCAAAACCAAAAGCCATAACTGAATTTCAGGAATTTGCTTTTACTGTTTAATAATACAGTAAAGGCCAATTAAAAACTATGCACGCTGATATACTTTGGGTTCTTATTTCACAGTTAAAATGTTGTAATTATCTGATTTGGAGAGACTGATTAACATTTTGAGCTCAACAACATTGCGGTAATGCGTTATGTTTTAATAGATGTCAGGCGATTCATTCTTCAAATATGCTAGTTGACCTTTACCTTAAAAAGACTTTGCATTGATTGTAAGGAACAAAACATTTATTGAGAACATGCCTTCTCAAGTCTAGGGGAGACTCGTAGGTACCCATAAAACCCATTTTCATTCAGATATCTTGAGGTGAGTGTTCAAGGGACTGGTCATGCCAGTTGTTCCCTCGCCAAAATTTTGCACCATTTTGGAGCATTATTTAGCCCTCTTTCCGACAAGCTATGCCAACATGGCTGGTACCAATGGATGCCTTAGAAGTGTAGTTTGCAAGACACAACTACCTTGGCATGCTTAAAGAATAAGCATGCCACGGCCTCTTAGATATAATAATATCAGCCTATAGTTATTTTTGCCAGGAAGGGCCAGCAATAGTACCAGTGTGGGCAGATTAAAAGCCAGTAGATCCACAGATGTTTTCTGTTTGAGAGTTTGAGAACAGTAAGTGGACTCATAGCCTTCTTTCTAGCAGGAGAGGGAAAGGGAAACTGCAGCCTTTTTTGGCATAAGTTCATAAAAGTGGTGGCAGTTTGGTAGCTTTACAATCCTGGGGTCAACACAAGCTTTACATCATGACCTGCAATGATAAGAGTGGTGACTGTGTGCCTTATTTGGTCTGTCAGGATGCCGGCTGCACACAATGTTATGATAATAGTTTGCTCAGACAGAATTTTGCCAATTTAATGTAACAAATATTGATTTTGGAGGCGTTTTAGTGATGTTTTCTTTTGATAAAATTCCTTTGAGGTTGTATAGTGAGCAGAAAGGAGGATTGGAGCAGCAGAGCAGAGAGAGGGAGAGAGAAATAGAGGAAGAGTGAATCAGATGCAGAGTGGGAGAAATCAGAACCCTCCCACAGGAAACCGAGCTAAACTCCTCTTCTCCTTGTATGGTAAAAACTCCCCCAAAAGCCACAGCATCGCCTTGGGAGTCGAGTCAAAGTCCTGCTAAGTATAAATCACAAAGCCATGGGAATGGTGGAACAGATTAGAGTGTATACAAATGCTACCATGAAGAATACAAACTAGTACAGTTTTAGCAGCCCTAAGTGCTTGATGTCATGCGAGGCATATGAGGACGCTCACGTTACAGTTCTGTTAAATGTTGCCACTGTGTGATAAATATTACACCCTGAAAACATATTTATTACAGCAATCTAAAGGGAATCATAATGAGCTATATTCCTAAAGTTTGCTGTGGCAACACCTGCACATGTGACTTATCAAGTATGTAACACCTGCGTGATGCACTGACTCATGGTGAGACAAGTCTGTTAGGCAGCAAAAGTAAACACGTCAGCGCCATTGAGTGCTGAGGCTCCTGCACAAACTCGTCCATTAACTACGTAAGTACATCCAATGATCCCCACCTACAGGCCCGAACACAAACACTGTGTGCGGAGCACGGAAGTGGCTGAGGGAAGTGGCAATCTGTTATATTTGGCCCTGTAACTCAGTACAGTTGTATCTATGACTCCTGACAATGTCTAGACTGCATCTAACCAGCCAAGGGCTCAGAGGTCTGTCACAGTGATGAGGCACAGTTGTCTCGCGAAAGCCAAGTGCTGAAAGGCTTTTCACGCCAAGAGGGGACAGGGTTCTTGGAGAAAAAAAAAAAAAACTTGGAAGGTCGTCTTTTTTTGTCCATGCTTTAATTACATCTATACTTAACTTAATCAAATGTTAATGCAGAATTATCACACTGTGTTTCACCCAAAACTGCACAACTGTTCAGTCACACATTACATGCTCTGTTGTATCTCTTCTCTGTCCTCCATCACTTCACAGTCTGTCACTGTCATACACAGAGGTGAAAGATACCACCTGTTTGGGGTTAGCGCACTTGAGCAGGCTTAAAACCCAAGTTATTTTAATGTTGAGCCTGTACTACCTCAATAATTACTTCAGTAGCCATGTGTATTCTAACGCTCTGACATATTAATCTGTCATTTATTTTTAGATATATGAAGCAGCAACGCTTCTGCTTATGTTTCAGGGGTCTTTTCACCTCAGATGAAACCAATATTTGCTGCTCGGCTGTCATTTTAAGATTTGCACATCAGCAGTTATAGTCAGCAAGATGATGACGTTCATTAAGTTTCAGTGTAAAGTTTGGACAGGTGTCACTTATGCCAACTGATTTGCACAAACTCGGTGCAGCTGCATGAAAATCTATGTTCAACCTTAGTGAGAGTTAGCTACACATATTTGCACCACTGCAATGGAAAGACATAGTGATTAATTAATTATGCAAGATTCAACTAGCTACACAAGATGACCTAATGTATGTGAAAATGCTTTACGATAGGCATGAGCAGTATCTAAGTCATACCTTCATACCTACATACTTACCTCACTGGGTTTGAGAACGAATGACTTGCATAATAATGAATAATTAGGAAATAAGTGCTCTTCTTCAGTCAATTCTTGCTTGTTGATACTTGTTGACACGTCAGTGAGCTGAATAGAGATGATGTGTGGTGGTGGTGGCAGATTGGTATTTGAATAAATGAATGTGGCTAAGGAACTGCTAATGAATGAAGATGGAGGAAGTAATCTTGAGATTGTGTTATATGTGGCAAGACTCTAAAGCAGGCAGGGCAGAGGCAATATTCTTTTTTACTAGTCCTGTAACATTGTCCCCACCAATTGAAATCACCATCTTTCTCAGGTCAGCAGCTTGTTCCAACAGTAGACACTGACCTCTGGTGGTGCTTGCGGTGCACTACACTACAATACAGCATCTCCGTGTCAGTTAATAGAAAGACGAGCATCTGTATTTTTGACGGTATTGAAAATCATACCTTCAGGATTTCTACATACCCGGGTATGCTGTAATACCTCGATACTGCCCAAGCTTACTTGTTGATGTACTTATGTGTTCTTGTAAAATATATTTCTTGGTTTTCATATTCCAGTAAGGACACAAAGGAATGGCTGTGGCTCAGGAGGTAGGAGGTCATCTACCAATAGGAAAGTTGGTGGCTCAATCCTGCCGTATATTAAAGTCTGCTTGGGCAAGATACTGAACCCCAAAGTGCTCCTGATGCCTGTGTGTTTATTGATGAGCAGGTGGCATCTTGCATGGTAGCCTCGGCCAACAATGCACGGTTGTGTGTGTGAATGGATAAATGGGCTCGTGTTGTCTTTGAGTGCTACTAAGACTCGAAAAAGACTAAATAAATGCAGTCCATTTACAAAAAGCAAAACACAACAGAAAACCACACAACACCAACAAACAACAGCAAACTTTTGTTGATACCTTTCTTCATCAGAAAGTACAGAGCTGGTTTAGTAACTTCATTCTCCAGGTATAGTGCATGAAGCATCTTTAGCAGCATACGTCAGTTTTTCCATGGTCAGGCTGCTTGAGAGGCTACTCTGTTATTGATTATTTGATAGTTGGTGCTTCAGACTTTTTCTATTAAAGAACAATAAAATATTTTGCCAGTATGATACAAAGAATGAGCACTTTTACCTCATACTTGGTTGTTCCATATCAGCAAAGAGACCCAAGATGTAAAAATGTCAGCAGAGAGATCATGTTACCGAAACATACCAGAAATAGTTGTTATCATCTGTCTACCTGATAAATGTGCAACTTCTGGCACTTCCACATACAAAGCACGGATGTCTCCTCTGTGCCACACTTTACATCAGTGTCTGGATTATTTTCAATAAATCTGTGTAAAGACTTTTGTGTTCTTGTGGTGTAAGGGTTTTCTTTGCGGCCTGATCTATGCCATTTAGTTCCAGTAAATGAAAATCTTAATGCCACAGTATATACAATGACATATGAGACAACAGTGTGTCTTCCAACTCTGTGGCAACAGTTTGCATTGCAGTTTGGTCCAAACAGTTGAAAATGGTGCTATTTTATGGTGATCATGATGTGGCAAGAGCAGTTTTACCTTAGTGCTGGTGGTTGTAGAAGTTGTCTAGTGCAGGTCAACTATTCATCCAGTAGGGGGAGCCACAGGATGACAACAAGGCTGATGTCAGATAAATGTAGGTCAGTGCACCATGAACACAGCTCTGAAACCACTGAAGATTTTAACATTGAAATCTTTGAAGAGTGTGTGTGCATGTAAGAAATGTAAGCTCTGGATTTGCAGTTGTCTTGAACCTGATTCGTCACTGTACATTGTGTTCTAAAATTGTCACAATAAATGAACATTGCACTTTGCAATGCAGAACATCCACACATTATCTAACAAAATTTATACACATGCTTTCTCGCAAAAGATTGTAAGACGTGTGTGAAACTGATAATGGGCATTCCTCAATCAAGAATTTCATTTCACATCCAAAGTAATGGGATGCGACAAAAACATGGGAACAAGTGAGAGGTTTCCAGTGGTGGAATGTAACTAAGTAGGCCTTCATTTACTCAAGTACTGTACTTGTAATTCAAGTACAATTTTGAGGTGTCTGTACTTATACTTTTCTGTGCTACTTTCCTTCTACTTCACCACATTTTGGAAGCCAATGTTGTCCTTTTACTCCATTACATTTATTTGACAAAAGTACTTATTAGGCTATGTTGCAGATTTGTATCATCAAATTCAAATGAACTAATAAATTAAGATGTATTATCACACATTAAGCCCAACAGTACAGGCCTGTAGAGAAACTGAAATTAGCTGCACTTTAACCAGCCGCAACATTAAAATAATCAATAATTACAATGCATTAATATAAATGATTACTAAATGGGCCATTTTGCATAATGAGTACTTTTGGTACTTTTTAAGTATTTATTAATGCTGATAATTTGTATTTTTATGTCAGTGAGAGTTTGAATGCAAGACCTTTACTTCTAAGAGAATGTTACTACACTTTAGCACATTTGACATTTGATAAAGTTAAGCAATCTGATCTCAATTTTAAAGCTCATTTTAATTCATTAACTAAAATTGCATTTTATCATTTATGCAATATATCTAGGGTACAACCTCAACTGAGCCAGCGAAATGCTGAGAAGCTTGTTCATGCTTTTGTTTCCAGTCATCCTGATTATTGTAATGCCTTATACACTAAAAGTGCCATTGCAAAACTACAGACCATTCAGAATGCTGCTACCAGGGTTTTATAATATATAACTCCTGTTTTATGGAACCTAAACAGACACCCAGTATCTTTTAGAATTGATTTTTGATTTGGTTTATAAGGCTCTTAATGGCATCGCCCCCTCCTATATAATAGATTCTCTATCACCTTATGTCCCTCCACGAACTCTGAGATCCTCTGCAGCTGCTCTTTTAACTGTTCATATGTCACTACAAAAACCTTTGGGGGTGCTTCTTTTAGCTGCTGTGCCCCAAAAATGTGGAACACCCTGCCTTTAAATATTAGACTTGCTGGCTCAGTGGACACGACAACTCAAACACATCTTTTTAATATAGCCCATAACTAGCAGCTATGTGTTTTAATATTTTAATATGTTTTTTTAATATTTGAGTAATGAATTTATTGACTAATTAATTTATTCTTCTATTTTTTGCTGTTTGTCTCTGCTGCTGATTCTCTGCATGAAAATTGCTGTATAATTAAAGTTAATTCATTCATTCATCAATGACCAGGTTGAACAGGTTTGTAAAGAAAAAAGACTTTGTGTTACCACATAGGGAAATATATAATTTCATTCAACTGATATAATCTGATGCAACAGGAACATACATCAAAATGTCAAGTGATCATTTATTTTTTTAATCTACAGCACTACATCCTCCCGCTCCACAGGGGGCGCTCGTCGGATCCATGGATAGTGTGACAATACGGGAAGGGTGGCTTTCCTCTTTTCAGTATTATGAATGAAAGTCTGTTCTTTGATTTTATCCCTTAAGTAGTTATTATCAAACATTACCAGAAAGCGGTTTACAAGGAGCTGAACTAAGCTCGTTGAAATTAGTTCAAGATGTCTGCGAGTGCGGTGTACGTCTTGGATTTGAAAGGAAAGGTAAGGTAACTGCACAACCCGCTCCGATGCTAACCTGACGTTAGCCTAGCTTGTAGCCTTGCTAACACATTCTTGGTTGACAGATTATGATGTGGCTTAATCTGCAGCAGGGTCGCTAATACAGCAGCATACTGGTTGGTATGCCGTGTTAAGGTTTTGGCCTGTAAAACAAACCAGTAAACGGCACCTGAACTAGACTGTCGGTTTTGTTAAATTGGAAAATATTAGGCCACGTAATGACAAGAAAACAAACAGGTGACCAGCTGTTAGCAGCAGGGAACGTCAAACGGTTACCAAAACTCCCATTAAAACGGCACAGTTTCACTTCTCTTTGCTTATATGCAAAGCACTACACACACTAAATGTTAAACGTATAGCTTATTTTCAACCTTGAGCGTCCTCTGGTGAATTCGGCGTCATTACTAGAGATGCATTTAATTAAACAAGAACCAAGTGTAACATCTGTTTGTTGCTGCCGCGGCCCAAAGCTGTGTTTTAGCTGAGCCAAACGATTAACTAAAGTAACAGGTGCATCATAAGCAAGGCAGCTAGCCTACCTGTGTGTCTAACTGAAGAGTGGACTTTTTTATTAAAGGAAAAACGTTTCAAGCAATGTTGTAAAGGTGTTTGTCTCTAGATTAAAATGTCTAATGTCGTTTGCACACAAACACCACACCCTCTTATGTCATGATGGGTGGTTTAAGATTAAAGAACCTACAAGTCAATGAACACACACATGAAAATGCAGTTGATTTTGCCTGTACTGGTAACTAACCACTAACTTGATCAACAATGTCATCACTATATATCCATGCCAGTCCTCATGTTTTCAGCATTACCAGCAGTGTTGCACAGTTGCTTACATTTAGTAACATTCAAGCTTCACAAACACTGTCTGTATTCTCACAGGTCCTGGTGTGCCGAAATTACCGGGGAGATGTGGACATGTCAGAGATTGAGCATTTCATGACTCTTCTGATGGACAAAGAGGAGGAGGGGACCCTCTCTCCAATCCTGGCCCACGGGGGAGTCCGTTTCATGTGGATCAAACACAATAACCTCTACTGTATCCTTATTTGTTCACTGCACAGTATTTGTACCCAACACTTGCTATTGTATGTGCTTGTACTGCTTGGACTTTGAATTCTTGTCGCTAAAATTCTTAACACACCTCACATCAGTGGTTGCAACATCCAAGAAAAATGCTAGCGTCTCGCTGGTCTTCTCCTTCTTGTACAAAATTGTCCAGGTAGGACTGAATTCTTTATGAGCTTTCATCTGTTATAGTTTAACTTTATTAACAAAGCTGTGTGCTGGTTAATAAAACAACGTGTGTGTTCTTCAGGTTTTTTCAGAGTATTTCAAAGAGTTGGAGGAAGAGAGCATTAGAGATAACTTTGTCATCATATACGAGCTGATGGATGAGCTGATGGACTTTGGCTATCCTCAGACCACTGACAGCAAAATTCTGCAGGAGTGAGTATCGTCTTTGCCATATTCTCACTGCAGTTAACTTTATGTACATTTGTAACCATCAAATAATGCCACTACTGACATTTTTTAAGGATTATTTTTGACTGTTGTTTTGGAGAGAGAGGGCGAATGGGTCGGTGTTATGTTTTGTTGACCACACTTTTCCTAGTTTGCTGTGATTATTTTGATTATAAGTTTGTGCGTGTTATAAGTTGATTCTTTTTCATTAATAGATTTATTTGACATAGTTTTGGATCTGAGCAAATCTTTTGTTGGCGTGTCAGATATGTTAGCAGGCCCAGCCACAGCCTCTCAGCGACTTTTTTAGGTTGTTTCCTGCAGTTGCTACGTCTATAAAATGCCAGATTAAAAGACAAATGGTCATCAGTCTGCACCAGAATCCAAACTGATACCTTCACGTGTTTCTTCTGTCTCACCGGCAATCAAAAAACGCAAATGTATTCTATTAACAATAAAAATTAACAGGATAAAGCTGCAAACTGTAAAAGTGTAAAAGCACATTTGGAAATTTTACATGGTAATTAACCTTGTTAATTATCAAAATTGTTATGTATTTGTTGATCAAGTATTTCTTCAAGTGTCGATATTCATGATGACATTCCTTGTGTTTTAACAGTCAGTGTAGGAGATCGTGTTAAACCAGCTTTTTGGAGTAAAATTTTTATACATTGATTGTTGTGTATGGATGGGAATTGATAAGATTTTACTGATACTAATGCTATTCGTGATTTTGTTTATCAGTCTGAGTCTTTATCAATTCCCTTGTTAATTCCTGATCAGTTTTCTGTGTGGGAAAAAAGGAGGGTGTACACAGGTTTTCAGCATCAATGCAACTGTTTTATGATGTGTGAGTCAGAACAGTGACACTTGTCGCATACATGGCGTTCCTGAAATTTAAGCTGATGTCGGGTAGAAAGGTGATTCAGTATATTGCTGCAGTTTCCATTCTTACTTGAAATGATAATTTTAGACATAACATGCAGCAATGTTGTCATCTTTTTTCGTGAAATGATGCCACGCATTGGACGTTCCTCTCCCATGACTCCTTCTTGTTGCAAGTTTCCATCAGCCAAGAATTTGTTGTCATCGTGTTGCAATGTGCAGCTGTCAGAAAAAAACATGCCGGCATTGATAAAAGGAATTGATAAACTCTGACGCATACAATTAAGATTGATCGGACAGTTTGTAACTGGTTCTCAACTGAAACTGGTTCTCGATTCCCATACCTGTTGTGCTGCCGTTAAATCAGGTTTTACAGATTGTTTTTTATCAGATTTGTGGTGTTGTCCTGTCATCTCTGTATATCTGCAAAGCACGAGGAGCTTACTGTCCTCACCAATATGTACTGTAAATGACCGTTTAACCTCACAAGATTGTGGTTGAAGCAGACATGTTGCAAGCTAACTTTGGATTTTCCCCAAGCGTTCTGAGTACAGTAATAAGTCAGACGGTCCTCCCTTTAGTAACCGTGAGAGTCTCTGTTCTTCTTTGATGCTTTCTGGGAACTTACCTTCGCAGATAGTTGATTTCCCCTTTTGTCTGTTGTGCCTCAGTGTTTACATTTTTTCTCGCTCAGATACATAACCCAGGAGGGGCACAAGCTGGACACCGGCGCCCCACGACCCCCCGCCACAGTCACCAATGCTGTCTCCTGGAGGTCAGAGGGCATCAAGTACAGGAAGAATGAGGTCTTCCTGGACGTCATTGAGTCAGTCAACCTCCTGGTAGGAACTCCTTGTTTTAGAAGCGCTGTGTTGCTTAAGGAATGTCAGTCACAGTGCTTGTAAACTTCCTCCCTGTGTGTGCGTCACAACATTAGCGAGCTGATGGTGCTGTAATTTCTATGGGCTGCTGTGAGAGCTGCCTTTGAGTGGCTAATGCTTTCTTTGATGAGGCTCTCTGTGACACTTGTAATCTCCCTATTTTTCAGGTTAGTGCCAATGGTAATGTTCTACGTAGCGAGATCGTTGGCTCCATTAAGATGCGTGTCTTCCTGTCCGGAATGCCTGAGTTGCGGCTTGGCCTTAACGACAAGGTTCTGTTTGAAAACACTGGAAGTGAGTTCTCTCCTATAACAGACCTTGGTTATGTTATGTTAATGCTTGACTTGAGCTGGATGAGGTGTTTGATGGAGGATTTAACAATAATTAATTACCCTTTCAAAGTATACTAGAGTGACAGTCAGACAACACTTCCTCAGAAAACCCTAAAAGTTCTATGCAAATGCAGTTCCACCTAGACGTGACTATACTAGTTCATGCAATGCAGGTACACTCCTCTTGTATTTTTCTTCTTTTAATATTATCTCTTGTTTTTTCATGGAGGAGGAAAGAGTAAATCCGTAGAGCTGGAAGATGTGAAGTTTCACCAGTGTGTCCGTCTGTCTCGCTTTGAGAACGACCGCACCATCTCCTTCATTCCTCCCGATGGAGAGTTTGAGCTCATGTCCTACCGCCTCAACACTCACGTGAGTACTATATATCAGGCACCTTCCACCCACCTGTGTGTTCCGCTAGCAGGGTCTGGTGGTTTGACAGACTGTCCCCTAACAAGAGGACGTGTGAAATTAACACCTGCCAGGCTGTTACACTTGCTGATAATTCTCTGAGATGATGATGACGTTTTTAGTACAGTTCTTACTGCGTTTTTGACTTGGCATGTTCTCAGATAGTGTCATTGCGGGCCACCATGTCAACCAATGAATCAGCTGTAGGAAACACTAAATGAGGATGTGTCTAGAGTACAAGAATCCCAGAGCCCCTCTTAATGTCATGATGTAGTAACTCTTCCATAAAGATAGTAGTAGCCCTTCGGTCGGGATTTTGTGCTCGTGGACCCCAGGAAGAGTAGCTGTTGAGCTAATAATGGAGTTTTTTAAAAACAGTGTTTCAAAGTGCTTTACAATAAATAATGACACTGGAATCCTGAGACAGATCAGCTAATAACACAAATATTTTACAACATGGAAAGATCCCTCTGCCACAGTGGTTATTCCAGGGTGATAATGTCTGTGATCACTTTCTGCCGGTCTGAGACAGGGGTTCCCAAACCTTTCCATGTCAAGGCTCTCCAAATAGCACAAGCCTATGGCTAATGCAAGATGTCTTTAAAAACCCATTGACAATACAACTACAACTACTGCAACTAGCTAGATGCTAACAAGCAAGCTCTACTACGTTGGTGGAGAGTGCAGAGTTAGCATGACCCATGGCCACATCTATTGGAAATATGCCAAATTAAAATATACCAGAATTTGTTTTTCAGAAATAAACTTTCTTTCCCTGTACTTGTACAATGACCATCCATCCATCCATCCATCCATCCATCCATCCATCCATCCATCCATCCAGTGGTAAAAGCAGGTGGATTATGACTGAACACTACAGTAGATGAACTATGATTATGATGACTCGTGAACATCTGGTACTCCATAAAAGCAGGGGACAGTGTCCCTCTGGTTTAGATTTATAAAACTGTAAATCATAATCATTTATAAGCTTATATTGAGCAAAGATGTTTACAACAACTTTTTTTCATAGGCACAGTCAGTATCTAGGTAAATATTTATAAACAAAACTCACAACCTGGAAAAAACAAAAGCGACCAGGACTTAAGCCAAACCAGCTTTTGCTCAAATGAGACCAGATTGTTTCATCATCAGCCAGGCCAAGAGCATTTCAAATACCAAGAGCACAGTCATGAAAGGACGTGGAAAATCCAATGTAATGAGGAAAGAGGGAGGCTGAAGGGAGGCCCTTTAGGTTAAGGAAGTTTAAACTGGCATTAAATTCTCAATAAATGTTTCGCAATAGGATTGCCAGAAAGCTTGTGGGAAGGGAAGTAGTACAGTGGAGCAGAGGTCTCTCCAGTTATAGCTACGAGGAACTATGTAATTCTCTACCCAAGACACGTCTTGTTAAAAGACTGACCACATTTGAACACATAGTGCCTGGTTTTATACACAAAATAAAAATGGTAAACTTCTACCATACCTGTCACACCTCCTCCTTTTTCGAACCCCAAAGTATAGTGGCATTCAACACAACAACAAAAAAGTTACATTCTTCATTTTAAGTAAACTGTAAATTGTTTAGCTTAGTATGTATCTTTGTCATAATTATTAAAAAAGGGACCAAGATTGTTTATGTTAAACATTAAGTGCCTCACTATCTTCTGATCAGCTGACATATTCTTTATATTAATGTCACTTGCAGGCTCAAAAGTCTAGTATCAGTCTGGCTATAGACTACACTTTTTTTTTTTAAGTGGATACACTAAGAAACATGTTACACAACTACATCCTTCAAGTGCCCCCCCAAGTGTTGCGCAATCTGTGTTTTCCCCTGGCTTTCATCTACGACACTGAGAGAACACAACACTGATTCCACACTTGTCACAATACTGGAATTTCTGACTTCATGACGATACCTTGAAATACCTTGATACCGTGAAAATTGACATTGAGGGCATACAATTAATTTTTTTAAATTAAAAAATGAATATACCAAGGCTACAACATGACGGCGACTTTTCTAGGTTAGGCAGGCTGTAGTAAAAAGTAAGAGAGATTGAGAAAGTGCATCGATGCTGCGGAAAATGGGAATTGAAACTGTTTCAAATACTCAGAATCGATATGTATCGAGAAATCGATACTTTCGACAACACTATTCAACACAGTGCAAATTTTACTTTATGGCTATTTGTTGTTTTTGTTTGCAAATGTCTATCCTATTCTGAAACCTTTTATGTTGGTTCTTGTTGTAGTAATACCTACTGTCCACCAGGTGGTGACAGTGTCATGTTACTTTAACTGACATGTATGTTAAGTGTGATGGAGCTTGTTTAAAATGAATTTCATAGTGGTAAAGTATGTTTATTTAAATCTCAGGTGAAGCCCTTAATCTGGATCGAATCTGTTATTGAGAAGCACTCCCACAGTCGGATCGAGTACATGATCAAGGTAGGTCAATTTTTTGATCATTTATAGCAGCAACTTTGTTACTGTTAAGCCTGCATCCCATAGTTACTCATAGACTTTGTTGCTGCTTATGCCGTGTGTCTAGTTTTCATGCGTGGCAAATACTTATGTAAAGCCACCATTAAGCTCTGGGTTTAATCCCCTGCACAGGCAGGACATCATGTTAAACTCGACCTGCTTGTTTCTCGTCTCAGGCAAAGAGTCAGTTCAAAAGGCGTTCCACGGCCAACAACGTGGAGATCCACATTCCTGTGCCAACAGACGCTGACTCACCCAAATTCAAGACCACAGTGGGCAGCGTGAAGTGGGTGCCTGAAAACAGCGAGATCGTCTGGTCAATCAAGTCCTTCCCTGTGAGCATGACTCATGAGTATCATACAGATGGTTAAAGAAATGAATGTGTCATCTTATGGTTGGGTTTTATCTGGACATTTCGGGTTGCAGTTTGCTGGTGTTTTTCACCTTGTCATCACTTTTGTCTGACAAAATGGTAGAATATCAACACGTGAGGCTTTCAGAGTTCACGTTTTGTATTTGTGTTAGAGTTTGTGTTATGATTCTCACAGGGTGGAAAGGAGTATTTGATGCGCGCCCACTTTGGTCTGCCAAGTGTAGAGGCTGAGGACAAGGAAGGAAAGCCACCAATTAGTGTCAAATTTGAGATCCCATACTTCACCACCTCAGGCATCCAGGTACACACACAAAACACACACATACACACACACACAACTCTGTCAAACAGTATTCACAAATAATTCCACATATAATTTAACCTACTTTTAGCTGAAACTAGGACACTAACCAAGGTGTTCATGACAGGAAAATTGGTTAAATCTGTTTACAGTTCAAACTTTGTTTATCATTCCTACATAGTGAACCATCTGGAATTGGATTCAAACAAATGCTGCAGTTTATGTGCACCTGCTGTTTGATTATTGCCTTGTTCACATGCATGCATAGTCCGCATATCTTGCGGTTCTGGGTTGTTTCCCTGTCATCCCGGATTTAGAATTTATGGCACGTTGCAGTGTCTCTCACATGAACTCTCTCTCTCTCCGGAGCAGGAATTTAAACAATTCATATTTGTGTCCCGCTTTTGGCCAGAGGGGGCAGTAAGGGAGCGCTGCTCAACTATGAGACTCATTTTGTGGTAGAGAAAATGTCTATTGTTGTCAAGCCAGAAAGCGACTGCTCATCAACTTGGACTTGGCCCTCTGCCTTCATGTTAATCACAGTGATGAAAAAACAATGTCACTCTTAGATACAGGTAAGGAGGTTCATCGGAATTTGACTGTGATTCCCATGAAGCTGAGAGAGGAGCTAATGTTTTTTTTTCCTTCATGTTTGAATGAAAACTTTTGCTGACCACAGACTTACACAGATGTGCTGCACTTACTGTATAATCACAGTTGTCCTGTGATTATATGTGTAGCACCACAGTAACACAAAATTAAGTTTTCCCATGTCTTGATGTGAGGAAACGATGGCAACTTGACAGACTCCATTTGAAAATATCATACTATTACCCGAAAAAGAGAAAACAGCATTTTCCATAGGTACATACACACAATTTCACCTCAGTGTCACATTAACCAGATCTCATTTGACATTGTGCTTTATTATCTGACGTAAGCTCTCGTGAATTTTGATACTCTCGAGTGATATTTAAACCAGAAGTTGTAAAATGCTGGTGCATTCATCTAAAGGTGGAGTCAGTGATTGTGGTTGTTGATATTTGAACTCAACACCCAAACAAATGCACCCTGACATGCGTAGCCAAGCCAATGTCTTCCCCTTTCCTGTGCATCAGGGCCAGGTATTAACACTATTTTTTTTTTCAGTGCACACACACAAGTTATCAATGCCAGTCTCTTTTAAATCAATAGACCTAGAAGTGTTGGGTCACGAAAGCTTAATGCCAGAGTAATAATAAAAGTCACAGCAAATATAAGTATTTGTTCTACAATAGCAATTATTGAAGCTTACTTTAATAGCAACCAGCATATTTTTAACATTAAGCTATCTAAGTAACTTTCTTCTTCTTAACTAATGGGGGCCAGAATCTCTCCTTCTAACTCGCTTCTATTTACTTGTTAACTTAAAACACTGCTTTTTGAAAACTCTCATTTAAAAAAAAAAAACCCAGGAGGTCATATTTTCCAGCTTCTCCACATTTCCTATCATAGTCAATAAAACCTCATTAAGTTGTGCGGACATTATGCAGCCCACTCGGAAACAAGAAGCTTGAATGCAAGATAATTGAAATATGTGATACTTTTAATTGGGGTGGTTTTGGCAGTACAAGAATGCTTGCCATTTTCCAAGGTAATTTGGCAGCTGAAAGAAGTAATCTACTTTTCCCTTCCTCGAATCTTTGCCAGTCCATAAATGAACAGATGCTCAAATAAAAAGCAAGTGCATTAAATCATAGTGCAGTGACAGAGGCAGGTGTCGAGTTGCTTTGCATATCCTGGAGACAGAGCCTTGTCTCACGATACGTTAAAAAGTCCTTTTTAAATATCTAGATAAGAAATTGCTTTTACTTTTAATGCTGTTTCTAAAAATGAGTGTCTGAAGTATTTCTTACTCTTTCATGGTCCCACCCAGAAAAACAAATCAGTGGATTTTTTTTGTGTGTGAAGGTTCCTTTGGGCACTAACAACAGAAAACTTCATAATTGACAGTGTTGTTTTTCAGTTGCAAGCTTCTATCAAATGGTAGATGACAAAATGCATTTCATTTGCAGTAAAAGTGCACATAAAACATTTCTTTAAAGAATAAGTAAAATAAAAAATGTACTACAAGTGATAGAAAAACAACAATTAGTCATGCAATACACAGTGCAGTCTTTCTAGCGCTAGATCAGACTTGCTCATCTGTTTGGTTGATGGATCCTCTTTTTGTGGTTTTCCACAAACCATCGCTGGCTTGTATTCACACACAAGAAAACTGAGTGTTTCCTGTTCACTTCAATCTAGACACACCCTTTCGGTAGAAGTGTCACTGGCTCCAGTGATCAGAGTTTTTTAATTTGGCTAGTTTTTGTAAAAGGCTCTCAGCAGTACTACCTATAAGATTAGTGGGCATCTTTATGGATTATTTGAGAGTCATCAGACCCTTTGAAGAATTCATTTACATCATTTTGTTTAGTACGTTAAGCTAAATTAAAACAAATCTGATAAAACATATGAAACGTTACAGCAAAACAACAGGCTAAATGTCAAGAGCGATTTTCCTGGTGTTAAATTTACAACATCCTGGAAGCAAGCCACCTGAAAAGGTTGAGTTCTGAAAACCGCAGTGTGCCCTGGGGATTTTTTTTCTTTTACTTTTTCTGGGGAGGACCTAACATACTTTAAGTGAGTGCTAGAGATGTCTCAGTCAAGTTGAATTAAAGCCGGGTTAGGCAGTTTAATTTTGGCGTCACTGGGCAAAAATCCCATAATAACCTTTCAGCATATTGTAACTCAAGTGGACTGAAAGAAAACTAGACTTCTGCACCTCCTCTTGGCTCTGTTTTCAGGCTTTGGAAAATCTCGCCTGTGAGGGGAGACTTGACACGATCACAGGTCAGAGAGGGCCTTTCTATTGGCTGCTCTACAAATGCAGATGGGCGTGCATGCACCTTCAGTGAAAGTCTGTTGCAATGTTAAGAATTCTGCAGAAAAGGTTGCTATTTCAGCACAGCAAGGCTGCACGCAACACTACAATAACATAAGATTGAATATATCGGTGTATGGGGAACACTGGGTCACTGTATGATGCCGGAGCTTGTGTGACGGGAAGGGATTAGGACAGGTGGGGAAGAGCTGCAGGAGGAAGGTGTCTTTTTTAACTTCAATTTAATTTACTAATTTTATCCATAAGATATGACATCTCAAATTGTGCTGTAATAAATAGTTGAGAGGACCATGTGAAATGGTTAAGGCTCAGACACTTTCCGTGTCAGCATCCACAGAAAGCTGGAATGGTTGCGCAGATGTGCATGTAGTTCCATATACACTACATTCTACGATGCGCATCAGTGAGGGGTTCCGGCATGTGCTTTTCCAGATCCGAACTCCATCCCAGTTGGTGGTAGTAATGTACCATAACGTTGTACCCATAAAAATCAAAAAGGAAGCATGCACATTAAGAAAGAAAATTCAAGGAGTTTAACACCATTTGGCTTACTTTAAATTCCTTTAACACCAACCTACTTAAATGTGGGTAACGCTGTATCTCCTCACACAGCCTTTCTTTAAAAGAAGCATTTTGTTACTTGTTGTACTTTCGACTCTTTGTATTTAAAGGACAATAGTTAGCTTAAAAGGCATTGAGCAATATTTGAATTAATATTCTCCACTGGCATGTGTGATCTACAAGTATCAACATGAAGTATCAGGATACTTATTTAGTTGTAGAAGCTCAGAGGTTCCTAAGTTGTTGTAGGCCTCCGCAGTTTATCCATCTGTCGAGCCAAAAGTTTGCAATCACACTGTGGTGCACCCACCATCCCAGAGACACCCTATTAAGAGCCATATTCCCATCGAACTCCTGTGTCAGACCAGTAACCTTTCCCTTATTACAGGGCAACAGCAGACTTGGTCTCAGACTCTAATGCAGCCAGTAACGCCACTCTCTACGTGTGAGAAGAGGCTGTGAAGCTTAATTAGACACATGTAAATATCAAAGCATGAGAAAGTTCCTCTTTACTCTACCACTAAGTGTAGGGGAGAGCACATGTGAAGTGTGCATGATGCACGTAACTGTACCTTGTAAATTTAACTAGAAATGGAGTAACCCCACACTTTGGCCAAGTGGCAATAACAGCACAAGTGCAGTTACATTTTCAAATCTCCCGTCTTTAGGTGACGGTGAGGGAACCCAAACAAGTTGGCAGATGCATTTTGGGTCATAGCTTCTACCAAAAGCCTGATAACGCCAGACCACACATGTAGTCTGTACTTACCCAACGAGATACAACAAACATCCTCCTTTCCCCTTCTCATCTTACAAGCCATAATGATATTTTGCGGAGGACAGCTTTTGATGCCGTTTTGCTGACTACGTACCCACGGTCAGGCCGACTGCATGTTTGGCTGCTGGGTTCAGGGAGAAGTGCTGTGCCGGCAGACTCGGTGATCCCGTGTCTATGTTTTTGTCGTCATGTGTCTGGTGGCCACGGCGCTCTCTCTCTCTGACCTCACTGTGTAGTGGAAGGTAATAACAAGGCGGCCACTACCGAGGCCTTACCAGAGACCAGCCGCTCGACCCACAAATTCCTGCCCTGTCTGTCCGGCTTTCGGCTGGGAAACAGGCATGATGGAGACATGGCACGATGACATCTCTCAGAGAGGGGTCGTGTCAGCCTTAAAATGGCTGTGCCCTCATCCCTGCTAATTGTCAGAGCGCATATCTGTCTTTTTTTAGCAGAAAGGTTGACACACAGATGCACGTATACCATGTATTCTTTTTTCTGGCAGTGCACAGTGACAGATACTTATTACTGAAGTAATATTTCATCATTCATAAAGAGTCACTATTAATCTAACTTACCTGCACCGATTGTCACAGTAAAGTTTAAACAGTTTTTCTCCACCTGACTGGGAAAAACAATCATGTTCAGCGATGGCCAGGACAGCAGGGTATTTTTAGAGTGTCTTCTCGACATTCAGCTCTGTGGTAACACTGGTCGGTTAATGGCTTGTGAAAGTTGTATCTTGATTGTGCTGATGTGCATGTTTTTTTTTTTTTGTCCTCCCAGGCTTCGAAAAAATACAGTTATGTAAATTCACTTTGTGTCCCTTGAAAGCTGTTCTGTATCTGCTTCCCTCTTCTCAATGTGAGTCATACTACTGCTTCCTCATCAACAACACTCTTACTACAACTCGCAGCTTGCTGAAAGCGTAAAGGAGTACTCCACTGAAAATCTGTCTTTTGAGCGTCAAATACTTACTCCAGGTTCAAAAGGTGGTTCTGAAAAGTTTGTAGCTTTTTGTGCAGTTCAGAAGACTAAACCTAATACTCTCTTGTTACTTTACACTTGCACTTTTCTTTTGGCAAAATGTAGATAAATCTGATTCACTCTAATTTTCTCCAAATATACTTACTTTTACTCTTACCTGCAATCCGTGAATAACAAAAAAAGATTTGTCCAAAAAACTGTATTAAATTTGGTTAAAAATGATCATGAAAGGTCTTAAAAATCATTAACTTTAAATGTCCCATACCTGTAGATACTCTGTTCACCACTCTGTATGTTATGTTACAAACAATTCCAGTTTGAACACACTACACACTGGAAACCTGCTAAGAATAAGCTTTCACTTTAGAAGTGGGACCTAACTGTTGAGTGCTTGATTGGAGACCCTGTGTTCAAACCAGTTGGCTGGGGTCTTTTTATGGATACTGTTTACATCCTCTTCTTGTGTCTGTAGGAGGGAATGTATTTATATTTTGGTTTTTATGTCAAGCACTTTTCCCACTGGACAAAAACCCACAAAGACCCACTATCATCTGGCTTGTGTTTTTAGTGGGAAAGGTTACAATCAGCATTTAATCCTGGGATAAATATCCTGAAGTAGTCACAATTATTTATCGGCTCCGTTTCCAATCAGCTTCAGTCGGCAGGGATGGAAATATGACACCTAGGTGGAAGGATGAGCTAATTTTTGCCCCTTTTCCAGCACATTTCAACGACACACTGCTACAGTTCCGTCTGTCTCTGTCCAAACAGCACTCCAACATTCGTTCCAAATTAGTCAGCACCAAATTTCAAAGAGAGACTAAATGAGTAACAGATATGAAAACGACGTTTCTGCTCCATACTGCTCGTACAGTTTACTAACCTGTTTTCCGTTGTGTTACATACATTGCAGTACTCATGCTTGTCTAACACAGAGCCATGTACACAGCTCTGGTCTACTGCCAATGGAAAAGGAGTCTGTCACCTATTTTTAGTGTGTTTTCCTGCATTTAAAAAAACTGCATATATGCACACATTTTTGGTGGAGAAAGGGCAGAAGTCCAGTGATGCATTGTCAACCTGTTCAGGGTGTATCCTGGCTCTTCCAGTGCATGCTGGGATCAGCTCCAGCCCACCCTGTGACCCTGCACAGGATAAATATAGACTATGGATGGAAACTGTGTCGGATTTGCTAGTTTTGTCCTTTAAAAAAAAGCCTTAATGTCCACAAATGATTTTGGGAATGTTGTGTTATTTATTACACCAAAAACCAGCAACTTGCATCATCGTCTGCAATGATAACTCATGATCAAATAACTCAGTGTTGAAAAAACTGTTGGCAAAAGACACTCATTTCTCTTTTATTTGTTCTTAGCAGTCATTCAGTTTATTTTCCCCTCCACAGGTGCGTTACCTGAAGATCATTGAGAAGAGTGGATATCAGGCCCTGCCGTGGGTGCGCTACATCACCCAAAATGGAGGTAGGTTACGAGTTCACTCCTACTTGTGCAGAGTGCCCATATGTGCAGATCTTAGGCAACAGTTGGGCAATGCAGTGCAATGTGGTGGGAACCAGCCGTGAACTGATGCAGTTCTATGAAAAGGGGATACAGTGCAGAACATGAGGCAATGTGGCAACGTCCTGCGAAATGTGAGAAAGTGAACTTTTTCTTTTGTCGAGCTTCCCCGATCTCGATGCTGAGATTACCAATGTTGCACATGTTGGTCTTTTCGCTAATGTTGCCACTAATTGCCAAACATCCTCATCTCATTTCCTTTGTGTTCCATTCATTCTGGGTGGAAAGCATCAGCTGCCTCCACTTGATTTCTCTCCGATTCTCCCTATTCTTTTGTCCATTTGATTAAGTCTTGTCCATTTCCTCCTCAGATTACCAGCTCCGGACCCAGTAGGCAGCGCCTCAGCCGGCAGTAGGCAGGTGGAAATCAGAGGGGGCGGAGTGGAGCCGCTAATGCGCTATCAATGGCAGGTGTCAGTCATGAGACCAGAGGACTGTCTTTTTTTTTTTGTTTAGTTTTTGTATTTGTTACATTTTTATTGTTCTCTGATCAATGCAAACATTAGATGGAGCCGTCAGTTAGGTAAGGATAAAGTAAATATGTTTTACTACTGTGGCTCCTAATGTGAGCGAGGCCAAGGAAAGCAGGAGTTATGTTTACATCCAACACATACAGCGCAGAGATGTACACAATCTATCACAGTGGGTCAAATGATTTAAAAGAGTATGTTACAATTCTCATTTAAAGTTACTGTAATCACCTCTACACAGGTAACAATAACACATTCTCCGGTCAGTCTGAGTAGGATATTTTTTATATGAAGCTGCTTTGTTCTGCCACAATTCCTGTTTGTTGATTATGTGTATATATATTTGTTACATGTTAATGAACTTCAGTGTTATTTGTTCGATGATTGTACATTCAAAAGCAAAGTTCTCTCTCTCTCTTTTTTTTTTTTTTTTTTTTTTATTATTGCCTCCATGTGATGCCATTGATACATGCCAGAGCAATGCCCTCCTGCATGGCTGTTGTGCTTATCATCAGTTTGACTCCTGACATTCAGCTTTGCAGAAAACATGAAGTGTAAGTCGCACTGTAAACAGAATACCAGTTGAAAACCCCTCTTTTCCACCCCAACACCCGTTTCCCTTTTCCCTGTCTGTAACCACACACATTTTAAATCATTAAATGTCTATTTAGAGAAAACTGTTCCATCGCCTCCCTGCGTCATTTTCGTTGCGTGATGTCACTGCAGTCATCACAGTTAGCTGTCATAGTGTCATCTCTAGGCACCTGTCCCACAGGCAAACGAGGAATGCTGAATGCAGGGGAAAACTCAGCAGAGAGAGACAGAGGAGGGGGTTTCCTGTATCAGGCTTGTGGTTGTAGCAAACCCTGGATGGTTCTTTCCACCCCATCCTGGAGGTCTTCTCAAACAGTGCGACTCTTAATACCCAGGGCCCGTGATATCATAGCCAATTGAGTGCCAGCACTCCGTAAACATGCAGGAGAGCAGGGGGAAGGATGTGACTCAAGCTGTGGTCAACGGTCACAGACGTGCTAGAGAGAAACGTAGGATGGACCGGCACAGACCAGCTATTGTTCATTGCTAGCCAGACTGCAGTGGTCCTGCATGAGGTCATTCCTTAAGTTTGTCTTGTAAGGGGACTGTGATACTCTTAATTCATGTGAGTCACTCAAGGCAGGTGCGGAAGGTCCGTGTCACCCATGACCTGAAACACCAGATTTGTTCTTATTACTCGTCGCATGATGGACTTGATTCTTTCATTGGTGTTGCAGCTAGATAGTTTTATTTCAGATTCTTCCTGCGAGCACCTGTTTTTGTTGGAGCACCTACAGAGCAGGTGTGCCCAGTCTAGGAACAGAATACTGTATGAGTCACTTTCTAGAGAGAGAGAGAAAGCCGTGTTATTCACTTTTCAGTGTTCATGATAGTCATCAAGATCAAGTTAAGTGTTAACCCGCCTGTAACTGAAACAAGCAAGCTGCTCAAGTTCTTATCTTCATCTGTATTTTTTTCCCCCCTCCAGCCGCACATGAACATTTCTGAGATAACATCTCCAATTTTACAATAATGTGTGATTTCAAGCAGCATTTTCCTGCCATAATTGAGACGGTGTGAAAAAACAAGTCGGAGAAAGGCAAAGCGAGTTTATTGAATTTTTTCGCCGATTTGCAGATTTAATCTCAGAGCGAGTGCATGTATTAGATTGCACTTTAGCATGTGAATATTTGTCCTATCCGGCAGTGATCTGAATGACAAGAATGAAACTGGCACTAACACCTACTCAGACCAGATTGAATATTATCTCGTCTGCATCGACCTCTGTAACAGTCTGGTCCTGGATCAAAAACAAGACGTTTCCGCATGATCGTCTATTCATACAGACTCTTTTACAACTGTTGACTCACATGATAATTTAAATGAAAGTCATAAAATCCTCACAGCACAGCCGTTGGTAGAACAGAGTCACCGGTCGACGTGTGCTCTCCCTCACTGGGGAACGGTCTCTGTGATACTTGGCAGAGCATGTGAATATAGTATTTGGCACACGATGAGAAGGCTGCATTCATGAAGCAAATTCAACCTCTGGGGAGTTGGAGGGGAGACCTGACATATACCTCATGCTGCATGATTGCTTACAGAGGGCTCGGTCGCAGCAAAACCTAAGTATCCTCTCTTATGTTCACAAATATTTGCCACTAACATATACTCTCTTATCTAAGATTAACCACAGGGTTATCATAACATGTTTCTCAAAGACAGATGTTCCTCATTCACGTTAAAAACATGCCAAAGAATTATAAAGAAGTTCATTATCATATAAAGCAGAAGTACTGACATTCTTTACTCAAGTTAAAGTAGCAACACACCCATCTAAACATGCACCATTACAAGTTCTGCATTCAAAATGGTATTCAAGTAAAAATGCTAAAAGTAAAATAAGCAGAATGGCCCCTGTCCTGTTGTATTATCATATATGAAATGATAGATTTATCACTGATGCCCTCATGTGTAAGCAGATTTTTACTGGTAGCTGGTTGAGGTGGAGCTAATTTTATATATATGGTAGTTTATAGCATGTATTTAAAGGTATACTGTGCAGGAATTGTCAGTGACTGTTTGTAAACCATATCGATATTAAGATATTTCGCCGCACTATGCCGGTATTTGCATTTTTATAAGCACCGTGTCCACTATTTTCGGAGCTTCCTCTTAGATGCCTGCAGCTTATAACCTGGTCGCTACCTTTTTATAAAGACCTGAGCTCACCTGAGTGCCATGGGGGTTTACACACCCAGGAATGTCCTGGAACATAACAAAATAAGATGATAAGAAAACACAGGCAGAGGGCAGAGTCTCTATACACTGCCACACACTTGTAGTGGGTCATACGTGATGAGCATGAGTGAGAGGAAGGGAAGGATTTTTTCTAAGAAAATCCCTCATAGTATAGTGTAGTGTAAACTCATTATATAATTTGTATCTAAAATTGTAACCTGCAAAATAACAAGTAACCATAGCTGTCAGATGTATGTAGTGAAGTAAAAAAAACAAAACAAAAGTACTTAGAAGCTCAGGATTTACGTAAATGCACTTAGTTACATTACGCCACAGCTTTTTAAAAACATTTTTGGTAAAAATAAAAACATTAAAAAAAAAGAAGTACTGGGATTGTGAACCTTTTGAATATACAAAAAAATTCAAAAATACAAAAAAAAATATAATCAAGGGATTAATATAAATTAATTGAAAAAGGGTAGGGTTTTTTTGGTCTTGATCATGATAATGAAAGACACATGCCACCTTTAAATTTAGACATCTAATTTAAGAAAAAAAAAATCTATTTTATCTTGGTGCATTTAAAGCCAGTCTTTTTTCATTACATGGTATTTAAAATTACATTTTTTAAATTAAGAATTACATTGACATTAGCTTTAACTCACTTCATCATCTCTTGAATTCATACTTTGGATAATGGTAGAAATTATATTGTAATTATTGTATCTTTAAAAGCATCACACACAACATGAAGGAAGTCAATGTAACCCAGTCATTTTTGCATCAACCACTTGGTCAAATTATCTTTAGCTGTCACCGGATATTAAACAGAATAAATGAGCTTACTCATGCCTACAGCATAACTAGGTGACAGGTGAATGAAATAAAAGCTTCACCTTTCCCCTCATGGGAGTTATTTGGTTGCCATGACACCATTTCACTATTGTTGCAAGTTTTATAGGAGATGCCTCACTGCAGTTATTTCCAATGGAAAATAACTATGGTTACTCAACAGTGTGATGAAGCAACAGGTGGAGGTCTTACAGCGTGGCAGTGTCGACTTCAAACACAGGTGTGCCACGAGGAACCCCGTGTTTATCCACACACGGAACCCCGGTGCCTAGCAACCGAGGGAATCCTCTCTTGTCACATCAGGACTCCGATCCCTGCGTGACGTCAAGACAGGTCGTTCCCCTCTCAGGCACGCAAAGTGCCCCGATGAACGTCTGCGTGCAGCCTTTCACCCTCAGTTGTGAAATACAAATAGATGATGATGAGTCACTTTGAGACATTAAGTGGAGACAAGGTATTTCACTATAGGTGAAGCCGCGGAATCTGAGGGACTTCCTCCCACAGAAACCTGACAGAGTTGTTACACTGGCTGAAAAACACCAGCAGCTCTGTGTGTGGTCCGTGCTGGCTTTACAGCAGGGTATTCCTCAAGTGCAGGGAAATTTCCATCCTCCTGTGTAGACTGTAGAACAATATTGGTTTAAAGAGCATATAGCTGAGTGTTCAACCTAGCTGGCCTTGAGACACTGCTGTAATCTTTCAGTGTCTCCAGCCCACACATCGCTGACAGATAGTGTGCTGAGACAGCCCAGTGTAGTACGTGCCAGTGGGTCATACAGCCTCATCGGAGCCTTCACATTGGGTCACTTCCTTGTAGTGTCATGGGGTTAAAGTGCACGTTAGAGTAAACATTTGGCAGCGTTGCTTTATTTACTTCCCAGTATGAGATCTCATGTAACAAGTGTTTTGTTATGTCTTTGCCTTGGAAACTGACTCATCAGCAGTCAGTGTGGAGTCCAAAGTCTGAAAGATCAGCAAGTACAGTAAAGCACGTACAACCGTATTATCAACCTTTCATAACACACAGACCATATCATTATGGACTGCCAGGGCAGTGGATCCCAACCTGTGGGACGGACCCCCCAAGTGGTCCCAGGATAAATCAGAGGGGTCAGCAGATGTTCTTAGAGACATGTCTATTCCCTTTCTTTACAGAGTAAGATTAAAAGATCAAAATCACTCTCATGTCCTGTGGTATTGAAACCAGTTAGTCCAGCTTAGCAGTAAGACTGGAAACTAGGGGAAACGGTTAGCCTGACTCTGCCCAAAGGTCAGTAATTACAACCCTGTACATGTAAATTTAATCTGTACAAAAACATAAATGTAGAATGAATTCAACTTTTTACAGTCAGTCTTGTCACCGACTATTAATTGGCCGTAGCTGTAGACTGTATAATAAAGATTAACGTCAAGACACCTCCCCAAAAGTGAAGCCAAAATGCCTCAATCGCCCCCTGGTGGCTGGTTGCAATGTAAGACATAAACCCCGCCCCCTCTATGTTAGCGGGCAGGACATGGGGCAAACTATAAGATCAAAGTATACATCAAATAAATTTTTCCCAAAGATGGTTTCTGTCATTTTAGGTAGTTCTTATCACCCCGATGTTCAAGTGAACAGTTTTCCGGTAAGTGTGGTTTCAATTAGGTATTTGCTGCTATTTAAATGGGGTTCGACGTCATGATTGACAGCTCTGTGTGCCAATTAGTGTGCTTGCGCTCAACAGTGCTGCTCGCAAATGGTCGGATGGGTGTATTAGCGGGAATTTGATATCGCAGACTCTGGCTCCAAATGACGTCACCAGGGCAAGATAGCAGCGGCCACATCCGGCATATTTTGGCTTTATTTTTGTACAGCTGTAGGAGGTGGAGATGCTTTATACACCCTTATATACAGTCACAGGCTGCAGGCAAGATACTTCCTGGATTCTCTGCTCCCCTTGTTCTAGTCTTTGTTGGCTCCAGCTATAAATTTACCATCTAACTTTCAGCATGTAAGCCACAAAGCATATTTATCTAAAACATTAAACTACTTCACTAAAAAATGTTAAAAGAAAGATTATTTATACTTACTTTTCTCATATTTCGCCTTTTCTGGCAGCCTACTAGAAAATTCTATTCCTTCCAACCTTTTAAAAAACATTTAAATAAGACAAACTCAAGAAAAATCTCTGCTTTTGAGCTGCAAGGCCATCAGCGATGAGGGGTTACATGTGGACACTTTAAAGCTGCAACTAACAATTATTTTCATTATTGATTACTCTCGATTGTTTGGTCAAAAAATGTCAGAAAATATATTTTTTTCTTTTAAAAAAGGGCCTTCAAAATATCCGAGAGCCCAATGTCTGGCTCTTTAAACCATTTGTTTTGTCTGACCAACTGTCCAAAACCCAAAGACATTCAATTTACTATCACATAAGAAAGAGAAAGGCAGAAAATTCTTATAGCTGAAAGTTGGAACAAGAAAATAAATGAAAAATTACTTAAAATATGAAACTTTTTTTTAAGGGGTCACAAACCAAAAAAGGTTGGGAAGCACTGAACTGTGGGCCCACTGTCACACATACAGTGTTTCATCCTGCGACTTGGTGGGAAAATGTTTCATCAAATACAGTTTCAACTTTATGAATCACTCACAGATATGATTAGAAACAGGCACTGCAACCTCAAACGTTACTAATAAACAATATGTAATACAGAGTCCGTTCACTAACAATAACTGGAAGTCTGACTTCATTTTTTTTCAGCCTGAGTTCTGTTTTTAATATTCCTGGAAAACTCCCCTGGATACTGTCATGGCATCCAAAACACAAACGGCACTCACCGCTCACTGTCAGGGGAGCTCTGTTTGTTTTGTCAGTTAGTAAATGTGTCCTCCTTTTACACTTTTATGAACTCAATGTCAACACAAAAGGCATAGCTTTCTAAATATGCCCTCGGTCATTCTTTATCTCTGTATTTATGTGTTTGTCTTTCCTCTGTGCTGTGGAGTTACAGTGCTACGACATGCCCTGCGCTGGTGAAGGATTATGACAAAATGACATGACCGTTCTGAGGAACCTCAGGCAAAACCTACAAGGCAGTTTGAATAGTGTTTTCCTTTGACAACTGTCTGTAATGGCGCTGGTCTTGAAAAGTAAACAACCCCCCCACTAAACAAATATAGATGTGTCTGGCTTGTATGAGAAGGAAGTTGTCTTGTGAAAAAAGGACGTCTTCCTTTATCAAATGCCAGTACATAATAAAGAAGCACCTAGTGTGCTCTCATAGCACTGGCTGGGCATAATTTATGTTTTATCAAAAAGCAGGAAGTCTTTCACTCTTCTCAGTCACTGAACAAAACCGTCAAGTTAATGTTGCTTGAGGCAGAATGCTGATTGAGAAGTCTTTTCTTGTGGCACAATAGAGGGTAAAATCCTCGCTGTCCTCTTTTGAGGAAGCACAGGACACCTGGCTGTTAGATGTAAGTTCAAAGGCCTTTAAGAGCTTTCAGTTACCTTCTGTTCTTCTTTTATAGAAGGACAAGTGCACAGTGGGCACAAAAACACCTTGCGCTCTGGATAATGACAATTGCAGACCTTCTGCTGTACCACAGAGCCCAAACCTCTGCTCCCTGTCCTTCAAATTGCTTTTTTAAATAGCTTAAAATCTACATCTGGATATTATCTGGACAGTTACAGCTATAATAAACATTGACGCGTTCATCAGAAACCCCCTAATTCACTTTGATTGTCCACCAGAGCGCCTTTTGGTTTCACTCCCTGCTACTGAAAATATTTGTGTTTTCCCGTCTCTCGCTCCTCTGGACATTTGATAGGCCTTGGACGCCGTCCGACATACTTTCTGCTGTCTTAATGCCGGCCTGTTGCACCAAATGATATTTTAGCACAAGTGCATGGCAACAGCAAAACAAAGAGGCACAAGATGAATTCTTTGGCCGACCACTTTTTGAATTACTGATCATGTAAAAACCCACTGTGGCTCCCAGATTGCAAACATCAGTCCTTGGAGCCTGCATGCAAACCAGCCCTCTAAATAGGCTTGTCTATTTCTGTTGGGCTGCGGGGGGAAACATGTGTTTGACATCAGTGTCACTCGCTAGACGTTTTGCAGCGGGGCTTCATTGTCCCCTCGCAGAAACTCCACTTAAATTAACGGGTGACAATGGCCGATTTCAAAGTGTAATTACAGTCCAATCAATGAGCTCATGTTTAAGGACGGCCCTGCTTGCTGAGGTTAAATGGTTTTTTGGATCCAAAATTGTGTCTCATTTTGAATCTGTTTGGCCTGCTGTTTATACTAGCTCTTTTGAAAAGGGCTCTGGATAGACAGCAGCAAAGTAAACACACACACAAAGTACAGTGTGTCCTGCGCCACAACAAACTCTCCAAGACTATCAGGCCATGTACAACATGCTCGACATCAAAGGGCGAAGTCATAAGCAACTTTAAAACACCGAATTACTCAGAAACCTGATGCGCAGTGACAGTTTAGGCAGGCGAAAGTGAATGAGCTCCGTCCTGCCATAACAACTACCGTCGAGGAGCTCATAATCAAAACACTCAACAGGCAAATTGCTCCAGCTGTGCTACTGATGATCCAGTGGAAAAAAATGCTTAGTGGCTCCCAGGTGTGGATGCATAACAGCTAAAATGTGTGTGTTCAGCTACTAAATAATATTAGGTCACACAAAACTTTGTCTTATGAAATGTTTTGAAATGACATTAAAATTCACTCCATGTAGGCAAAGTCTGAAAGATACTTTCCCCAACATAAAGGGATTACATGAAGGAGACATAAAAAGACATAAAAACAGAGGAGTTCAGGAGGATTTGCCCTCAGATCTGTCAGATTGTGACTTTTACTGCAAGTGAAGTTTTCATTTTCAGTTTGTCTGTTGTAATTCTAACCCAAAACTTCATTCTAACCAAACCCCATTATCCTTTGTCTTAGTTTAAGCTACCTATATATAAAAACCCTAACATCCGCCGTTATTTAAACTTGTCGTACTTGTTTGACTTTAAAAAGAAACCTTTTCACACGACATGCACATGGACATTTGTGGCGCTGCCTGTCACATGATCCCTCTGTGGTAAAGGAACAGGATCTTCATGTTATTCATGTCCACAACAAGAGGTCAATGTGAAGTTAGACACAGCTGACAAAGAGCAGGCCTGCGTCACAACTCTCTGAATGAAACGTTCAAATACAAACTACAAAGGCAGGTGATGCTTTTGACAAGTATCCTCATGAACCCAACCAGTAACTGCTTCCCATTCCCGGAGTGTATTTACCCAATCAGCTCGTGGAGAAGAGGTGGAATGAGAGGCCTGTGTGACACCAGCTCTCTCCCTCTATAATTTCCGTCCCCATTTTCCACCAAGACCACTCAATCTTACAGCCATATGGCGGTTTGCTGCCATAACCATTCACAGCTGAGTAAAAATAAACCTTTGGGATGCATCCTTGGGACAGGGGTTTGAAGACGACTTGTGCTTGACTTTGTGCTGGTTACGATAACCTACTGTGATTCATCCTATCTGCAGATGATTCCCCTCATATAATTTGCGTAGGGAGTACGGTCAGGGTATACAATATCATTCAGTTAAAATTCAAGGGTGAGGCAAAAATAGAAATTCAACCACATGAAGAAGTTGAGACCAGAAATAGCTTGTTTGATGGGTATATATTTCAGTGGTGCAATGATGGGGTCTCTTCAGAGAGCTTTAAAAGCTGCCCCCATTTATGATTTGGGGTAGGGTGGTTGCACACGTGGTTAGCTTACTGTGTGCTTCTGCATAAGGCACAGGCAATTCAAACATCCTGAAACATTTATATGTAGAAAAAAGTCTTTAAATGTAAAGTACACACACTCCCAAAATAAACTCACATGTTGAGAATGCCACTTAATCTTAGACATAATTAATTGGATCAACTGATGCTCATTTTTCAGCCTTTCAGCAAACACAGCATGTCTACATATCACATTGTGATGTAGTAACTGCGGTGTATTACGAGGTGTGGTCACCGCCCACTCCCTCCCACGTTGATTAACCTGTAATGTGGTATGAGGCGTGCAGACATAGAGACACAATCTGCGCCTACCTCAGAGTAATTACAGAGATTACTGTCTATAATTATCGAGACGGATTTATGACCTGGTAGGTATTGTAACAGTTAGTATTTCACAATGGAAAGAAAAAACTGTTGGGACATACGTACGCTCATTAAGAGCTCAAATGCTTTTGTGCAGACAGGCTGAACGTTTATTTAGTTATTAAGCTCTTTATACTCTGAAATGAGGACACGTAATAGATCTTACGTTTAAATGAGCAAAAATCTCTTTTTGAAACGTCACAGTGGCTTTTGAGTGAGACAGATTAATCCCAGTGTAGGTTTTTATCCATGCTAGCTGCGTAGGTACGGCAATGTCAGTTAGACAGTTGGTCCAGACTGACATATCTTAACTATTGGATGGATTGGCATAAATTTTTGTACATTGTAATCACATTAGGTTGATCTCTCCCAATAATTTTATTTTTTGACCGGGAAAACAGATGATGTTCTCATCAGCCTCAGTGTTTGTACAGCGTCCATACTTTGTGTTAAGTGCGGTAACCTCCGGAGCACAGTGGAAGTGGAAGCACAAAAACTGCAGTTCCACAGATGGCCACTTGAGGCTGGCTCCAGAAGTTCGTCAATTCCCACAAACACCCACAGACTTTAGAGCAGAAGTAGACAGCCTGGTACAAAAAACAGTTTGGTACTCTTTTGCAAATTTCCCCCTTTATGGCAACTCTACTAGGGGTAAATTTTTATATAAATCCCCAGTTTACATTTCTTTAGGCTTAAAGTTACGAATAATCAAGGGTGTGTCTGCTTTGTCTGCTCGCTGTCACCCGCATAGTGTCCCAGGGCTCTCAGTCAAATCCAACCCTTGCCCCTCCACAGCTACACCCTTTTGTCCAAATATGGTCACTTCTGGCTCCAAAAATCCAAGATGGCGGCGGCCAAAATGCTGAACTGGTTTCAAAACCGGTGTCAACAAACCAATAGGGGACGTCAAAGTGGGTGTGTTCACTTCTTTTATACAGTCTAATGCAATGGCTCCCAACTGATTCAGCCATGGGGTCCAAATTTCTCCTTAGTCATTAGCTCAAGGTCCACACAGTTTATTATATTCAGCGTCATTCTTGTGTTTGGCCATGTCGTCAAGCTAGTTTCCTGTCTCTCCCAAGTAGCTGTTAGTCACTCACTCTACAGCGGGAAGCAGCACTTCAAAATAAAAGCTCTGTGTAGGAAATTCACTCTACTTAAAATAATAGTGTTTTTTACAAACTTAACAAGTTTGCAAGTCACTTTTGGTCCATTCAGAATGGACCCCTCACCCACTTTTGGACTGCAACCCACCAGTTGGGAACCACTGCGCTAAACTAAAATGGTGAACTGTCTGCATGCTATACATCAGCTGTGTTAGCTTTGTCACTGTGAGCATGTCAACATACTGGCTTTAAGGACAGCCTCACAGGGCTGCTCGTCTTGTTTCAACACAATCAGGACATCTGTAATCCTTGATTTCAAAAGCAATTAACGAGATGTAGGCCTGCAGGGTTTTCACTTTCACAAAAGAATTGTCTCTAAGTAAAATTTAGCGATCAACCTGTGGCTCTTTGCTACATGTTATCCCCACTTTCTCCCTCCCTTCATGTCTATCTTCAATTGTATGATAAAATAAAGATGAAAAAAGCCCCCCCAAAATTAAAGAGGTTGTAAAGAAAAGGAAACTCATTACACTATGTATCTGAGCGTCCTGAACATTTGACAGTGAAAAGATCCTTTGAAATTGACCTTTTCACCCCAGGTTAATTGACTTCTCCGCTCTCGGCACTCACAAGTGTCTAAAAAGGCTTCAGCTGCCATCTGTCAGCACACCAAAGCTGAGGTTGTAGTGCTGTGATCACTATCTCAACATCTACACAGAGGGGCAATTTACTAGCATGCCCACAGGAGATCACAGGGCACTCACAAGATAAATTACAAGACTGAATCAAAGACTGCGGCTCCAAGTTGTGTGCACAGGAAATATTTCAAAATTATGTGTCCCTGCTAACATTTATTTCACCAGCGTGGAAATTTTTTCACAGCTATTCCTGTTTTATGTGTCAAAATAGGATGTGCTTACTCGTAACCTCATGCTCAACTAATTGTTCTAGCAAGAATACACCAGGGATCCTTCGACTGTATCAGCACTGTCATCGGTATTGTCTTATATAAATAGAAAGGAAATAATCATAAGGAGTTATGCAAATCACCTGGCTGCTACTGTTCTACCCAATAGGACACATGGTTGAGTCACAACTTGGGACAGCATACCAATGTCTTCTGTCAACTAAACAGGATTTCCTACTTCGGTTTCATAAGATGAGCTCTTACTTTAGATATGTGCATAGCCATTCATAGTAGAGTAAAAAGGACTTTAAGTGAGATTATAATAGAGACTCATGTCTGTGGTTTTGCACCTATTAACAACAATATACTTTACATTTACAAAGAATGCCTTCAAGTTTTAGAGATGATTTTCTAACATCTAGGCACTGGTTTCTGTGGATCATATGAAAATCAACTTGGTAAACACAAAATTTAGACAGGTGTTACAGTTATTTAAGGGTTTAACGACTGCTGTGTTCGCTTGTGCTGAGCAGGCAGATGTCAAACTGACCAGCCCTGCTTTTTTTACTATGTTTATCAATGCGACCTCTGGATCATTTATCTAAATGAACATATCTTTGGCTCTTAGTTCTTTGTCAAAGATGTTTCATTGCCGCATGGAAGTATAGCTGCGGACAGAGAATATTTTTAAAAAATGTCTTACTAGTGCACTTAAGAAAGCTCCAAGAACAGTTGTCTTACGTGTGTGTTGTGTAGAGAATTGTTTGAATTTAGTCCTCTCTTGCATAACAAGTCGTGCTCAGTGCACAAACAAGAGTTTCCACGATTCATTTTTCAAGTATTTTGGCACACGTTTTGCCTTTGCTGGATGGGAGCCAGTGAGAGATGCGATGGGAAATAAGGCCAAAGAGAAAGAAGGTGTCAAAGAGATGCCACATGGGAACACAGCTGTGTGCAGAGACCATGTTATCTTTGCTGGTGCCTTCAAGGACGAGAACAATCGGCAAAATGGATGTTTTGAAAAGGACTTAGTCGTTTCTTAAGTTAAATTAAAGGACTGTTTTGTGGTTGCTGAGTGTCCTTAAACATATCCGCGTCCTTGAATAACCTTCGGGTTGTTTGAGGTGATGGATCCAGATCTGCCCCGAGGACACCTTTAATTACCTGAACACTGTGTGCAACATTTAAAGATTGAAAGGAATTCTTCGCTGCCTCCTTCCTCCTTTCTCTCTTCGTCTGTCACATAATAGCTTGAATATTCCCACCTCTCTCTGTCTGTTTTCTCCTCTCTTGTCCTCACACACACCTGACAGGACAGGTGAAGCAAGGTGAGAAGCAACAAGAGGCAACAGCATCCCTCAGGGCTGAGCTCTTCTGCTTTGATCCTCCACAGCAGATATGATCATTGCCAGTACCTCATCCTCCCCCCTCTCGCACCCCAAAGGACCTTCAGAGTCATCTCCCTGCATTAAAGCTGCGCTAATCTCAGTGATCTTTATCTCCACACTTCAAAAAAAAAAAAAGGACCAAAGGACCAAAGGACCCAAAAAAACCTGTTTGTGTCTCAAAGTTCATCAGAATCTCTTGACCTAAATCCTAACGAGGAGTTTCACTACCAAAGGGATGAAACAGCTCAGCCCTGCCACCTGTTTGTGTGCTATTTGGGCTCCACTCTCCAAAGAGGCAGAGGGTGAGCCAGAGTTCCCCCGTTTGTGTCGAGCTCGTAGCTTTTAAACAGATGCTGGATCCGCCGTAGCCAAACCAGCCTCACTTTTAGTGTTGACCCATGTGGTAATTCTATTTAGCTTCCTACAGACCCCATTAAATTTACCCAAATGGCTCGAGCCAAATATATCAAGCAATTTCAGTTTATATGGAGTCAACTTTAGTGAGTTACTTTTAGTTTTACCAGCGTGCACAGGTTGGTTTGAAGGAATCCTCCAGGAGATATATTTTCACAATGATTTAAAACTCAGGGGAGTTTAACTTGCTGTACTCCCACAGTAGATGTGTTAAAGTGTTTGAGTTATATTGTTAGACACTTGTGTGGGAAAGTCTTCAAGCTTATGTTCCCTCAGAGGGAAAACTGTGTTCGTTGACTCATATTGCCATACAATGTATGACATCCACTCCCTCTGCATCTGACAGAAATTGAGTGACAGATACATTTCAGCCGTGGTAGAGAATTAGTGGAGTGGTAGGCGGGTTACAGAGGAAGAAATTAGTCAAATGTGTTGATTGTCCTTGTCTAATTTAGCAGAACATCCCCATAAACTCATCTGCACTCCCTCCTAATTATCTATTACCCTCCTACATGGACAACAACAACAAAAAAGCCCATTTCCCTCTGCGGATGGTTAGCTGCAATGGTTTTATAATGGCTTACACGTTGAAATGTCCTCTTCTATTTTATAGGAAGAAGGAAAAATAATAACAGCAACATTCCTGAGGGGCTGTAATTTTCTTCCGGCGGGTAAAAGTTGTCCATTTTGGTCAGGGTCAAGGAACACATGCAACCCCGTCATCAGAGCCGCGTGGTCGGCCACATCAGAACCGCCCGTCACGACCAGTGGAAAGGCCCTGTCTGTTAGCACAACACACAGCCAATCTCCAGCCAGAGGCCCCAGCGCCTCGGTACATTTGCCCCCCTAACCACGCCGCGCTCTAATTTAAGCACACATATTCCATTGAAATTACAGCATACATACCCACCCTTCCCTGCAATTTACATGATTTGCACGCTGATGGGGTGAGCTTAGACAATGCTGATGCAGTGTGTACTTGGGGAAGTTTCTTTTTCTTTGTTTAGTGCAGGTCAGTGGAGCAATCGAAAAATCAGAGATGAGCTCGGCGAGTTCACAGGAAAACAAGACAAACAACTTGATTCATTCACTGATAAGATAGCAGCGCTGTCACACAAGAACGGAACACTGAACACTAGAAAGTCACTCATTCACCGAATTCATTTGCACGTATCAGATGGCAAATGAGACTGGCTGCCAAACAGTTTTATGAACGAGCGACAGGAAGTGAGAGGTGTTTGCCAAAGCTTGCACCATTTGTGCTACAAAAAAAACCTTATTCCATCCAGATGTGAAACAAAAACAAAAGTTATGAGTTTTTGACACTTGCTGCGAAACTTTTTCTTTTTAAACCTCACGATAGTCTGTGAAGATTCATCCTTCAAGAAGTATTTCCCTGCTGGAAAGATGGTCTTTTTATAAAACTGGGCTGTCTATGCAGTAGAACGACACAGATACTTTGGAAACTGGTGCTACATGACCAGAGAAAAACAGAAGAAAACAGCTGTGGCATTCGCTTTTGCTCAAGAGGTTGAAAACCTACAACTACTTGAATGCATAATGCCGCACCTGACAAATAAATGCTCCCGCTGGTGAGTGGTGTTATGCGAGCTTATGTATCTTGACCAAGCCCCCTGGAACAGCACCAGGCTGAGAAGCCAATTGCACATAGTGGCCAAAGATAAAATTACAACTTTGGGGTCCGTCACATGAGGCCGTTGGGCCCAAAAAAGCTTTTTTCCCATAGACTTAAATTGTGCAAAAGACATCTTGAGCATCACAACCTTAGCAAAATGACTTGTTTCACTTTCTGAATTTGATCCATTCAGTCTAATAACATCTAGAAGAGCCACCAATTACATTGTTTTATCCCTATTCAAGTTAGCAAAGTGCTAAACCTGAAGATAGCCGCTGGGCCAACATACGTTAGCCACTTGGCTGTGCTTGGTAGGAGTAAGTATGTTTACTCTATGGGCCCCACAGTGCGGAAGATCTGGGTCATTTAATTTTGTAGATTCCGAGCATTCTGGGCTTCCTGTGGCACTGAGCAACTTTCATTGGAGTGAATGGGGTCCTGCCTCCAATGCTTGAATTACAGTAAAAAACAACAACCAGTAAGCTAAAATTTGTTTCTGAAAACAATGGAGGTGAGTAATAGGCAACACAGTATTTTACACAGTTTTACTATTAGATCTCAGTATTTTATGCCTCCATTAACACAATACAGGAAACAGTATGGCGCCCACTTTCTGTTTACAAATTCTCATATTACAGCCAAACAGTCCAATAAAATATCTTTCTATAGACATTTCAGGTGAGAAACAGGCAACATAGTAACAGAATCTTGGTTTATGTTTGATGGACTTGCACTTGAATAGCGCCTTTCTAGTCTTTCTGGTCATTCACACACACATTCATACACTGGTGGCCGAGGCTACATATTTGTGCCACCTGCTACTCTGTTTTAAACATTCAAACACACTCACTGCATGCAATTTGAGGTTCAGTATCTTGCTCAAGGATACTTCGACAGGTGGACTGCAGGGGCTGGGGATTGAACTGCTGATATTTCCATTAGAGGAGTGGTAGTGGTTGGTAATAATGATGGATTAATAGTAAAACTAGCCAGGCTGTGGCTCAGGAGGTTGAGGAGGTTGTTGTTCCTCCTGAGCCACGGCCATACCATTTGATCAAAGTTTTGTCAGCATTTGAGAGAGACGAGTGGGTCTCTCCATCCACTTCCACACTGTCTATAGTGACGGGCATACAAAAATATGGAAGTACAATCTGTAATTCAAGCACCAGCCCTTGAGCCAATGAAAATCCACTGGATCCAGCGGATTTAAACAGGGAGATCTGTGCAGCGGTAAGATGTAGAGAAGTTTACCACAGTTCATTTACACATACTGCCCACATGCTGTTATGAAACAAAGCTGGTTGAAAATTGGCAAAGTATCCTTTAAACATCAGCCTGGATTTTCCTGTTGTGTTGGTTTGATGGATGTGAAACACAATAACTTACTTTATGAAAATGCCAAACAGCAACATTAACTTTTATATCAGCGATAGCAATGTTATTTTCAGGCTCAATGAATGAAACTGAAATAAAATGAATGAAACTTTGTACAATAGGATTAGAAGTCTTTACAGCCTCCAAGAACATGTTTGTGCAGGTCCTCTGTATGCCCTTAATGTCTGCCTTCAGTTCATCTGATTAAAAGAGAATTTTCACATCTAACCTACTAGCTAAGTAACCAGAACAAAATGTCAAACTCAGTCAGTGTTTTTTTTTTTTTTTTTTACGTATGGGGAATCTCTTTTGTTTTGCAGCATGAGTTAAGTCAAAACACAACACACCTTGGCAACATGTCTGAATATTTGCTGCAGGAACAAACTGTCAGTGACAAGGTAAAAATGTTGTGGGTTTTCGTCACGCAAGAGTACACCTCTTTTATCTAAAGTATGAGCGTGTCGGCTTGTGTGGGATGTCGCTTGGCTGCATCAACACTACAATCCTGAGTGGAATTTTACAGGTGTTGTGGGAATGCGAGTCTCTCCTCTACAAAAAAACAAAAAAAACAATGATCTTCACACCTACACAGTCTCATACTTTCATAGTTGTTGTTGGACCTGAAGTTATTCTGCGAATCTCCTTGTGAAGCGTTGACAGAGATCACCATCAGGATCTCACAAGAGCTGTCTGTGTGTAATAGGCACAATGAAAGACATGACAGACAATCTCACACACACACACCTCACCTGGGAATGCCTTTAAAAACACACATGGCTGCACCGCGTGGTGCATCCTGGGATAGACGGTGGCAGCGATGAGTCATTGCGGCACGCTGGGAACCTGCAGGGTAAAATGTGTTGTGGTGTCGTGGTATTTTGACTATCAGATCCAGACATGATCAATGGCATTTGACTTTATTTTTAGAAGGCTTGCCTTTTGTTTTTTTTTGCATTTGTTGTTCTTAAGTATTTAACTTTGAGGAATGGATTCCACAAGTGTATTGTGTTGAGTGTGATGTTTTTATTTTGCTTCTGACACCAACAAAGATGCCAATGGTTGTGTGCACGCAGTTGGCAGGTGTCCAATGCGGGGGCGTATTTGACTTCTTGTCACCAAGGAGACGAAGATATCTGAGATAATAACCCAGAATAGTAGTTCCCAACTTACATGCACCCCAGGAGGTACACCTGCAGTTGGAAATGGTTGAAACTGTAATTTAAATGTAATGTATTTAACAGTTGAAATAGTTAGCTAAAAGTAACGGATGAAAGTCGGAGTAGTTCGCTAAAGGCAGAATGAAGATTTCCTAAAAAGCAATGTTTAGACTGGAGCAAAAGTAATCCCTCTCGATCGTCACTAGAAGTGTGTGGTCGCATTTGTATCTACAAAGACTCTCAACACATTCTCACTCCCGGCTATGCTTGCTCAGCAGCCTTACACATAAAACTATGACACTCTAGGTACCCCTCCAGTGTCAGTTTTGGACGCTCAGGGACAGTGTGTCAATTTACACTTGTTACATGCATTGTGTCTCTTCAAAATAAACTTCTGCTTGTTAAATACAGCCTCTTTTCAAAATAAATGTTCATAAAAACTTTTTTTAAATTTACTTCCTTAATTTTAGGCAACAAGCGTACGTAGTTAGGTTTAGGTAAAAACATCATGTTTTGGCTTAAAAGAAATACATTTTTCTACATAATGTAATGTCACATGACGTACGTCACTAGCATAGTATGCTTCATGTACTGGCACATTGCGTTGTTATTAAAATAACTTGAATGACATTTGGTTTCACACGGGGCACAAACAGCAGTCTACAAACCACAAAATCAAAATATTTTAAAGTGTGAAAAAGGCTTCGAACCTTTGGGTCATTTATTCAGCTTTTCCTTTTATTTTTATACATCTCTAAAGCTTTTGCTTTAACCTAGCAAGCATCCTTGTTCCCGAGAAGCAACATGATGGAACATGGAAATATTTTTTTGGGCTTTGGAAGTTTTACAAAGACTAAACCTTCATGTCAAAAATATATTATATGCAGTGATTAATGTTTATAGCTGGTGGTGTACTGTCAAAAGTTCTACACACGTCTCTTTTACATCAGTGAGCTATGGATAAAATATCTAATAAATAGAGCATCCAGTTCTCTCATACATCCATGGAGGAGCTGCTGAGAGGGAGAGAAGGGGCCAACAATGTTGTGTTTACAAACCGCACCTCACAAATCCCACTTAAAGTGACAAATTAATAGTTAAAAAAAAGTAATGAATAAACAATTACAATCGCTGTCTAAAAGTTACCAAAAATGTTTGCTGACAGTAATAGATTAAGGGTTGAAACTTCCAGCTTTCCACAATACAGTTAACAGCATCCAGTAGACCTACAGTATGGTAACATCCAGTTTATAATCCATCCATGAGAACATGGAACGTGACGGGTGTGGTGTTGCAGAACCTCTCTTGTATGACTTATCTCATCAGGGCTGACGACAAAGGCTGGGAACCACCAACTCAGACGATACTTCATGACGGATTTAATCCCCAGTGAAATGTCTTTATTTTGGCCTGATGTCAGTGTGTCCAACTGGTTTTCCAGTAATGAAATGTGGCACTCGTCCAACCTAAGTGCATCATACATGGATGTCACGTTTACAGTTCAAGTAAACTATAAACATGCTTTGTTCCACAGTGATGTGGTTCATTCATTTACTCAGGTGTGCTGAAGGCACCACAATGCTACGCTATCGCACAGTAAGTGCTTTTGAATAGGAATTTGTTCATTGTCACATATGATGGAGAGCCGAGGGGGCCTTGGCATTTGAAAAGGCCATATTTGAGGGCCTCCTCTGTGAGTGTTTACCTTCAAGGACAAATGAAGCCATTGAGTCCCTGTGAGCTGTGAATGAGCTCCTTCTGCACACATGGGCTTTTTGAATGCACATCAAAACAACCTCAGCAAACCCAGGGACGAATTCCTCAGGCGTTTAATGTGAGGGCAAATAGGCAACCACTTCAATAAAATACCTCTTGGATGGAATTGCATAAGTCAGGAAAGCAAGCGCTGGCCAGAGCGGGGTGAAACTCAGGGAACACCAACGGTTGAAGGTTTACCTGGAGTTTTTAAGTACTATTCAAAGAGAGAGGATTTATTGTGTTGACAGGTTTACAGCTGACATACATGCAACTGGTATGTACAGGTACAAAAAAGTGATTGAGGGAATGCTGAGGCTGTCAGTTCACTAGATATCAAGATACTGATCAGCCTCACCACCTCAAAGCAGAATTCATTCACCAAATCTTTGTAAAATACATAGGGGGAGGAAGAAGAAAAACGTCTGCCACATGTCTATTTTTACATGCCGTCTTTTTGAGGTTGAAAAGACAATAACAAGTTGAGCCCTGCGAAGGCCATCCTATTTTAATTATATTGTACCAAAGCTCCCCCGCCCCATCTCCCTCCCCTTTCCGCAACCCCTTCCCTTCACAAACACACACAAGGCAGCATCACATTACACGCTAACATCCCCGCTCCCCGCGCCATGTAATTATACAATCGGCAGAAAACATTTATTTTTAGGGTCAGTAAATGTTTGACTTCTGCTTGTGTGTACGAGGCTGAGAGAACAGGCAGGGGTATTTCACTATAAAATTTTTAACAACTCAAGTTTCATTGTCCAGTTTGGGGATTTTATGATCTTGTAGGCGTTTACTTGAGTTAAAAGCGTTTCCAGTTCCAGCATCATCCAAGAAAAGACTCGGAGCACACAGTGTTCCCAGTATAACAGGTGTAACTAGTTAAAGCCACTCTGGTTACTGTACAATGGGTGGATTCTCAAGGTAATTACATGCATCTATTAGGGAGTAAATGGGCATCATTAAATTTTACTGATCTGCAGAGGTGTGACCGAGTCACTGTTTTGCAAGTCACAAGTAAGTCTCAAGTCAAGCAACTACCAAGTCAAGTCCACGGTCAAGACTGACAACTCCCAAATCAGGTCTAGAGTCAAGACTGCCAAATCCCAAGTCCTAAACTTTGAGTTTTGAGTCCTAAACAAGTCATGAACCCAACATAATGGCATTTTAACAACAGAGTAATAAAGTTAGCTCTGCATTAGCTCGCTAACTGTGTTAATATTAGCTACCGTTCTTTGTGCAACTTTAAATGTTAAATGTGGTTGGAAGTTATTGTGTCTCTGTATGTAATTTTTAACCTTCACGTTTTGCATGCTGCAATTTTTGACCACCATATAGTAGTATATAAATGATACCATCTTTGGTATCATTTTTGCCCAACTGGGGTAACAGTAGTTCTTTATAGTTCTCTCCTTCATCTTGACCGTACGGTGTCCGATTGGTTCAAAGAAAGTTGATCTGGGGAATTAAGTGCCCACGGGGTTTGAATGAATAGTATTAATGTTAGGTGATTCAGGAAATGAAGTATAATGAATTGATATGTGGCACACTTTAAAAAAAAACAGATGTTTCAATTTTTGGGCTTGCCCAAGTCCAAGTGAAGTCATGAGTCACTGGTGTTCAAGTCTGAGTTGAGTTGCAAGTTTTCTTTGATTTTGTCAAGTTGAGTCTAAAGACATCACATTTGTGACTAGTCTGACTCTAGTCCAAGTCATATGACTCGAGTCCACACCTCTGCTGATCTGTGGAGGAACTTCAACAATATACATCACAGCGTCAGTTTATAGTGGCCTGTAACATACATGAACATGACAGTCAGATATTGAAATACAAAAACAACTACTGAGGCAATAATAAGTCACAATGCCGAGTAAGGTTTCTTCAACATTTACTCTTTTGAGTCAGAAATGTGTTGCAACGTTTGTTGCTTGCTCACAAATGTCACAACACCGCTGCTGTACAGAAAGAAATACAAACAGTTAGGTGTTTGATTATGTAATGAAATAATAAATAATGACCCAGAACAGCACAACCATTATTTTTATTACTCCATTTTCTTTTTTTAAATTGCAATTTCTTGAAATGCTTGTTATGGCCAGGGAGCACTTTCCCTTAGTTTTAATGGCGTACTGGCCAGAAAGTGAGTCCTGAAAGCCAGAACTCTCTGAGTTTGGCAAATTAAATCTGTGAGTCATTGGGCCTGGTTGACAACTCTATCAAAGCTTTAAATATATAGTGCGTTATGGCCATTTTGTGCTTCAGGGGAAAGTAAAATCTTAGTCATCGGATTTTTAACCTCCGTATGAGTAATTCCCAAATATTTTTGACATGAGTGTGGTGAGGATAATAAGAATAGTTTGGGCTGTCCATCCCATAACAGATACTGTACATTCAGTACAGCGCTACAACAATTAAAGAAGGCAAGGTCATGTTTATTTTTGTAAAATAGGTAAACAGAACACACACCTATTCACTTTTTCTCATTTTTTTACTGACTAAAAGTAAAAACACAAGTAGCAGCCTCTTCCTGTGCTCCTGGGACTCTGGTGATATTTTATATTTTCCTTACTGCCAACAATTCTCATGCAAAAATTGAAACCAACAATAAATTTATCCTGCTAACTAAACACTGTCTGTGTATTTTAAGCTTGAAGCAGCTTATTCCTCTGTGCCATAGAACTCCAGTGTTGTCCCAACTCTTTTAAAAACACATAAATGAGCCGCACTATTATATTTGATGACATGTTCCTCCACTGCTGCTGTAAATTCTCATTCGACCACCAAATGTGTATTCATCCACAGCTGAAAATAGTCCCAACAAGTGCACCAATTGCTCATATTTGGGCAGCATTTGCTAAAAACTACAGTGCCCAGCTGTTTTTTTTTGTTTGTGTTTTGTTTACAAAAGCATAAATAACAAATTAAACTATATATTTGTGAGACAGACATATGCATTTTTGGTTTTGGTCTTTTAATGGGATTTGTTGACTCCCATAAAAAATGTGAAATAGACTTTTACTATACTTTGATAAGCAGCATCAAGTTGAATTTTACTCAGTGTTGACAATGTACAGTATTTCTTTTTTAAAAGCATAACACCTAACAATTCTATGTAAGTTAACCCTTTTTTAAATACCAAAACAGTTGCTTATTTTGCAGTCAAAACAGAAGGACAACATTTTATTTTTGAAATAAATTCTAAAGAGTTACTTAACAGAAGAAAACCTAAATCCTGGCATTGAGCAAAAGGACTCAAGAAAAGTAAACATCTTTTTTCAAGTATGTCTTTTTTCTGGGCTTGTGCAGAAATATGGGCGTACTTGTTTACGGGTAAAATATTTCATGATTTCACTTCTGCTTGTTGAAGGTGATTCACACACAGCAATACAGTGCAACTCTGCAGCCGATGTTTGCTGCAGAACTTCATCATCAGTAACTCAGAGAGAGAGAGAGAGTCATTCTGCTCATCAGTATCGCTGGTAGCAAAAAGAACAAGACTGCACATGGTTCGTGCTATTATTCATTACTCATCCTAAGTTCATCAAAGAGGTATTTTAATATGAAACGGGACAAAGAATGAGAAACGATAATTGCTGCTGCTGCTATGCCGCAACTTGTCTGTCTAACGGCTTGCTGTCCATCACATCCTCTGAAGGCAGACATGTATTTGCGGCTCACTTTATAACTCACTGTGTAAGGTAGGATCAGGCATGATGGCCGCAGAGTGTTAGGCAATTAGCACATGTTTTATCTGTGCAGTTCATGTGACCTGCAGGGCTGCAGTCAGTCCACACCTCGCTTTTGTTTTCCAAGCCGCACGCTCACCCAAAGCGAACTGTTTGCAAAAGTTGAGGCCTTATCTTGGGTTTAGAATAAATAAAACATTTACTACAGAAGTTATTGAATCTGGTGATATGCCAGTTTTTAATCTAATCTACAGCAGGAGGAGACTGGATTCATGCCAAGGAGTTTTATAAGGCACCGGAAAATGATCTGCAGGTCTCCTCGTGTGGTTTATCTTATCTAAGAGTTCATATAGGTATCCGATTGTCAGAGAAATTTGCTGGATCAGATTCAAGCTGTCTTTTATCTCCACTAAATTAAATTAATTGATTATATTAATTTTGGAGAAAAATAAAATCCTGGGGTTTGTTGCTCAATGTTTTTAAAAGTAATGAGAAAAAGAGGCAAAGGTTATATCATTCTTTCAGCTGGGGACGTAAGATAGCTTTTAAAAAATATAAAATGGAGATGAGAGAGAAATAAGCATGATATGTTGGACAGATTTCTCTTTCACATGATCCATCTTGGTCAAAGTCTGTTATCTCAGGAAAATGGAGTTTGGTGGGGGACAACAAACGGCACACCCATGGTTGCGGTTAAAGTGACTCATACTAAAAAAAATCAAGCTGCCGGTGCTACAGTGCAGCATATTCACATTCATATCTCCTCACATGATTATTACGCACAAGCATCCAAAATAATTCAGTGACACAACTGAGTTTCTAAATGATTTTAAATGATTTATTGCCAGGCATCTTAACAGTTTATTCATCTGTTTTCACCAGAGTGTCAGAAAACGTCCAACATGTTTACAGCACGACCACATTTACTGCTTCTACTTTAAGGAGTCAGTTCACTTTATCATAAAATTATACAGACAGGAAAAAGTTTGTGTTTTATTTGGCCAGGCTTTTCTTCTGAAGAAATTAGCAAGAACTCTTGATAGTCTCTTGCTTTTCCAGGAGTAACTGATAAACTGGAAGTGAACTCTCTTGCGTAAAGGCCCAGACACACCAAACCGACAACACAGAACTAACCGATGAAGGCCGACTGTTGAATCACCTCACGTAGCCAAAACGCTGCATTGAATATACCACAATGATTAAAGCCAACAGCCAACTAGCACATATATGAGCTCTGTCGTCTCCGATGCCAATTCAACATGCTGAATCTGACGAAAAAAATGACCAGGGCTGACTACTGCCAACTGTGCAGGACACACCTGAAAACAAGGGCGACAGACACTCGCTGACAGCCCACCATTGACTGGAGGCCAACCATGAGCTTGGTGTGTCAGGGCCCTGCGCTCTGTTGGTTTCCAGTCAAAACGATATCAGCAAAATATAGCAAAGTCTAAATGTGAAACCAAAAGTAATGCCAAAAGAGTTTGTTAGAAAACATCTGTGAGAAATTTCCCTTTAGCATCACTTCACTTATACGTACCTGTTTTAAATTTGGCTAGCAAATTTTAATGATCACCGTTGTGTCCTTGCCGCTTCATTTGATGCCAGCTTTCTTTCTGGACTGTTGATTCCTTCATGCAACCTGAGGCCCTCAGGCAGAAATGTCCTGACTTTCAAGGTTAAAGACCAAAGGTGAGCTGCCTGAGGAGCTTCAGCTGGCAACACTAATCTTACTCATACAGGATCATAAAGTTTCTTTTTATTAAACTTTGGCTCCTTAACTTTAGTTGTAGGAGTTTCTTTACATCCTCTTGAGCACTGGAGGTTGAGCACTGTTAACCGGCCTGAATGTTTTAATTACAGCTAATCAAAGGTAGCCGCTGCTGGATGAGTCAAGTTAAAGCAAGCTCTTCCTCGTTTTGAGTTTAGCAGGATGTTAATCAGCCTCAGACAAGAAATCACAAGACATCCTCCTTGGAAGAAATTTCCACATTGTGCTGTTCCAGTAAGTTTATTCAGTATGATGATCACGTACCTGAATATTACCCAACCTGGTTAATACAGATTCTGTTCGCTGCTATTTGCTAAATCAAATTCCTACCTGGAAACATCTCTGTTTCATGTTGCCTGATTTTTTTTCTAACAATAGAAATGAGATTTGCTTCCATTGTCATTCCTGATGAGTTTGAAGACAGAGTGACCTCAGGGCTACAGCTTCGGTACCTGCACTTAGTGTTTGGTGTTGATGGGAGGAAGAGGGGGGTTTACTTTACCCGAGATGCTATCAGATGACGGAGCATTTACCTCCATTGGTGTTTTCTGTAATTAAAGAGCTTGCCTTTACTAAATGCTGTGACCACTAATCACTTCAACAACCGTTGAAGTCCTCCGGTGGCCTTTCATGATCCACGTGGATCCATGTCTCTTTTAGCTTAGAGAACATACAGAAAATACACAGTGACACATTTGAACACATTTGTCATTTCATTATTCATTTCAGATCATTTCTCTCCAGCTAATTACAAGATGAATCAGTGGTCTTACTCTAATGTGTGTTTCAAATAACATCTTTGAAATATGACACCGCCACACACAATCTGCAGCCTGCGGGAACGCTGTGCCTAAAGGAAACCACCGAGAAGCCTTGACTGTGTTAAGCTGGATGGCTTATCTACAACACATCTCCAGGGCTGCTTAAAAAGTCTGCAATTATAGGTTGTCACAAAGCAAGAGATGATGAGTTAAGCTGGGCTGCTGGAACGGCACGGGCTCATTTTAAAGGTTACAATTTACATCAAACATTGTTCTAGAGCTTCATCCTTTTCAATTCATAACTTAAGAGTTGTGTTTGGGTTTTTATTTTTCTCTGTGCTTGTACTGTAGAACAATAGGGCTGCAGGCTTAAGCCCTCCAGCTTCTAACGTTGTAAACAGAATACAAGGATCATGACGGCAAACAAACAAGTGTGTGTTGCCTTGTTTTTGGTCAGATTTGGAAAAACCTACTTGTAATCACAAGGCAAAGGATTTTTGTCTTTGAATGGCTCACACAGAACACACAGAATAAAACAGCCCACATAACGTTGAAAACAAAACAAAGTTTTGGAAAGTTTATTACCAACAGCAGGGCCATGGATGGTGACCAGAGGTGCCAGCTGGGTTGGTGTTTTGGTTTTATTGCTTGTTTTGTTTGTTTGCTTTTCCTGTATTTTATTATACTTTATGTATTATCATGGTTATTCAGCCTCCTCTCACTCCCAGCTCGTCAAATACGGCTGCTTTGTCAGAAACCAACGTACAGAGGCACCTTTTGTACGCAGTTATTTCTGACGCAACCTGCCACAACCAAACCCGTCAAATACCATCGCTTTATCATTGGATGTCAACATTAGACAGAAGCCCCTTTTACATTACCAGATTTTCCATGAATGTTGGGCCGTTTTGCTGGCAAGCTGCAAGCGTGTAGACACACAGAGCCGGATTGGCGAGTTGATCCGAGGTACCCAATATTCCGCCGTGTAGGGGTAAACATATTGGCGGAACCCTTTTGGTTTAAAAAGAACGAGGCACCCTTCTGCCACAGGAGGGGCTGTTGATGACTTGTGGGAGGAGCTGCTGATGACGTCGCACGTGCGACCCACTAGTGGTGGACTAACAGGACTAACAGCTGATAGTGGGAATGAGCAGCTAGTAGAAGGAGGGAAACGCAAACCTGACAGACACCATAAAGATGAGCAACTGGGGAGACAAGGAATTGCGCGCCCTCCTTGCCCTCGCAAACGAAGAGGCCATTAACCATCAGATGACGGGGACGGTGAAGGACGGGCCAACTTATGAGAGAATCGCCGAAGGACTGACCAGCCGCATCTTCCCTCCCACATCACTGTTTACGTCACATGCTGAGCTACACGTTTTGTTACTTGCTCACGCCCCCCATTGCCCCAAAAAAGGCGCATTCTGTATAAACAAAAGTAGGTAGGTGGCATTTCGCTGCACGCCCCGATTTTGTTTTTATACTGCCAATGCTGAACGAAGACTGACTGGGCTTTCCTGCAAATTTTCACAATTCCTATTTAAAAAGGGAACAGACAAACCAACACACCCTTCACAGCGGCATGATATGCACTGAGTGGCGGGTATTTCTGACACTGCCAAAAGATAGCGTAATATAAAGACGGAGAAAGTCAGTTTAGGGTGAGTGGGTCAAACAAACACCAGACTTTCACCCAGGAGCCTGCCATGTGAAACTTAAAGTCAATGGAGTTATTTTAATAACAACGTAATGAGCGAGTATGTTTAGCATGCTACACCAGTGATGTATGTCATGTGACAGAACTGTAAGAACTGTACTTATTTCAAGCCAAGCCATGATGTTTTTTTTTCTAAAGCTAACCATGTGCTTTGTTTGCCTAAACTCAAGGACATAAACGTAAAAATTAGGTGTTTCACCTACATAGTAAGTTTATTTTGAAAGAGACTGTATGCATGTAACAAGCAGGAACTGTACATTTCCTGTGAATATGGAAGTGTATTTTGAAAAGACACAATGTATGTAACAAGCGTCAATTAAGATGCTGTCCATGAATGTCCAAAACAGACACAGGAGGTTATCCAGTGCTTCAGATTTTGACATTTAGGATCCCCTGACAAAGCAACGGTATTTGATGAGTTGGGATGAGGATGGGTTGGTATATTTAGTGTTTTTAATTCATTTGAAAAAAAAACAAGAATTAAGTATGTGTTTTCACCTTATTATGTGCTCGGTTTTTCTTCCTCTTCTGTCTCTTCCTTGTCAGTAACAAATACACACACACTCATACACACAAAAAAGTGAGTCAACAACTGTCATGGCACCTCATTGTGAATTTATTGGACCATATTTAACTAAAACTACAATTCAGTATTTTTTTAGACCACTTTTTTCCCTTTGTCAGCTTGGATTAGCAACATAATACCTCCAAGAAGCTGCTCACTGAGAAGCATACAATATCACGAAACATGACCTCTGTCAGGCGGGGGACAATAATATCTGGGGCAGCAATGAATTTTGTATTTCTGCAATGTGATATTGCTACAGAAAGTCATGTGATGTCATTTCCTCCGGGTGTTCAAATTGGCAGAGTTGTGGGAGATTAAAGGTTCTTCCGATGTGCTTCCTCTCCCTCTGAAGAAGCACCCGTGCTCCCCTTCTAATTTGCCTCCTCCTGCCATTTGCTTTGTGCACAGATTGAAGCCTTTGAAGTGGTGAATCTCTCTTGCATTTAATGTCGATGTGTGTTAGTGTGTGTGTGTTGGTGTGTGTGTGTGCTCTGCTGTTGTGCACGCGAAAGCACCAGCACTGGTGTGGCAATACAAAATATAAGAGTTCAACAAAAGCAGGGTTTCCTGCCGTCCTCATTCCCATGTAACACAATGCAGGTGAACAATAGCAGCAGGCTCAGTCACCGTCATTATTCGCCGAGATTTCACTGTGAGCTTCAGTTACATGACCCCAGCACACATCCCTCCAGTGACTCCACTGAAGAGGTAACCTCGCGTTTATCTGCGTGACCGTCAGTATTAGGTTGCATATAAAGGATTGTGTTTCTAAATGTGACTGTATATGTTTTTCTTTTCTACATTTGGAAAAACAATTCTCCATGTTGAATATGATATAAAACAGCCAATATTTCAAAACAACAACTTTGAGGATTTTATTCTACACTGGTTTCTAGAATGGCATGCCAGTTCATTTTTAAGCCACTTTTTCATATGCTGGGTTTGTTGTTTGTTTCTCTGCTGGCCTTGGAGAAAGTGAACTACAGAAAAAGTGAGACATATCAACACTTTCCTCGCACAATAGCTCCACTAGTCTTGATTATTAGTTAATATAATGTGAACTGCAAATATCAACCTCATCTTTTTCCATAAAAAGAAAGAAATGTCCCAAATTAGCTCCATAGTTCTTTCTCTTCCGCCTCAAAGTTATTCTATAGCATCATCTTGCGTGCTGAGAGGGAGGCTGTTAGTGGCAGCTCGGCTGGATCAGTCTGCTGACAGACGTTAAAATGTTCCTTGATCTGATAGCAGCGGAGTCTTTGATTAGCTAAGCGAAACAATGGCTCTGCACGGAGCGCAAGAGCGAAATCATAACACAGGGCCACAGAGAGAAAGAAAGCAGATATTGGTTTGGAGGTTTAATTACGGCATCCTGCAGGAACAACGTGGAGTCCAAACAAAAATATGGCACATTCCTTTCTTCTGAATGTACAGCTGCGTATATTTGAATGTGGAATCACTGTTTGTGTACGTTTCAGTAGAGCACGTTGTGTACATGTGTGCATTCATGAGTGCTAGCGTGTGTTTGTCTGAATGTTTGTGACACTGTAACCCCAAATAGTTGTAATAATACAGAACACAGCTGTGTGTTAGTGTGTTAAAAACCATTTATTAAATATTTATGGTGCTTACAAATCCTAAATAGGTGTATATATTGTCAATACTATCTATTGTAAGAATCTAGGTTCTGTATGGTTGTGCACCAGACTTTGCACAAGAGTTTCAGACATTTTATGGTGAAATTTAGGGTGGCCAACAAGGGCAAACATGCTACAACAACCCAAAACATCACCATTAGAAGAAATATGTTGCAGCTTCAGATACAATGCTAACTAAAAAAAACACATACAAACATTTATACATATCCAGTCAATACAACTGAAGTTCACCAGGCCTTTAGGGGGCGCTATGTAAATCTGTTGCTCTTTAATACAATTGTAAAAGACTAAGGCCAAATTTAAAGAAGACTACTTGTTGCTTCTTTACTCCATTTTCCACTTCAAAACACACTCTTTCGTCAAGTCTCTGTGTCTCAGGTCAAAATTGCTGTTCCACTTTGCACTTCCCCCCAGAGGCCTGGAAGACCTCCATTGTAAAGACTGATTATGCAGCATTTTTGTGTTACGTTTGTTTCAGGGGACTGTATGTTTTTGACTTTGCATCGTTTCTGTATTTGCAGCGTATTTGCTGTTGTATTTATATTGTCTTTCTGCAGAATGTTTTTTAATTTGCAGCATGTTTTTGTCGTTGTATTTGTTCTGGATTTTCGTACGTGTTTTTGAAGCTGCAGCATGTTCCTCCCAGTTGAAAAGTTTGGGGTCATTTAGCATGTTTGCCCCTTTCGGCCACTGCAGATATCTGAGACATTATCCACGTAATACTGAAGGCTAAAAAGTGTGTTAGTGCAGAATTGTTACATTTCACTTACACAGTTACACACTTTGATGATGCAGCTTCAAATGTTGCCAAAGAGCAATTCAACAGGTTACTATGTGTTTGGGATGGAAACACTGCAAAAACATCCTTCGTTTAAAGCCAGTCATGTCTTAATTCTTGAAACAAGCTTATTTCGACTGGAAACAGGCTGAAATATTCTGACTGTGCTTGCATAATTTTTTACTTGATTTAATAAATGATGTTTTTTATGATTTAATAGTATACTTTGGGTCAATTATTACCTCAGCTCCACTCTAACAGCAGTAAAAAAACATGGCTTGTGGGGATTTTACATGTTTTCCCCACAGTTTAAGAAAGTTTTGCTTAAACAATAACACAACAGAACCAGGGCACCATTATGTTTCAGTACTGATTTACAGTTGATGCTACAGTCCAGTCCAGTCCATGTGTTTTTTTTTATTTTTCTGATCATATGTGTTATTAAAGTTCCACTGACATATTCCCATTGTATTTGCTCACTATTTGAGACTGTTGTTAATCCAGACGTCAGCAGTTTTCCACATTCCTCTGACCTGTCGGGGTCTTTTGGTGCCCTGACAGACTCTCAGGTGGCTCCATTCAACAGGACCTCACAGGAGCTGCTGGCAGCTCGGTGCCCATACAACCAATCCTCCAGCACTCTGCAAGACAATATTACAAGAGGTCCCTCACAATGCAAGTGGCCCCTCACAATGCATGGCTCCCATTAACAATGAGGGGAGACTAAAGCAGCAATCAATGCAGGACTCCCGATGAGGCAGACTGAGGGCTGCGCAGACGTCTGGGCTGGGGATTTAACCTGAGGCCTCGGGCCATCCTACCTGACTGCAGGCAACCTGAGACACAGAGTGGAGGGAGGGGGAGGGGTGGAGAGATGAATGAATTGAAAAAAAAAGTCCCTTAAAAACAGTTTAAAGGAGGTATTGGTGATTTACCAAACATTTGCGGGTTTTTAATGTTTCTGCTAAACTTCTGGGCCAAACCTACAAATTATTTCATCACATCCAAATGTTTTCACCAGCTATGATGGGGCAGAATTTTTTTTGTCATGTGTAATGTCAGTTCTTGGGGCTTCTTTCTAGCTGAGAGGGAATGCAGTGGCATCATATTTACCTGGACCACAGAGCAACTTTTCTTGTTCTCTCCCACATCAAGACAATGCTCCATCCCACCAGCATACTTGCTAAGAGCTTGTAGCGTAAGTGAGGGCATGGATGGATGGATTATTGGGCACAGTCCAAGGGGCCCAAGGAGTCTGGGGGCCCCACCTAAGCCTCAGTTTGAAATGACTGTTATTAACATTTCTCCTTGAAAAGTCAAAACCTCAAGAGACCAAGTCCTTTGATATTAATTATATGCCCAAACTGATTCCTTTCAGACATGTATTTTATACACAGCACAGCTGCAGACTTAATATTATCTGCAGTACTTTGTCCACAGTACGACAGCAATCACCCTATCCATATTCAGTATGCCTGCATCCAAAAAGAGAACAGCTTATTGTTAAAGTGAAGCAGACATAAGATGAAGAAGGCTGCCAATCATGCTCACAATAAAATAAAAATTGCTGAGGAAATCTAATGAGCATTAGAAGTTCTTCATATTGAAGTATCTGAGGGTGGACTTGTCTTTATGATACAGCTATTTCACTTCAGAATATTCAGACTAAGATTCAGATCTTTATTAAAGAAAATGGCATCCATAAACATACAGTAGATAACTTACAAAGATGAAGAGATAGAAGAAAAAGAAGAAGAACAATAAGTAACAATGGACGTCAGCTTACATACCACATGATTGTATTGTAAGGCAGTTCACAATAGTTAAGTTTGTACCAAATTGCTCCCCTTACATGTGTGTTTCTTGTTGCTAGATGTAACATGTTGATTGGTTAGTTGATGTGACATGATTACGTATGAAGATAGCAAGCTTTTCGCAGGAGTCAGTTAGTAAAGGTTGGATGGTGCTCACGACTCATTGCATGGACAGCACTAGCTTGCTGCTCTGTGCCCGAGCTAGAGACCGCACCCCAGCATAGTTGCCTTACTGATGTAAATGGCAGTATGTTCACTACTCACCTGCCAAAGTTAAAATGAGGCAGAAAGAGATGATTTCTTGTCATGTGAAGTGATTTCCACCCACGCACATCCAGATGGAGTAGCCTAGCTTATTTCGGAAGCCGAAAGCACGACATGATATATGAGACCTGGATACAGTTTTGGAGGCGGGACCCCATTCATTCCTATGAAAGTTGCCCAGTGGTGCATGAGGCCAAAAATGTTCAACTATTGTATATAAAACTACCTTGACGATCAGCACTGCTTCCACATCACTGGGCCCATAGAGACCAAATAACTTAATCATACAGCTCTTCTAGACTTTTGAAATGTTATTGGACTGAATGGAATAAATTCCTGTCGTAAAACGAGTCATTACTCAGGGGTTGTCATGCTCAAAAAAATGTACCCACTGATTTATCGACAGCTCTTTCACAATGTAAGTTCGTAGGAAAAAGTCTTTTTAGGGCCAGTGGCATCACGTGACGAACTCGGAAGTTTTAATTCCACTTTTTGGCCACTACAAAAATTCTGATGGTGTTTTTTTTTCAATGGGTTTTTGGTTCAAATAAGGTCTGTGGTTAAGACAACCTTAAGAGACTTTCACATTTTGTTCTATGACATAAAATACATCTGTAAATATCCAACTCGTGAATTCTGAAGCTTTTTTGTGTCTTAAAAAAGACAGTAGCTAACAAGTGGCTAAATGAGACTACAAAACGTCATTATGTTGAACATGGCCTTACAGCCTCTCTGTGGTGGCGATGTTAAATCATTGTGTATTTGTGCCATTGTGCCGTGGTGTAGTTTATTATACCCTAACTTTAACTTTTTACTTAAGGCAATAGTTATAATTACGTGGCTTTTTTTCGTAGATGTTATTTTCTGCAATAATCAAAAATCCAAAGGAAATATCCCACAGGCTTTCTGACGAGGACACCAGGACGATTCTAAGTACTGCGTTGGCCTACAGAAAAACGTCATCCCTGGAGCACTCTATGACTGACGCACTTCCTTGGGGCCTGACACACCATCAGTCACAGACCAGTATAATCTCCGTGCTAAGATGGTAGCATATGAACGAGTATCTTTCCAGTGGCAATAATAGGAAGAAGAAGAAGAAGAAGAAGAAGAAGAAGAAGAAGCTTAGTTGAGTGTTGGGGACTTTTATTTTGAAATTCAGCGATCAGCTCCAAAACCCAAAGCACCATTAATGAACCCACAGAAGCTGTTTATCCCTATACACATTCATCAGTCAATTTAGAGCCACTTTGCATGAGAAAATAAGGTACTAAGCAACAAAAAGAAACAATCAGGCAAACCAACACGGCCCCTCAGGCCCTCTGGCCTTAAATAAACCAATAATTTCTGAATCCAGCAGGAAACTGTTCCAACTCAAATTGAAAATGAAAAAAAGGAAATCAGAACAAATGGTAGGGTAAAAGTGTGCTTGCGTGTGTGTGTCTGTTTGCCAGTTGTGTGTGTGTACACACGCGTGTGTTTTTTCGACATGCCGCATAAATATTTACCATCTCGAACCAAATGAGTGTGCTGATGTGGATTTAAAAGCTAACATTACGGAGGATGAAATAATGAGCTTGTGGTTTCAGGGAGCTGGAGGGAAACACGCTTGGACAAATAAGGACGGTGAGTAAATGGGGCCTTTGTTGAGCTGTGCGATACTTCTCGCTCTGCACAAACAGAAAGGAGATGTCGGAGGTGATTAGGAAAACAAATGTCAAGTTCTTTCACTCTGCTATCAGCTCTTTTCAGCGCGGTCCTGCACAGGTGCATGGTGTGAGTGTGTATATTTAAGTGTGTGTGGAAGCACGCCCAACTGAAGCTGCTGATAGTCAGGGTCTGACTTGATGTAACCTTCATCCATCCAATGTTACACTCCTTGTGCATCCAAAAATTAAGTTTGACTGAATCACACTAACTCAGTAGTTTGTCAGAATTCCACTTTTTAGCCATCGGGCTCAAAGCACTCCCACTTTTGGCGTCCGTTACTAGGAAAAGAGCGTAAGATGAAAGAGTTCTTGCAAAGCCAAGAAGCTAACAACCAACCGAAGGATCCTGGGCTTCCTCCACAAACAGGTTGAGTCAGGAGTTAAGTAAAACTGAACATAAAAATCACATGCACTCTGAGGAGTAAGTGGACTGTAAGGAATTTCATGTGGCTGCCTGTGAGAAAATCAAACCCATAACTGGCCTTACCTGCATGACTTGATGCTCCCTCATAAATGGTAAATAATTACAAAGTAATAGATGTAGCACACAAAGAGCTTTGTCAAAGGACAGACAAAATGCAGTCAGTGCTCTTTTATTTCTGTCTCTCTGTCAACAGAAGTGCATATTCGGTTTATGATGTGCTCATTAAAATACTGGCAGAGTCTCAGGTATGGAGTTTACAGGGAGGTCGCGCTCAAGGAGCTCCTCTGTGGATCATTTTATTGCAGTTTTATTGCTCTAAGATGTAAACAGAGCAGGAAAAAACAGCTCTCTCAAATGGTTTGCAGAAGTTTTCTCACTTTGTTGGACATTTTTTCTGTGTTGTGGGTATCTCCAGGTGGCAACGTTGTAATTCTGTTGCTGATTTTACATGAAAGCTACAACATCAAACTGTATTTTCTAGTTTAAGGTTACTGTGAATCCACTGTGTTTGATAGTTGGTTTCTTTTGCAGATGTACCTGCAGATATCTAAAGCAGGAAATTGGAAATGAAATACAGTAAAACTGTTGCTATGAATTGAAAAAAGTTGGCTGTTTTTTAATTGTGGCAGAATTTTCCTCAGATTTAGATTTAAATTAAAAAACATATTTTGAATACAGTAAAAACATGCAGGTGTTTGGAGATTCCTCGAAGTACTTTTTTGTCATGTATAGGAATATATGAATCCATAGCTGTCACTATACAAACACATTAAAGGTGTGGTCAAAGATGAGACCTGAGCAGACAGGTAAACACGCTGATGGAATGTAGTAATAGTTTTATAAGCCTGTTCAACACAAAACACACCTACACTGTTACATGGCTACAAAAACATGTCTACGGTTGATTTATAGCTATTACCCAAATACAAGTCCCAGATAGAAACCGTGCTATCATACAAAAACTATGTACACAACGTGTGGCTTTAACATTAGTCACTTTGAAAAATTAAAACCGAAGCAATCCAGTTCAGCCCCTTGACACTGATGAATCAGCTTCACCTTATCAATAGAAATAAAGATAAGTCCAAAATGAAAAAAAAAAATTGCTGCAAAGCTAATGTCAACGCCCAATGCTTTGCAAACAGTTTTGACATCCTTTGAACTCTGCATTTACCTTGAACGATAGCAGGGATTTTATCAGTTGCAAGAGAGGAGCAAAGAAAAGCCTGCTGATTTCCTTCAAACGCACGAGAGGAGAAGAAAACAGAGGGTTGATAAATGGCAGGCTGAATTTCATGAGTGATTTTTTTTCTCCATCACTTATTCTCCCCTTTTTTCTTATCGTTGCTGCCATCTCTTTTTGTAACCATCTATGTTTTCGTCTGTCCTTTTCTTTAAAAGTCATTGCAGTTTGGACTGTTTGGATTTGTGACACCATATCATGTCCAAACTTGTTCTAAACATGCCACCTGGAACTTGGACAGCATTTCTGTGGAAAGAGCAAATCTTAGTCTTTCATCCTAGAATTTGGCATAATTTTTGCGTGGCTGGGCCAGTGTTAGCATGAAATAGCATGAGATGCAACAATGGAAACAAAGCAGAACAGCCAAGTTGACTAACATTTGGAGCGATGCCACAGTTCAGTCAAAAATCAAAGGGCCAAAAACTGTCGATGAGATGTCTTTGAAACTATTCGATAAAATAAAAATTGTTGAAGTCAGTGTGTACTCGCTCACACGCAGAGTATTAGGGTCTTTTTGGTTTCTCTGTGTGTCTTTGTGGAACAGACAAATTTGCTCTCAGAGCCTGTTTACACTTGATATTTTAACATGCATCTTGTGGGACTACGAGTGGACGGCTTTAAGTCACACGTGACAATATCTGTCTCCACATGTGGTTCGAGTGACCACTTGTGATCAGATCTTACCTACCTGCTCTATATGCAAATCAATATGTATATCATTTCAGTTTGCTAGCACCAAGTTGTTTGTTGTGCTACTGTATATGCACACTTTAGCAGCAAGCTAATTAGGATGCCTCGAGGGTACAGACTGCGGGAGATCTTGCAGTATTGGGCCTACTCCTGTGAGAGTGTGAGCTTCATGCTGGGGACAGTTTGTGAGTCTACCTGCACACATAAGGCAGAATCACATCTAATGCTTATTTGATGACAGAGTCAAGCAGTTCCGGTGTCAGTGTGAGTTTGTCGTGACCATTTAACAGCTGCTACTGCTCTGTTAGCTCATGCTTGATGACAGACGTTGAACTGACCCTTCGCGGTGAGGAGATTTGCTCTGAAGACGGTTCTTCAGCTCTGAGGCAGTTTGAGTCGGATCAGCAAGGATGTCTGCTGAGTAGGCGGCCCTTCAGTGTCGTCCAGGACACATCAGCATAGATACTGCTGAAAGAATGTGGCCATATGTAGCCCAGACCACCTCCAAATGTGGTCTCAGTGATCGGATCTCATCAGACACATTGGGTGCATTCATACCTGTACATAAAGTTATCCACTTGTAATGTAATCACGCTGAAGGCATGTTAATACCAGGTGTAAACAGAGTGTATGTATCCTTCTGAAGGATATAAAAAAGACATTCCCTGTGTCACTAAACAATCTTTCACCTTGTATAATACATCATTTTAAAATCAACGCTTAACAAAACAGATCAACAAACCCAACAATGTTACAGATTCCCTGTCTGAAAGGGGGGTGATCTTTATCGCCTTTTCTGCTTCTGTTTCACCTTTCCTCCATCTCTCTCTGTCTCTCTCCCACAGCAGAGTTGTCAAGTCAAGTCTGTCGTCACCTCCAGGGTCAGGCCCGGGGCACTGCGTTGTCTCCAGGTGAGAGGAGAATCCTCCTGGTACTCATGTTTATCACTCCAGTGCTGAGGAGCTGCTGAGTGAGGTCAGTGTAAACCGGGATTAACCCTTCCCACTTTCTGGTTGACCAGAGGGTCAGGGGTGGGGGGGGCTCTCCTGCCTCTCACTCAGCTGCCTTGTTTTTACTTCTTTTGTCTGGAGGAGCATCTGAAATATTTCAATCATTTAAAGAGCTTTTCTTTGCTGAGAGGTCTGCCTGCGTTGCTGGAGACGAGAGCTCATTGGTTCACTTGTGCCGGAGCAGGTGAAACAGGAGATGTTGGGTGTCTGAGTGCTGACACTGGAGGAATTCTTCAAGGATTTGTTACCAAGTGACCAAATATAAAAGCAACATTATCACTCATAATTCAGTCAGTCAAGAGTTTAGGTTACTCATTATCATATCTGCGCTGTACAGCAGTTTGGTTTCATTTGATTTCAACAAGCTGGTTTCACTTTCTCACATTACTTTTGTCATTTTGGAAAAACTGCTTGGTGATGGTATTATTGTTATTGCTGCTGTCACAAAGACAACCGGATTACTCTCTGTTTTCCTCACAGCAACCACCTCAGTTTCCATAGTTACTCCAGTCGTCACACCGTCCGCTTCTGGGGATAGTAACTGCAAAGACCTTACACTGAAACACATTGTGTCACCTTTAAGCTGGCAGTGGAGGTAGTAACAGCTCATAATCAATATCTGTGTAAGTGTGAGGATGGGACGGGTGTGACATTTTGACGACGTGTTATGTGTGCAACCTACCAAGGCAGGTTTTTAAAAAGCAGTTAGCAGCTAACTCACAGACGAAGAACAGCAGCTGAAAATGTCAGCAAACTGGGAAGACATAAAGTCCAGGGGCTTCTTACCCTCCGAGCAGAGGACGAAATCAACCACTATATAACAGGCACAGTAAATGACTGTTATTGCCATGGTATGCCATTGTTGTTGTCTAGGAAGCGTTCCTCGACACATATGTTATATGTCACATTAGAAGTCAACTCTGTTGTGTTTCATGTCAAGCCTGTCACACCTCTTTTGGCATGATATCTAAAATCACACACTGGGGCGGCATTATACCCACCATGTTTGGTTCTGTATACAAAAGCAGAGCCAGCGTGATGAGGGGTCTGCGTTGCGGCAGGATTGCGGGGTCTCTGTGTAAAAAGGGCTATTGATACTGTTTGGTAAGTGGGGACAGCTACTGGGAAAAAACAAAAGTGCTATCCTCTTCCTGTTTTGTTGCACAATGGTTGACACACTTCCTTTGCGCTGTACATCGAGTCTTTTCCTGGAAGATCGTACCCTGTGGCAGACATAGTGAAAGCGAGGCTTATAGGGAACAATCTTCATGCTGATGGTGTCATTATTCTATATCCATTACATATTTACTTCATAATGATAATTAAGTAAAAAACATGTTTGCACTTTGAATGAATGAGTGAATGAAACCTTTGTTGCTTTAAGGGGAATTTGCTTTGCATACATGAGCATAGATAACATTTTCTCTTCCTGCACCAATGACTTCTATGACCATAACTTTACACTAATGTGGTATAGCCCACCTGTGCGGTTACTGCCTCTTGTTTAATTTTTTTAGGATTGGGGGTGATTAATAATTCATAAATTTGTTATTTTTCCCTCAAACAAATATTAGCTAACATTACTGGCAAAGATATAAGATGTGGCCAACTACTGCAACAGGTCAAGCAGCTAAAACCAACTTTAGATGAAGATATTGTGAGGCGGCTGATGATATTGTTTTAGCAGTGAGGCAGCAGAGACAATGTGAATGAGCGGAACTATTGTTAGATGTAGTATAGCATTATCTTTCGAAATGGGTTTCATCCATATTAATTCCAAAAAGTGTGTTCGTTTTGATTTATTCAAAGGTGATTTTTGTCAGGTGACAGCTCTGTATCTACTGAACATATCAGCTGCTAAACACATAATTCTCGCATACCTTTATGTGTTGAAATTTCCCCTTACGCACACTGTAATTGACCATAAAATTAGCAAATATGATGTGGGCTCCAAAGGTCCACCATGAGACATCCTATGAAGTGCCCTGAACTTGGTCTGAGGACACTCCAGAGCTCCCTGTAGAAGCTATGACCTCCCAGGCGGTGTTTGCTCTTCGGCGCAGCACGAACATGTTTTCACTGCGGATCCTGGGCTCATAAAACACACTAATTAGAGGGCATCCTTCAGCAGAGTGCAGCTATCAGTCAGTCATTTTATGTTTATTGCCATTTTTTTCTGTTGCTATAAAATCCTGTCGCTGAAGTGGTGTATAGCTGACTTAAGGAGCCAGGGGCAGAGATAAGACACATATACTGTCTCCCTATCAGCACTGTCTCCACCAGGCTTTAACCCTTGGTCGGGCACTGAAACATGGCTTTGACAGTCGCCCACGCATGTTTCCTAAAGCGAAGAAATGTGTGTGTGCACTTAGGAGTGTGCTTTGTTGGAAATATCCGACTCTCGCATTCTTTAGATGTAAAAAAAAAAAAAGGCAGCACACATCATGGCAGATCCCATCATAAAGAATCAAAGCAGTCTTGAGTGACATGCAAGATGCAGATTTGGAGAAACAGGCAGGGAGAGATGTTCTGTTGTCTTTGAGCTAGCATGCCAAAAACGCAGATAGGAATACCTCACAAAAGCTTAAGTCAAACAGATACTGTACTTAAGGCATGAGAAAAGATCGACAGTCCTGGTCCCATCCAACAAGCATGCGATGAGTCACGGCAGCTTGGGCAAACAACGTTGTCTGGCGTGACTCATAACCACTGACACATGGGCATCCAGAACACGTGGATGGGCACAAAACAGGCAAGTCTGGGCAGACTGCTGCATCCAGCCTGACAGCCATTTACACCTGGATAAATCCCCTGATCTAACTAAAACCAAACCATCCTCTAAACCCAGCTGTAAGAGTGTAAATGCATGTGAATGCATACGTTTTGGTTTCATTGCACGTTTGTTTTTGTTTGTTTTTTTCTTGTTCTAATGTGTGTCCGGATTGGTCCATCAACTGCAGCTGGATCCTGTTCCTCCACCCGCTCATATGGCCATATACTCTTGTGATTAACAGCCCAGTGCAAACAGCAACAACCTCGCTGTGAGTCACTAAGTCAACATGCAAGTTGTCGTCTTGTCTTTGGCTCTAAATAGTTCCCATCACACTGTCCAAGTCTGCTCCACTGGCTCAGAATGCGTGGCACAGTTATTTGTGCATATATCTGAAAAGTACGTAAAGTATGTTTACAATATGTTTACATATATGGATGTGATTTTGTTTGTTTGCTTTGTTTTTGACTGAAGTTTCAAAAGCAAATGCACACACACACACACACACACACACACACACACACACACACACACACACACCTGTCACCCTGGCAGTTATGCAGGCTTTGCATATCCTGTCTTCCTTTTTGAACAGGATTCAAAGCTTAACATTTCACAGTGGACAAAGCAGAGCAGCCAACATCTCCTCCGAGCTAACATAAATCAATCTGATGCAAAACACAATGCTGTATATTTATTCACCGTTTTCCAGGAACTAGAGTATATACAGCTGTGACGTGAATCCTGCCAGTTGAGGTATTGTAAGGTTACTGTAAGGTCGCTCGGTTGGTTATTTGGTACAGGGTGCTCCCACAGAGTGAAACAGGGTAAGCTTTCTTCAACCTGACATTAGATGACACTCCGTGCCAAACGATGAATGACTCTAGAACATTCAGTACTCCTGTTTGAAGCTCTTTGTTAAATTGTATGTGCCCATACTGTTTGTAATTCATTTAGAGGAATGCAGCTATTCCTGCTGATGCCCTCGGGGAAATAAAAAGAAAACACCTGATGACTTTCCAAGTCTTACAGTGCACATACTAACAAAAATCTGTTGGTGGTGTGGAGAGATTTTATTTGTCTCAAGAATGTTCCTAAATCAAATGACTGAAAACAAGAAGAGTAAAGTGGCATATTTATGAAGCTTTGGACCTTTTTGTCTTATCTGCATGTAAAAATAAAGAAAACCAGAGACTGTTTTATGATGGGATCACTTCAGCTGTGATACAGTGATTCATGACTTAAGGCCCGACACACTAAGCCGACAGGCGGTCATCAGTCAACGTTGGCTCATTAGCGAGCATCTGTCGTCCTAGTCTTTGCAGTGTGTCCCATACCGTTGGCCCTGGACAGCTTTTTTTCAGCCAATTCAGCATGTTGAATCAGTGTCAGAGACGGCAGAGCACAATGGAGAATGAAATCACTCTGAATGGCAGTTCAGATTAGCGCAAGAGAAGAGAAGCGAAAGTGAGGAAAGTAAACAAACGGCCAAAAAATCAAGAGGGAGTGAGAGCAAAACAAACTTGTTACATGAGGTAACATTACTTTTCTTTAGCCAGTGAGCTCTTTAGCAGCAACGTTGATGGTTTGTGTTTTTCACTGGTGCATGGTAAATACACCTTGTTCTTTCAGCATTGGATTGTGTTGTTAATGTGCTAACTGGCTAACAAGCGTCCTGTTGGTCTTCCAGTTTCCTTTTTTTAAATGATGATTACAGACGACCGCCATCTGCTGGAGTGGAGAATTATTTCTTACGCAGATGTTCATGTGCAACTTTCTGGCCGAGACGCAGGCAATGTGAGGCGACGCAAAAGTCAGATTTCTACTGCTAGCTCACCTAGCACCACTGAGCTAGCTAACGTTACAGCTCAATTGAGGAGGACACAATTACTGTTTAAATCTCGCACTGTCACAAGCACGAGCTCTCGTCCATGAGTAGATGCACACTTCCTTCTGCGCCGTGATACAGTTGGTGGGTGTACTTCAGTAGACAGAAAATATTTCCTACATGAAACTGCTCACAGCAAGGGTCATGATTTCTGGAAAGAGACTTTGCTGCTGAATTTTTCAAATGTATTTTTTTGACGCTTTGAGCACCACAAGCTGAGCGCCATCTAGTTCCATTATATTAGAGTAGACAGACATCTCTATGCCATCTAGTTCCATTATATTAGAGTAGACAGACATCTCTATGGCCGATATCTCCAACACTCAGCAACTCACACTAAAACAATCTAGACTGATAAACGGCACTACAGGTAAGAGGAAAATATGTTGATTTTGGGATGAGGTGTCCCTTAAGGTTTCCCAATGTGAAAACAAAGCTTTTGAATTCAATATACTGAAAATTATAAAAGTGAAATGACTATTACTAAAAGCATGCATAGTAAGAATAAGAGGTGGATGGTTTCTGCCATTCATCTCAACTGTGTTCGATGTTTCAACTGTTTAACGGCTTTGGCACAGTCATGTGTGAATCATAAATAAGCCACAACCTGCAAAATTCCTCCCAGTTTACCAGTTTGTGATAACTGATAAAACTACTGGCTATAATCCATTTCACAAATCTTGTTTCATTGCCACTTGTTGGTTAGACATCTGTTTTCAATGTTCATGGCAGCAGCAAGTGATGAGAGAAAATAAAGAAAACTCTTTCTGTGCTGACTCGGAGCGACCGTGACTGAACTGTAAACATATTTGAGATTCTCAACTGGATAACTTGCATGTTACATTCAGGATATTTTGAAGTGCAGAGTTAATGGAGGTTACAGCGAAGGCAAACAGATGCAGCAACTTTCAAATAGTACTTGAACCTTAGAGCTCTCAGCACAGCTGCTCCATGTCAAAGCCATGCTGGAAATAAAGTATCTCCAGCCAAGAAGCTGTTGTAGTTAAGTTATGAAATTTATGAGACTGATAAAGGGAAATCCTAATCAAAAACACATGTCATACTACAAATGAACCTGAATAAACCAGCTGCAAGTGACATCTGCAATGAGAACTCATAATCCAAAGGAATCTGACAGGTTGAGTGGAAATGTTTCATGATCAGTTTCATTTTTTGGCCCTCATGACCCTCGTCTAGTGTACATTTGTCATCTGCTGTTGTACTTTCCACAGAAAATCCGCCCCGCTGTGGCTTGAAAGTGCAGCCACGACCTCTCTCTGTGGTCACTCGGGGTCCGAGGATCAAGACGAGGTCCCCGGGGTCCTGATGTGGCCGCTGCACTGGACACCACAGCTCAGAGGTCTCGAGCAGAGAATGGGATACGTTTTTTCTTTTCTTCCTTTTCTTTTTTTTTTTCTCCAGGGTCGCGTAAACACCAGCTCCAGACCTGAGTGGGATCAAAGTGCTCATTAAAGAAGCCCACAACCCTGAGAAATGGCAGACCAAATAGCAGCCCATGGTGGCGGGCAAAAACTAAATTTGGAACAAGGGCACGCATTCATTTCCCAGGAATGGGGTGTCTTAGGCAATTGCCATTGAGCAACGACAGTGTTTTAAACAGTAGTGTTTTAAAGCTACAGTTAGGAACGGCTGAGTTTTGATTCAGCAAACAGAAGAAGAGTTGTTTTGATAGATAGATAGATAGATAGATAGACAGATAGATAGATAGATAGATAGATAGATAGATAGATACCATACACGCATAGAAAACACTAATTTCTGACGCGTAATTTGGATGTTGCGTTAAAAGTGAAATCGGTGGATGACTGACATTTCTGAACTTGTATTGACCCCAAAAAGAACTTTGTCACATGCTTAGGAAATACTGTAGACACATCACAAAGATCATGCACAGAATTTATGTTGTGTTACAGAAAGGAAATTAAAAGTTTTATTTCAGAATACGTCATTAAAAAAGAAAGAATGGTGCAAATGTCCTGCCAGCTACGGTATTCATTACACAGGTCAGTGCAGCTCATGCATGATCAACAAGTCTATAAACAGGTGACAAAACCACCAGTTAAAATAACATACACTTCTATGGAAAGAAAATGTGCATTACATTAAATTTTCATTCCACTGAGGTGTCATAGTTTCTGCTCATTTAACAGTTTCCGCCAGCTGGGCTAAATGTTGGAAATGCAGTGTTTGTGTGTGTGTAACAGAAACACACTGAAGCATCTGTTGTAAGCGAGCGAACACAGGGGTGCGATTCACAGTTGGCCACTGATTCAAATCAGTGTTGTTGCTTTTTCTCTTACAGGTTATGAGCACGATGGCAGATACTGCTGACGAGATGGAGAAAAACACCTTTGATGTGGCTTTTCAGTGAGAGCAAAAACACAGAAGCACAATTACACATCACCGCTTACAGGCTTCTTAAAGGCTCAATCAGAGAAATGTTAACATTTGTGCAGGGGACAATAGGTTTTCCAGTTCCGAGTGTAAATCAAAACGGCCTTGTGTAAACAGAGGGAACGAAACAATCTGGAATCATCTGTTGATTCAGATTTCTATTTGAGTCTTTGTGATTATGGCTTTCCCACCATTGCCCTGTAATTATAGGCTTGCTCTGCTCAGCAGTATAAGGTTCACATTACAAGTGCGGTTATCAACATGTGTGCGAGAGCGAGTGAGAATGTGTGAGAGTGAGTGTATGTGACGGGCAGCGGAGGACTTTACAGCGCAGGCTAAGCGTGCCTGTGGTTGACCTGTTACCCTTAACGTCCACTGTGGAGGCTTAATTATCAGAAGTAATGCCTCTGGTGAGACAGTGTGATACATGAGTGTGCTGATGACAAGTGTGCATGCTTGTCAATGCTGGGAAGTAACTAAATACATTTACTCAAGGCTGACTTAAGTCCAGGTACTTTTTCTTTACTTGAGTTTTTTATTTTGTTCTTTCTCTCCACTACATTCCAGAGGATATTATTGTATTTCCAAAGATTTATGTGGCGGATATAGTATCAGTCACTTAGCAGATTAAGATTTTGTACATCAACAAATGATCAGTTTATAATATATGATACATTATTATAAATCAAACTAAAAAACAGTGCATGATAGTGTACATAGGGTCGCAGGGGGGCTGGAGTCTATCCCAGCTGACATTGGGCAAGAGGCAGGATACACCCTGGACAGGTTGCCAGTCTATCACAGGGCTGACACGTGGAGACAAAAAACCATAACGCTCACATTCACACCTACAGGCAATTAAGAGTCCGGATTTAACCTAACCTGCATGTGACTGTGGGAGGAAGTCAGAGAACATGCAAACTCTATGCAGAAGGGCCCCAGTTGACTGGCGAGTTTGAACCCGCAACCCTGTTGCTGGGAAACAGTGCTAACAACTGCACTGTATTGCCATTGTACATTTGCAGATATGTTAGGTTAATGTGTGGTTATGTTTAGGCACAAAAACACCAGGTCATGGTTTGGGAAAAGATCATTTTTTGGCGTAAAACACCCAGGTTTAGTGGCACAATCATGACTGGAAATGCCGCCCATGTCTTGCTAAAAAAACACCCAGTGTTGGTGGCACGGTTGCCGCTGGAAATGCCGCTTATGTCTTGCTAAACTCAACCAGTTTTGTTGCTTGTTGGTCTTGAACAGGGGTCTGCAGTGGTCTGGATCTTGGCAGACATCTCGCATAGATGTCACACTATCCACCACTCACTCAACCTCCCAATGACAAAGTCAGCTCGTACATTAGGCCACTTTAGAAACGTTAATATGATGCTGATGTAACGTATTTGTAGTTTGCAGAAATGTACAATGCCAACTGCACGCAGCTAACGATTGATTATTTTCATTGCCGACTAATCTGTCGATTATTTCTTTGATTAGTCGACTAATCTAATCTGTCGATTATTTCTTTGATTAGTCGACTAATCATTTTATCGAAAAATGTGTTAAAATGTTGTTAAATGTCGGCCTGTCGCTCCCAAACCCCAAAATTATGTCATATAATGTCTTGTTTCATACTCACGCCAAAGGGTTTTATTTCACTGTCACGGGAGAGTGTGTAAAGCTGCCAATATTTGAACGTAAGAAGCTGCAATAAGAGTATTTTGGGGTACTTTTATAGTACTTTTCTATGAAAAATGACTCAAACCAATTAGTTGACGACTAAAATAGTCACCAATTATTTTGATAGTTGATTAGTCATCGATTAGTCGACTAATAATTGCGACCTAACTGTAATGTATTGGTAATCGATTGCCTGCATTAAACAGGCTACTGTCCTTAACCAAAATACAAAAAACTCTGGCACTATGGCACACTTTACTTTTTGGCATACTTGTGTTTCTATAGCAACTGAATTTAGGATAAACAACACATATAAGCGTATATAAAAACCAAACTGATCTCCCACTGTGATATTCAGTCAGTAAATCATAAACATAAAGTGACAAGATGATAAAGATAAAATGTGTTTGTTAAATTTAAATACGGGATTTTTACCTGTAAGGGAGAATTTTACATCATGGTATTTCTATCTTTGCCTAAATCAAGGACTTGGAGTCGTCTTCCACTGCTGATGTTTGTTTTTTCGAGAATGTGGCCAAAAAAAACTAAAGGATTAAGCAAAATGCTGTTTCCTGTGTCAAACGGGGAGGACGTTTGAGGAGAAACGCAGGCTTGCAGCTTTTAGGTAAAACCACATTTTAACTGTGGAATTTGGATTCTCCAGAGAAGTCATCAGTCAAACAGAGGACAGGACTGAGTTGTAGTTTCTCTAAGCTCAAGAGACAGCGCCAACAGTCCCACGTTTTAAGCGTAGATAGAGATATTCCCTGATGAAGCTTAGACAGGCCTAACCCCGCATGATGAATTAGGCTATTCACCTCTCCCAAATCCACACAGACCTCTGTGTGTTTTGTCACATGAAAACACAAGGTTGCCTCTTGTACCCTGGGCCCAAGTATGAAAAAACAGAGGAAATAGCTGAAAGAAAAGGTGTCATTTTTCTTCTGAAAGAGTGCGTATGTGTGATGTGTGCATGTGTGTGTGTGTGTGTGTGCGCAACCCAGAGAGGGTGAGTGAGAAAAAGCTGCATGCGTGAGAAGCACATGGAGGGAAAGTGAGAGCGCGAAGGGAGAAAGAGAAACCAGCCTCTAATTCGCTGATCTCAGCTGATTACATTTTCCCGTCCAGACGGTAGACATTCCTCCAACCTGTGGCCGCAACCGTCGGGCCCCTCGGTTTTAACTCTGCAGCAGAGTCCCATTAGAGGTAAACAACCCTGAGTCTATGCAGACCACAGAAACAGGTGGGCGTGAGGGGTGAGACTGGTCACTGTAACCCTGTTAGAGGTCAACAGACGGAACATCTTCCCCAAAACTTTACAGCCACACCATGAGGATTCAGACTTCAAGGATTGTGAACGTTTTGTACGTCTGATTTTCTCACGGACATCAAAAAGGAGAAGAAAAATATCCCCTGTGGTTTGTGTTTGTTTAGACGGCTGTGAAAAAACAACATCTGTGCCACAAAGAGTTAAACATCAGATCTGTTTGCTGCTCTAAATACACCCTCAGAATGTGATCTGCCTGAGTTGATGGGAGCGAAGCTGTCATTCCCACTGGGAGTAAACCACTTCACATCACAGGATCGGATGACGCTGGGAAGACATGACATGGCAGAAATCACTCATAGTACATCCATGTTGTGTGTGCGTGCTCCGGCTCGAGCAGTCGTCTTGTCAAACCTGCGTGTCACTGTCCTGACCTGTGGTGAACTAAGTATTAAGAGTTAGTAAAAGGAAAAGTACCAATGAAAAAATACTCGTTAAAGTCCTCAAAATATAATCTAATAAAATATGATAAAAAATATATAAATCATTTGCTATGTAAAGATATAGTGGGGCAGTGACGTCCTGAGCAGAGACTATGTGTGTGCCGTACGTGCAATGTGTGTATCCCACTGGCTAGCTAATCACCATCGCTCCACACTGCACTCACGGTGGTTACTGCTGATATTAGGACGCTGTTGTTGCGGAAGTATAGTGCCCAACCTCCAGTTCCCTCTTCGTTAACACCTGCACTGCTGCTGTAGTCAGCACTGTTTACTGAGTTAGCACCGTTAGCTGCTAGCCACCAGCTAAGCCACCTCAATGTTGAGAGCCATGTGAAGATTGTCCAGCCCCAGATATGCTTAGATTGTCACATACAGCTCCTTTAATTAAAAGTACATAAGTAGTAGCAGTAAAAGTACTTGTTCTTTTAACTTATATACAGTTCTCTAGTTTAGTGCAGTGGTTCCCAGCCTGGGTTGGGTCCCTCCAAAGGGTCACACTCTGAGAATGTGGGGATTGCCTGAGGTTCAGCGTCGGTTTCTCGCCACCATGAGTCAGTTATCAGCAGTAAGGTGATGATTAATTAGCCAGTGGGATGTAAATTTTATTTTCCCAAGCGTGTTTTGGAGTAGGCGGTACATGCCATGGAAAAAATAACGCCAATGGGATACACACAGGGACTCACAGGGACTCAAAAGAGAGCAGAGAAGCTCAGATTGTGACACACACAGAGATACCATGACTTCATTTTCCGCTCAGGATGTCATCACTACACTGTATCTTTACATTGCAAATAGTAGTTTGCTGCTATATGAGTGCTCTGAATGTCGTATACAGAACCCTTAACTTGTTCACTACACTATATCTTCCAGGAGAGTCCAAGTATATGTATGTCTGAAAATGTGCACCGTCATATTTAAACAATATTACATCTTCCCTCTTTCCAGGACAGAGGACAGACAACCCTACCCACGAATAGACATCTGAAATGTAACATGGGCCTGGCCTACTGTACACTGCTCTTTTCTGAGGCAAGACCACTTGTTTGTATGTCTTGTATGATAAACGTATCATTTTTTTAAATGTAAAATCTTCTGTAAAATCTGAAGAGTAACTAGTAACTCTATGTGTCAGATAAATGTCACAAAGGAAAAAGTACAATATTCCTCTCTGAAATGAAGAGTTCATACAGTATATAAAGTAGCATAAAGTGGAAATGCGCAGGTGGGCAGGCAAGTAGAAGTATTACGACATTGTTCTTGAGTAAATGGACTTGGTTACTTTCCACCACCACTGTACACCCGCAAACACATAAACACACACCTCAGTCCAACGCCAGCATCAGTTTTTCCGCCATGAAGGCCACAAAGGTCAGGGAAACACTGGCAGCATTTCAACAAGCTCCCCCCTCCCCTCCTTTTCTCTGCTCCTCAGCAGGCCGCACGTTTACTATCAACAGGAAACATCTTTCACCGTAAAGGAAGTGTTACTCTCTAATTGGCCTGATGTGATTCAATGACCGTACCGCTCTCAGCCAATGGGAGGGGGCTTATTTTAAGAGGAGGTATAAAAGGGAAGAGAGGCCTTTCCAGAAAGCTTAGACGGCACAAAGTTCTCACACTGAATACACAATGTGCTCTCAGCTCAACTTCTGCAAAGTTGTTAAGACTGTACATAGACGCATTACTAAGCACATCTGGTTTCATTGTTGTTTCATGGATCCCATAACACATCATGAAACCACAGTCTAAGCAAAAGAAGATGGGGGAAACCCAGAGTGCAAAAAAACTGACCTCATTATGATTCTCCAGTCTTGGCATATGTGTTTCTCCTTGCACATTTTATGAACAGAGAAAAATGATCCATGTATCCAGTAGCCTGTAATATATCAAATCATAAATCATTCTGGAACTAACAGGCATATGAAGGTGAGAGGAAGGACCTGTTGAGAGGGATTTACTGATATTTTCTTTACTTTGGAACTCTGCCTCATGACGGAGTAGTTACCCCCTCAGCTGCCGCTGATGCCACAATCTCATTTTTAGTGTGCACATTCCTAAAGGTGATTGTTCTTGCCAGTTTTTGAATTTTTTTGTCACAATGGGCTGTGAAAGGCATGAGAGCAGAGCCAAAAATATTACACACAGAGGGTGACATTCAGGGAGACGGGGAGCTATGACGGAGTTCCCTGATTAGTGAGTTACCACGCAGAGACAAAGGGCCTCTGAAATCACAGGAAACAGAACAATCAAAGAGCCAGCACACATTCCAAGAAAAGCTGCGCGCCACAGAAACACAACATGATCCAGGACGTTGCTGCGTCTGAACATCTGATGAAAGCTTTAGCTGAACAAGTGCAGTGAATTATTAGTAAGGAATGAAGCCAAGGACAGAGCAAATAGCTGAAATCTTAAATTACTGGAATGCATACATTTGATGCTATCTTTGATCACTGTGTCTCCCATTTTCCTGCAGAGAGGGGGAAAATCAAAAGTAGACATGACTGTGAGCCGTAGTTAAATAGGAACTGACCCTAATTATAACTGCCACACTGTTTGAATCTATCTTACAATCTCACTGACAGGTATTTTCATACACTCGCAGATGCAAAACCCCCAAACCCTCAACACTGTGGGGTCCCTCGTCTCCCAAAAAAACACCACCAAGGCCCACACAGCTTCCCCACGATCCATTAGATGTCGGCCTGGAAATAACTGGCTCCTTCCCCTTCTCCAAAATGGCAGCTCCGTTTCCGCAGCATTGGTCTGTTGGATTAGAACAATTCCCCACCAGCCCATAATTTGTGGGATTCTCATAACATGCCACGCCCTGCCATACATTTCCATTATAACCCCATTTTGTCCTCTGATGAGGATATTTCAGGATGAAGGAAGACATCTTACCCAGTATTTGGTGAAGGACCCTCCGGTTTTTGGGGGCCGCTTTGGGTTACGGCCAACATGGATGAGCTCCTTGCTGCTAAATGTCTCCAGTTTCTCCTCAATTGTTCAGTAGCAGGTAACAACAGGGTTGGGTGGAAAACCCTCAATGTGGGCGCTCAAATTCTAGGTCAAGCGGAGATGAAGGAGATCTATTTTCAGCAAAATGTGCTGTTTATCTCTGTGTGTAAAACCAGTGGGGAACCTCTTCCCCCACAAGTCAGGCCCACTTCTCTAACTTGTGGCGCATGTGGCTACCTCTGTGATGCGGTTGCTGGATTATCTGTTTTCTCTTTGTTAGGTCTCTTTTTGTGTGTGATGTAAACAACTACCACATTGATGAGCAATAAGTAGCTGATACTGAGTTTGACCTTGATGGAAATGTTCGGTATTTACACAAGATTAAAAACATGATTGCAAATCCCTCATCTGAGCATCGAATGCAGAGAACAGAACAAGCTGTGAGTCCTTCCTCTGTATTTTCAGGCCAACAGTGTATCAGTCAGGCTTGTGCAACGCAATGGGGCGAGGGCGAAAAATGCCAGATGAGTATAAATCTTAGCACGGTCGACATCAGAGTCTGCGAAAACAAATTAGGGCCCGGCAGTCCCCTTGGCTCACTCAGAGACACACACATTATAAACACAACTGGTGTACATGTGTTCCCGTTAATCCCTGATTTGAAAGACAACATTCGACATGGGCCTCAGCGTAGGCAAAAATGCGGTATCTCTGTCGTGAGCCTGTGTGAGGTCCACGCTGCCAAGCTGATTGTAGACAAAGCACAAAGGAGAGATGCAGAGATCAAGAGACAATGTGAACGCAGCTCGCACATGTTACAGTTTAGCTGGGCAGGAAGGCTACAGCACGATGCCAGAATAGTGAATGATGCATTGGTTTCCTGATAGTGTTTAAGACAAAGAAACTTCAACACATGCCACTCACACAAAAAGGGACACTCATTTTGTTCCATTACACCATCCCTCCGTTTACACCACCACACATACATGTGAAACTACACGGGCACACACATTTGCATAGCTGCACATGCACAAGCACACAAATACAACTGTTACTGGTGCATTCATGCCAGAAACCTAAGGTAGCAGCTCAGAAAGGTGCATGGAGTAGAGAGGAACTGTGATTGTTCTTTGCAAACATGCAAGCCACCTCAGTTTGCGTTAACCCACAAAACACAAATGCTCGCGCTCACACACACGAAACACACACTTCAGGAAACTATGGCCAAACTGTGAGAAGATTCACTGTTCAAAAAACAGGAAGTGGTTACCAGCTGCATTAACCCAGAGTACACCTCTGTAATTCTTACACTCAGAATACACTGACAACCTGCAATATCTCACTGCTTTAAAACTCTAAAGCAGAACTGAGAAAACTGTTCCACCACCTCCTTAAAATCAGATTTTTATTGGCTTTATTTGCGCAAGAGACACATGTTTAAACAGACACATTATTCAAGGAGTCTCATTTGTGCTGGAATGCAGTTTCACAAAGAAGCAGCTCCTTGTCATTAGAAAGTTGTATTCACTCACTCACATGCTAGTTTTTGTCAAGGAGCATCTCTATCCCTTTAACAAAAGAATGTCTGAATTGCATAATATGCCAAGCAGGTAGATTAGCAAAGGCTTATTCTCCTGCACCGTGTCTGTGCCTCGGGTTAAACAGAGCAGCTGCATTAGAGAATGTCACCCAGAGCTATAGGGCTCCCCTTACAAATGAGCACCCATGTATTTATGGATCAGATGTGTTTATCCCCTCGGCCTGCCGCAGGTTGAAGTGCATGACCTGTCCTGCTGCAGAGAAGTGCCCGGGCACGCTGATGATTGCGAGGGCTTAGATGTGAACAAAAGCATGAAGGAAATTAATCGAGCCAAGAGTCATTATCTGAGCAGTTTGTGTCAGCGGTTCAAGAAACAACACAGGCGACAGGTCTTGTGACGAGCCGCTGTGAGAACAGGTTCTGACAGTTGAGCTGCGCTGCAAACAAGATGGGCCTGATAAGTGCTTAAGAGATAGCTAAGGTGAGCTTTAAGTGGTCAGTCAAGGTCAAGAGGGTGGGGACCGCAAGCTCTCTCGAGGTCATGGATTCATGGACACCTGAGAGAAGACACCACTTTGACCTCTGACCCTTAAAGACGCCTGTAAGACGTGGTGGCAGGCTCAGATTTTTAGGAGTGAGAGTTGCTCTGTATCGGCTTTCCCCGCTTTGTCACAGCACAAGCCGTTGCTAAGCACTGGGTGTGTGTACGTGGTGTAGTCACTATTCACTGTTACAGCACAAGATGATCACGTATTTTGGGAACAGTTGGTTGATGAATAAGAGACTCAGTCATAAAATACCATGGCACAGTTACGTCAACAGTCCTTCCCTGTAGTAATAACCTCGGCCATTTACAAATAGACCTGACCCTACTGTGACATATTAGAAAAACATGCATTGACACACATGGTAGTTATATTGTTCTGTAGTCATAATCACTCTGATGTCACATGCCGTCATCTTCTTAGATTTCAACTACACTATTAGTTTAGTCTTCACTCCTCAGCTCCTCAGCTATGATAAGAAACAGCCTCCATCTATTTTCACCCTACAAAAAGGTCATAAATTACTGGCTGATCAATGGTGGGCCCCATTCAGGAAGTGACTGAAGAGGCACAGATGATACAAGAGATACAGGTTATTAAAGAGCAGCGGGGAGGAGGGGGAGTTTGAAGTTAACCAGTCGGGTGAGGCCCCTGAGCCATTACAGTGGGTTAATTATACCTTAGTTGAAGTGTTAAATAGACCAGTAACCTGCGCTTTGGTGCCATTTATTGAAGCCAGGTGTAGTAAATAAATCAATTAGGTATGCGGCTTCACAAGTAATTTGTCTCACTTCGCTGCTTGGGGGAGTTTTCAAAGCTATCTTTGACTTTATGTTTGGGCACCATGCGGGTGTTTTCAGTTCTGCTACAGCAGTTAAACACAACCATATTTAAAATAGATGGAAATCCTCTAACTGTAAATGACTTTTGTACAGATTTAAAATCAGGTTTCATCAGTGGATTGCTCATAGCCACAAAAGAAACTGCTGAAAGTTGGAGAGGAAACCGACATGCCGCTCAGCAAACCACTCTCTCCGTTGAGGTAGCACACTTCACACATGATGAACTGAATATTTTGCATTGGTGTGGATTCACTCTGTGCGTTGTGGACCCACCTGGTTAGCTGACAAAACCACACTACAAACACCAATTCCTGTCAGCAGGCTAAGAGTGAAAGAGGGACACATCAAAATACGAATACTGCGCGTGCCAAATGGTCGGTACACACCGGATCTCGTTTGCTTGTCAACCACAGGTTGTTATCTACTCAGCCGTTCTGCAACCAAACCCAAAAATCTAAATTACTCAGTTGTAGATACACCCTCTGCACCTGAACACTCCCTTCAACTGTTCTAACTGTCCAAAGTCAAAAACACATTGATTTAGCACTTGTTGTACCCAGAAATCACTTAACCATCTGTGTTTTTCTCAACATGAAACTCACACTGTGGCCATCACCGTATGAAAATTGAATCAGTCAAACAGTAATGCAGTTTCCATTGTGCGCTGTGTTAGACAACACATGGTACTAAATATACTTCAATAGATGCCAGCCGTCATCATCTTTCTCACCCCTCACCCACTCAAAAAACGTGTGGCAGTTTGACTCAGGGTTAATGTCCCTATCCTCCTTTGAGATAGCATCTGTAATGTGCAGAGGAACCTGTCTGACCCCCTCAGTGACATGGTCTGGTGAGTTATTGACTGCGTGAGTGCTGGACGGCTTGCAGGCAAGATGCCTCTAGCCTTGAGACTTGGAGGAGAACGGACTTCACCTGTGTGAATTTGAGTTCTGTATTCTGTATTCTCACTGAGAGCACCCACATTAGATATTTAATTATAATAATTATACTCTTATCACGAATAGAGGATGTACAAACATATAACTCACTTTAAACTTTAAAAATCACTCTTTGTCAGTGGTTTCTTGGCTTTTGCTTTATTAACTGTCATAATTCCAGTAATTAGAGTTTTTGACAATTTTCAATTTGTCAATAGATGATGTAGATGACACACACTGCATGTTACAGCACGGCTCTGCTCAACTCAACTTGTTCTCTTGTGGTTTTCCATCACTAAAAGTTATGAATGGTACCTAGTACTTATTTTTTTAATATCACCTCAGTTGAGCTGAGTTGAGACGAGAGGAGGACACTGATCGGTCAGAGAGAACAGTTGTTAATGCATCATGCACCATCCTGTGCAAGCTTTTAAGATTTTAAAGATTTTTAAAAAATGGCAGCCTGCACAACTACATTTCACAAACTACAGCGTAGAATTGCGAAGTGCAGACATGATTAAAATTAAAGGACCCACTAAATCTCGCATTTAAGGTGATGTCATGGCAGTTTCGCACAGCATCACTACGGCGATTAGATGAGAATCCCAACTACGCTGAGGGGTTGAAATAGAAATAGAGAAAAGACCTGGTATCAAAATGTGTTGAGTCGAGTCAAGTCAAGCCAAACCATGAAAGAGAGGCATAAATGCCCTCTAGGTCACACATATCTTGGAGACACTCACGATTAGTCATACGCTGAATGTGTAGACAGCGTCAACGGAAAAGAAGCGCCAGCTGTGGTCTTCAATAGTAGAGAGGATCTGATCAAATTTTGACTGCAGTGTCCTGAAGGAGAATTTGAATTCAGCCTCTTTGTGTTGTTCAAGCAGTGTCTTGATGGCCACCACTATTGACGTAGCTGGTGAATCGTCTTTTTTTACATGACGTTCCTAATTTTGAAGCCATATTGCTGTGGCCTTTCTGTAAACAGAACCTCATGAGTAAAATCAGTGGAGTGGTGAATTAAAGAGCAACTCATGAGTCTTCAGATATCCAGTCTGACCTGACACACAGATTAAGAAACCTCCCTCGAACACATTTAGTCATGTAGTTCTGCTGTAGGTTTGTCACACTGACAGACACATCCCGACCTTTTGACCCCTGCACTTCAGCTGGGAACTTGTCACTGCCTCCCACTTGATTTCAGACACTCTGACCTTACTCACTACGCAATGCCATTCATTTCATCATTATTGTGGAACTCATACTCACTTATTTCCCAAAACAACTTACCGATAAGCTTGTAACAGCTCAGGCTGAAATGGCGTCAAGCGTGTTTTCAATGTCATCCATTTAGAAAAACACAACGCCATTCACGAGTACAGGATCAAAATCCACTCCCTGAAAGAGCGTGGTCCTGTGAAAACAGACGAGTGCACTCAAGGAATCGTAACCAGGTGTAGAAGAGGAAATACCTGGAGCATTCCTTGCTGCAGGAATGTTTTTATTAGCCTTTTTACAAATGTCGCCATTTCGAGGTGTGTACACTATAAAGTGCTCTGCAGGCTGGATCACTCCATCAAGCGAAGCGTGGCTTCAATGGGGAACCTGTGTCGAGGCCGGGTTATGCTATTTGAACAGCTGGCACAGTTTAGCTCGGCATGTTCAAATGCGCACAGGTCTGAGGCTGTCGTACCACACCGAGGAAAAAACACACAGGCCTCCCCGAGGTTTCAGCAGGATAGACTCAACTTCATACAGTGTCATCTTACTGAAAGTGTTGATCGAACAGTTGAGTTAGCCTGTTGACTTTACATGTGCCAGGAATCAGTGCAAACAGAACAGAAAGGGCAAAATGCTGTTCAAATGGCCAAGTCTAACTATCAGTGAAAGCTTCTGCACACTATGCATAGTCAATATATGAGCTTTAAAGGGACAGTTCATCAAAAAATATTCTCCCTCTTACCTGCTATTCATCAGTCTAGACAGTTTTGGTGTGAGCGGCTGAGTCTTGGAGATATTGGTTGTAGAGATGTCTGCCTTCTCTCAAATATAATGGAACTAGATGACACTCGGCTTGTGGTGCTCAAAGCACTAAAAGAATACATTTGAAAAACTCAACGGCAATGTCTCTTCCCTGAAATCATAATCAAGTTACTCAAGATAATCCACAGACCTTGTTGTGAGCAGTTTCATGCAGGGACTATTTCCTTCATACCTAACTAAACCCACCAACTGTAGCACACACATCCAACAGCCAGTTATCTATAAAATGGGTGGAAACAGCTAGCCTGGTTGTGCTCAGATTCTTGTTTTCATGTTAACTTTTGTACGGATTAAACATACAAGATATAAGGTATTAATTATTGAGCCTTAGAGGTGATGATATATGAACTTTGCTAGCTTTGGAAGGAGCCAGACCATCTGTTTGTACTTGTTTCCAGTCGTTGTGCTAACTTAAGTTAATCGCTTTCAGGCTATGACTTATTGATTTGCATAAAACCACTGGTCTAGCTCTTACTAATAAGAATATCCTAAAATGTCAAATTATTCCTTTAAGGTGAAGAGGAGGCAAAACAAAAATTCTCAATAACTTTTATGTTATGACGTTCACTGAGCCTGGCCAGCACTTCGAATTGTCATGTGTCCAAAGAAGGCTGGTCTTAAAATGTTCCAGTCTTCTCAGAGTGGCCCACTTCAAGCCCCTGAGAGCCTGCCCATTCTCATTTATCAAATAAAAAGCACCTTTCTTAGCACTTTGGAGAGAAAAAAACAACATTTTCACAGCCAGTGAAGCCATGTGTGTGTGGTATGACGAGTGGGACCAGTATGATTCCTGGTGTTAACAGCTAATAAATTGGGGCCCATCCCCCCGGTGCTCTACTGGCTCAATTATATCCACATGTAGCCATTATTCCTGCCATGTTAGCCAGAGTGAGCTGCATATTTTTAAAAGGTGGGTTTCCATAACACTCGCTGAAAGCTACACTGGTTGCCGAGACACATGTTTTGGTTCTGTGGAAGCCAGACGCTGGCTGTTTTAATGCAGAGGTGCTGTGGAACGCAGCGGGGCCCAGCATGTGCCCTTTGTTTGCCAAAGTCTCACCTCAGGAAAGTGTGTAGAGATTATAAACAGGTTTATTAGCTGAAAAGACTTGCAAGCAAAATTCTGATTTTTTTTGTCATAAAAACCTTTTTCCATAGATAGAAGAGAGGAGTTTTTTCTCAGGTATTTTAACACACATTTATCTAAAGTATACCTAACATACACTTGCTTGTTTAGTAGTAGGCCTACACCTTGCTGAAAGTGATGTTGTCTAATACAGCAGCTACACATCCTTCATGAAAGTGACAACTTTTGTTTTAGATGTTTTAAACAGGTGTTGATGCAGCTTTATGCTCAGTTGTAGTTTGTGCTGCTGTTTATCTATATTGTGCTTTACTAATACATGTGTTTAATATTTTGTCAGCCCTCATTGATGTAAATGGGATGTATATGTATAGGTCCTGTTTGTGCATGTGTGTGTCTTTCGGACCTGTGTGTAATTGATAAGCAAGAGTGAAAACATTGAATTTCTCCTCAGGGGGATTAATAAAGTAAATAAACTTAAACTATAAACTTAATGAATGAATGTTGACAGTATTTTTGTGCCTAAATTGAACACACTGTTCTCTATAAACCTTTAATCCACAATTACAAACTAAAAATACATGAAATATTGTAGTTTTGTTTGTGTGAGTGGCAGTGGTGCACCCAGAATTTTTTCATAGGGGTGGCCAGCTGAAAATCTTGGGGTGGAACACCAAAACCAAAAGCCATAACTGAATTTCAGGCACTTTATTATGCTACTGTAGTTTATAGGCTAGTTGTAAACTATGTCAGTGTGGGAGTTAAGGAATCACATGCACTTTTGTTTCTTATTTCACAGTTAATGTTACATGTTATCTTGTGTGCACAGACTAATACTGGTACAGTTCACACTTTGAGTTCCACAACAATCCTGTTTTAATGTGTTGTGTTGTATCTGGAGACATGTGTTAAGCTAGTTGTCCTTTCCCTTAAAAAAGAAAAATACACGGCTTTAAGCTGGGAAAAAAATCTGGATTTGAAACTCCGTCCTCCACCCTGCCCGTCTCTCTCTGTTTCTCATACCATAAATGAGACAAGGATTAGCTAGCTAGACATCCTTGTCCCTCCGCCTCAGGAGGAGAGCAGGCCACAGCTTGGGAGACAGACATTCAGTCAGTGTCTGTAGCAGCTCAAATTCAGCCAGGGCAAATCCCCCAGCACCGGGTCTAGTGTGTGTAAAGGCAGCAACAGAAGGTTTGCTAATACAGCAGGAGGTCTGGGCTGTCTGGTTCCCCCAGAAGTGGGATTTGCGCTGGCTGGATTCAGGTAGCAAGGGGGTTATCAATTGTATCAAAGTGGCTGTGGCCCCCCGTTGGTGTAGTTGAGTTAGTCTCCCTGTGTTCTCAAGTATCTACTGCTTTACATCTAAACAATGTAAACAACCAGTCAGTGTCATGCAACACATTATTCAAATAACTGCTGTGCCATTAACTACTGTATATGCTGAAGGTTACTGACAGCTCTGTTTGGTGACAGTTATCTTTAACAGTGAAACTCAACTGTTCTTTAGTTATGCTAATTCACTAAAGAGAGCTAGTTGAATGCTCCCCAGCAGGTACAGATGTGTGTTCAGGACCGTCTGCCCTGTCCCCGTGCTGTTTTTTCAACGAATGTTTGAGGTTTTTTGAAATTGGAGCAGGACCAGAGCCAGCTCTTTGAATGTCATGGCATTGGCGCGTGCCAACTCTTTTCTGCTAAACATTTCTCTCCCCCCCTCTGGCCCTCCCTCCCCCCTTCTTTTTCCAACAGGGGGGATGGAGAGCCTCAATGCTATCATTCTTTGATTCTGTTTGAATCTGGCCGCGTGTGAGCAGGAAAAGGAGCCAAACGTGCTTCCTGAGTGGTCCGGGGGGAAACTCTGTAATAAGCAAGGGGTGGGCGGTTAAAAATAACTGGGCTATATAAGCCCAGAGCAGGATCCCACTCACTCTCAAACTCTCACTGACTCTCGCTCTGTGAGGACGTCCCGTGCAGGTCCGGCAATACCTCTCGCACTTACACACTGTTTTTCCATGAAAGTGAACGGAGTGTGCTACATGAGGCAGAGCTGATGTGTCCAAATCCTCACCGCAGTGACGGAACACTTACAGACCTGACACAGACGTGATGCATGCCAGCATTCATGTCACCAACTCGAACAGCCCAATAACAACTTGTATGTGAAAACATGAGGTTCCATCATGGAGAATATGAGACACACATCTATATGACGGGCCATGGATCCCGCCCTTTGTGCTGTCCTCTGGAAACAAATATACGTCACAGGTGTGCAGTTTGTTTCTGTCCAAAAGTTGAAAAATTGGACTCTAGTGGGGCATGTTTTTCTTTTATAGATACACAAGTGAAAGGATGAGGTAAAAAAAAACATGTACATGTATGACTTATACTTTTGCGCTTTTTTCTTTTTTGCTTCATTTCTAAGAAAGCCTCGTCTTATTGTGGTTGAGCTCTCTTGTTTCTTTCTTGGGTGGGGTGGGAAAAGGAAGTTCTGTTTGTAAATACGTTGTGTCTTTTTTTTCTGATTTAATGAACTGATGTCGTACTTCAAAATAAAAGTTGCAAGTCATAATAACGCAGACAATCTCAAAAGAAGATCTGGGTACAGAAGACGAATGCTTAAAATTCCTAACATTACCGGTCAAAGTTATTCGTGAGAAAGTTTTTGTGAGGACAAGTGCATTAAGAAAAGTGCTGCAAGAACATATCAACAACTTCATGACTGGTTAACATCTTGACAACCTGTTGATAACCTGCTAATTTGACTGTATAGATGAGACAGCGGCGCTAGTACGAGCTTTACAATTGTGAAATGACAGCGTGGGTTGCCCAATGGTAAAAGTATTGTGTAAATGTCAATTCAGGGAAAGAGTATTCGGAGGCTTCTGTGGAAATCTTGTTCATACACACACACACACACACACACACACACACACACAATTACACACATACACTTGTCTCATACAATTATTTTGGTGGTTCCTCTTCTGCAGGCAAAGTCAGATGTGCAGCTCTCATGGCGCTGCAGGTTGGGAGAATGTGTTTGGACTAAAGGACACAGGGTCAAGAATCTGAGGAGGACACGGAATCCCTGCAAGCTCCAAGGTGTTTGTCCTACTTTTGACCTCTGACCTCTCTATGAAGGGTGCAAGCACAAGGAGAATTCCCCTACAGGGAGCAATTAACCACCACTTCTTTATGAACTTCTTACAAATCTCTTTAGCTGAAACCTCAACTGAGACACATTTTTATGTGGGCTGCTGCAGTCAGAAGAGAGTCCCACCCATAGAATGTGAGGCCCTGTATGCTCGCCCCAATTTGCCCAAATAAAATTCTCTTGTCGGGTACGTACAGTTCTCCACAGGAAGTGACGGATCAGAGTGAAATACAAACCTGTCTCTTAAACGTCATGCCCATTGGTGAGCACTCCTTCCAGGGAAACACCAGACTTCCCAACTGCAGCTTTCTTTTTTTTTTCTTTGCATTTCTCATCACTTTGCTGCACGTCACGTCACAGAGCATGCTGTGTGCAGTTTCACATGGTTTCAGGCTACTCAAGTGCAAATTTTTCACTTCTGTCTGGTTGACATTTGAATCCACCAGGTGCAGGATTGTCTTGTGAAGTCTTTTGCAATACTCCTGTTAACCAGGTCTGGTTGCGTCAAGCTGTTTGAGTGTGTGCAAATAAATAATGGATAAACCAGCTTGGCTGAATATATGACAAGCTTCCATTGTGGTCTGTGTGTTGGTCAGAACTAGTAATGTTTGGTCTGTAACATGTAAGTAAACGTTACATTAAAGGGCGGAAAAAATCTGATGAGGTGGATTTAGGTAATTTGCAAAGTTTTTGTCTTTTCAAAGTACAGTCCACAACTAAAGTTTAGTCCAGATTAAGGGCAAGGCTACATATTCATATTATAAGAATATTGTGAGTTTTAAAGGCTGCTTTACCGTTAAGTGACGTCATTTTCTGAACTTGCTAGATCATTGCTCAACCCAATTAGTCATTATATCCACATAAGTGATGATAATTTATCAAAAATCTGATTGCATAAATATTTCGTGAAAGCAACAATAGTCAGACCTACAATATTGTTGCAACATTGATATCAAGATATTTGGTCAAAAGTATCATGATATTCAACTTTCTCCATATCATCGAGCCTCACAAACTTTATAAACCAACTTTTTTGTTGCTTAACTCAAAGTTAAAGGAGCAGTTGTCCTGAGTTTCTGTTTTAACATGTGACACGCAAGAGACATTGCCTGTGTCAAACGCAATACTCCATTTGGTTTAGACGTGGGTGCAGCTGGGTAGAGCGTACAGAGGACAGGACATGAAGTGGATTACACCGTGGTCACGAAGCCACTTCATAATTTGGTCATAAACAGCAGAGTCTCTGGCCATTCCTTGAATTTGTCTGACGATTTCGGCATCGGCCGTCACCGAGAAAAATTCCTGAATTTCATCATCTCTCCTGTTAGACATAGTTGTTGGCGTCTTTATGTAAATGCCCCGATCTCAACATACCTACTCGATTGATTCACACATAGGCTCATTACATAGATTTTATATTAATGGTAATGTCTAGATAATTTCAGGTTTGCAGTGCATGTGTGAAAGGGGCTTTATTGTGCTTTAAAAGTGCTAGGAGTCCGATTTTGTTACCTTTGGATGGAGCCGGGCTAGCTGTTTCCGTTGTTTCCAGTCTTTATGCTAAGCCAAGCAAATCATCTCCTGGCTGTAGCTTCATATTAAACTCACAAATATGAGAGGGGTATCAATCTTCTCATCTAGCTCTCAGTGAGAAAGCAAATAAGAGTTTTTTCCAGAGATGTTGAACTATTCCTTTAAGCAAGGTGCTGAGCCCTGAACTAAAATGTGAGTTGCTTTGGATAAAAATGAATCTCATATCAGTGAGGTCATGAAAAGTTTGCTATCAAAAAGCACATACGTGATATTCTGTTACAGGCTGGTTTTACTAATTGAAGTACAGTCAGATTTCCACAGCTTCTGATATTCAGTGGATGAGAACCTTCAACGTGGGCACAGACCATCAAGATATTGCAAAAGGCATTAAATGCAAAACAGAACTGATATTTCTGGTAAGTAAATTATTAGATATAACAGGGGGTCAGCAGTGGATGAAGTTCCCTAAATTGAAACTTTGCAGCATTACAAAGCGTTGAAGGTAGCTGAGTAAGAGGGGAAGTGAGAGTGAGAGCACTCTCACTGGTAGCAGAGCAGGGGAGGACTGCTGCACAGAGCCGAGGTCAGAGTCAGCGGTCAGGGGTTCAGACTTCAGGCCGGCCGCTGCGCTGCCACTAAAAACACACTTCCTCTCCGGCCTTACTGGACTCCTGCCGTGTGACGCACTTTCCACTGAACACACAAGCACAGATCAGGGATCAGGATGTGGAAACCTCACAGCTGCACTGACAAGAGTTTACTGGTGATGGTGGACATGACAGCTTGATGAGAGGTGATGTGTCTGTCATGTGGAGCTGAGCTGCGTTTGCTCGGATCATAATGAGTACTTTTATGCTTTTTTTGTACAACACCTGTTACAGAAGGGGAGGGAGTTTCCCTCTCTGGCGTTACAGATAAGATATGTGTTGCTATGTACAGAGCATGAAAGTACCTACATTTATTCAAGTGCAGTTCTGAGATAGGCTACTTGTAGTTTTCAATTTCATACTCCTTTATACATGAACTGTACTGCAATTAACAGGTAATATTTTACACTGTAAACAGATACTTGTTACAAGGCATATTAAGATAAAGCCTATTAAAGGTCCAGTGTGTTTGATTTAGGGGAATATGTTAGCAGAAATATAATAAGTATGCTTTCTTTAGTGTATAATCATCTGAAAACAAGGATTGTTATGTTTTCCTTCCCTTAGAATGAGCCGGTTATATCTTTATATGGAGTGGATCCTCGTCTATGGAGCCTGCCGTGTTTCTACAATAGCCCAGAACAGCAGTCAGTCCACCATGAGCCGAACAGCATCACAACAAATGAAAGATTTTTAACATAAAACTGCTTTTTTCAGTGTTTTTACCCATTTAAACCCCCATAGCTGTTTGTTCTACAGAGAAAGAGACCTCTGCGGATAATTCAGCCCTTGGTAAAAACCTCCTGAATGTCTGCATCTTGAGTTATCAGACAAAAAATGCATTATGTTGAGAAAAAGTGAGCACACATTAGCAGGTGCTGGGATGGCGACCCATCTGCGAAGAGCTGAGAAAACACTGATTTGTAATGTGAAACTGCTTTATTTAGTAACTTTACCATTTTTAATTACTTGTTCTGTTTATTTTGGGGAGGAGGAGACCCTCTGCAGGTAATTTGGCGCCCGGTAAAAACCTCCTGATCAATGAACACTGAAGGAATCCTAACCAGGAATTCACTCTTGGCACGAGGGAGAAGTTTCAGCTGGTTGCAATCTGCAGTCCTCACTGCTAGATGCCACTTAATCCTACACACTGCTCCTTTTGAGTACAAAATTAAACTATCCCAACAGTATAACAGTTTAACACAGTAAAAATTAGACCAGAAAAGTAGCTGCTTATAGATGAATGCATCACCAATAGTAATCCAATCACAAAATATAAAGTATAACGCTGACAGGGCCATTCTGCCAGCTATAAGAGCACTTCTACTTTTGATACTTGCCACATTTTGTTGGTGATACTTGATATATTGATATATTTTACACTGTGGTAGTGCTACTTTTAATCAAGTGAAGCACCTGAATACTTATTTCACTGCTGCTGATGGTTTTGAGATTTAATAAAGCTGAAATTAAGTGGGAAACATGCAACTGTGGTCCCTGTGTTTTAGATATGTCTTATTTATATGTGGATTTATGCTGACATTACTAATAAAAGGGATTTTACATTAAGACACAATATATTTTAACACTTATTTAAGGGTTTAGAGATGGTACAAGGTGCAGAGTTACAGTTGGCCTAATGACCTCTGGAGTCAGAGGATTCCTGCTGGGAAAACAATCTGACTGTCTTGGCTTCAGAAACCAGATCTCTCGGCAGAAACAGCAACAAGCAGGCCAGAGTTGTGATGTAAATGTGACTCCAGTCGACACCGCAGCCCCCTCGTCCGTTATTTACACCTGAATGAGACGTTACCTTAAATCATGTTTACATCACGGCAGGTTAGAGCGTTAAAAAGCAGTGACAACCCTTTCAGACGACCCTGGCGCCTGTTTGGACAAGCCTGCTGTGAGAGAACAAAACCATCTTCCATTAATGATAATGAGCCGAGAGCGAGACGCGCCAAACAGGTGGAGCCAGCGTTGCGCACACGGCAGAGAACATCTTCATCTTTATATACAGTATATTTAATTATCTTAAACTTTTTTAGACACGTTTATAGCAGATAAGATGAAAGTTTGAGGAAAAATAGAGCAGATTTTTGGGAGTTTTTGTCATTATAATGGAGAGAAAACAAAGAAAGCATAGACAGAAGTGTTGTGAGGATTGAAATTAAATGATGCAGCCGCACTAAAGACTTAACAAAAACATACTGTTGAATCTATAACATACATTTTAATGTTTTGGCACGTTATTGTGAGTTGGGTCTCATTATATTCCCATGCAATAATCTCCTCTGCCTGCTTTTTATTTAAAGAAAACTTAGTTATGTGTCTTTGCTTCCAGAGTTTCAACACTTCCCTGTGAATCTAATTATATTTTTATTTCCAAAAATCCATCTCTCTTTTGTTGCTGTGATGATTAACTGACGCACTGACAGCCTTTATATTAAGTTGGTGCGGCTTGGCCTCCAGCAGTTTCTGTCATTAAGCTTGTTCTTTTCAGCATATTACGTAAGTATCTATGGTTGCTATATTGCTCGTGTGTTTGTAATTTGTCTTTTTTTTCCAACTCCAGCAGCTCAGGAGGGTGGCGCCTGTGAGCGTTGCGTCAGTCGCTGGGGGCGGGGCTACACTTTATAGGCTCCGCTGCTGTGCCTTGCCTGTCATACAGCACACTGAGCCCCGCTGCCTGCAGGAGCCGCTTTATAAAGAGCTAAATTTACCGAACTTTACGTTGTTTCCTGAACTCTCACAATTGGCCAGCGGTCCTCGGGTTAGAGAGTTATAAAGTTTGGAGGACCTCCTTCCACTTTTAAACTTGTTCATGACTTTGGAGCGCAGCTGCGGAGAGGCGACAGTGAAATAGACGCACAGAATCTGGTGCGGCTGCCGCTCAACACAACGCGACTTTGACAAGAGATAGTTATTATTTTCTACCAAACGATGGCCTTATCCGGAGTGATGCTACCGTCTTTTGCAACATTCACAAACCAAAGAGAAAAAACCTGGGAAAACGTAAGTTTAAAATGATCTTGCATTTTTGTTTAAAAGTATGTGGATGAGATGCGTGTCATTTTGTTTCATCTGTTTTGATTAGAATGGCAATATAAATATCTTGTAAAGCTATTGGAATGAATTAATTACTTTGGGAAAGCTAGAAAAAACGACTTAATTCATTGTTTTAAGAATCTAAAACTTCGTATTCGGCTGATTTGCCGGTCCACTTGCATATCATGGGAAATTACGCACACATTTTATTTCTTACACTTATATCTAATATGATTTATTTATTCTTTCAGAGGTGGAAAGGAGAGATGGACAAACTAGTCTCCACCAGCTGCTCCATGCTTGAAATGGTACAAAACCTGGACAATCACAGCAAAAAGGACGACGAGGATCTGAGTAATTATTTGGATCTGGATTTTATTCTCGCCAACACAACTGGCTCAGACAGCGCGGCGGAATTTGTGAGCACAGTTGACCCCAACATGTACACGACGGGAAACTCTGTGCCATCCTACCAAGCAGACGACCACCGTTCCCCGCCGCCCCCGTACGGCGCCAGCCTCATGACAGAGCTTCTCCGCTCCGAAGGAACCAGCACCTATGGCATTACGCGCAACCCCTGCGTCCAGGGGAGATTTTATGTAAACACGGCGCATTTTCCCCGCCAGGAGATCAAAGTGGAGCCACACATGGACGGCTACGGCCCCGTTATGGGCATGGTGCCCCAGAGCTGCAGCAAGATCAAACAAGAAGGGAACGTTTCATGCATGATGTCCTTCGAGCAGCCCCGGGTGGCCATCTCTCCGCGGGCAGCCAGCAACATGACCCCGCCTCTCAGCCCCGATGACCAGGGAGCTTCGGACTGCCAGGCACAGCTGTGCCAGCCCATGAACTTTCCACACAAGTATCACACACAGACGGCTTTCCCGCACCACCCTCAGGCTCCCCAGATGCAAATGCCCTACCACGCTCCGCATACTGCCTTTGGCATGTATGATGAAGGTCTCAGCCTGCAGCCAGGTGCGCAGAGGGTGATGCTCACGCCGCCCTCCTCTCCCCTCGAGCTGTTGGAGTCCAAACCAAAGAGAGGACGTCGTACATGGCCGCGGAAGCGCACAGCGACGCACACCTGCACCTTCGCTGGCTGCGGAAAAACCTACACCAAGAGTTCACACCTGAAGGCACATCTCCGAACTCACACCGGTAAGTTTGAGTTTGATAAATAAAACCACATCTGTGCGCAATTACGCACAGCCCTGCATGGTTCAAAACTCTGTTTCCCCTTTCAGCACAGCCTAATAATGTACCATTTTTTTGTCCACGCAGGTGAGAAGCCATACCACTGCAGCTGGGAAGGCTGTGGATGGAAATTCGCCCGCTCTGATGAGCTGACCCGTCATTTCCGCAAACACACCGGACACAGGCCCTTCCAGTGCCACCTGTGCGAACGCGCCTTCTCCAGGTCTGACCACCTGGCACTTCACATGAAGAGACACATGTGAAGGAGCCCTTAAAAGGACTTGGGGTTCATGGAAGGGGTTGTTATTATTTGTGATTCAACTGATGTAATGTTTATTTAAATTGTTGTCCACATGACCAAAGTCTTTTTTTTTTTTATATAATATTGAATTAAAAAAGTTTTAGTGTTATTATTTTCTAATAACGTAGCTGGTACTACTTTGGTTCAATACAAGCTTTAGAAAAGCTTTGTTTGCTTTAGAGCAGGCAGACCAAGAAGGGGCTGGCCCTGTATATACTACTCTTCTCTGACAGAACTGGAACGCTGTGTTTGACACAAAAGTGCCTTTCTATGACTGTGCTACTGTAAAACTCTTAGTGACAAAACGACATGGCCACAAAACAGTACATGTTCTTCTCGACAGGGGTGTAATGCACATACAGTTGCCTAACATGTGCAGAGACAATGTTTTATTTAAACTGCCTCACAATGTCTGAACGGCCTGAACTGCTTTATTTTATTGCTTTCTTCCTATTTGGAGTTGATGTTGTCTCCTCTTGTGTGAAACTCTTGGATCCAGCCCCTCTGTTCACTATCAGGGCTTGACGTCCTGTGCATTATTTTTCACTTAAATTTATATAAATATGTACATGGTTTTATACTGTAAAATGTATATTTATTGTAAATATTAAAAACAATGAAATTGAACATTTGACTGGGGAACTCTTTACTTTCATGCACGTCTAGTAATTCCACACACATTTCGTTTTATGAACCACATCCACCCACTCAACAACAGGTTTCACACTGAGCTTACAACACAGTACGAGCAGCAGACCACCAGATCAGTTACACTAAATAGGTCATACATGTTGCCATTGTGTACTCACTTTAATTTTAAAACATGGGCACTTGATTTCCACTGTGATGTTTTGCAGCTGCAAGACAGAGAAGGGCAGCCACTTGTGGGCTTAGCCTATAAATACAAACACTCCATTTCCATAATTACAGAGTGAGCCGGGAGCCGTCTGGACAGAGGGGCCCAGCAAACCCTCATCAGGGAGCCCTTAGACTCCCTTTCTGATGGGTAGAAATTATAGTAGGACATCAAAGAGCCTTAATACTACAATTACACAGAGTCACCCTGCACTACAGTTTCAAAGTATCTTGACTCTGTGCATTTTATGTCTGCATGGTGTCAGTGAGCATTTGTTTCCCCCGCATCAAAGGCTGCGTTGAGATCTATCAAAGCCAGATGGCATTTTAAAGAGTACATAAATATGAAATAATATTCTTGAAATATCTGGTTTGTGATCAATACAAAGTTCCCCTTTCTGTTTCATTATGACAATTTGAAAACGTAAAAAAAAACTTGAAAGAACCACACCCTTCATCAAATGCGGAGCCTCGCAGTTCCACTGTTGTCTCATACTTTAAATGCATCCATTTTAAAACGTACGAGCAGAATGTGACTTGGATGAGTTGATGAAAACTTTACTAGAATTTTTCATATTTTTAAAAAGAGGAAGTGCACATTAGGTTAAAAATAACTGCAGTGGGAAATGCAAATGTATCACTCTCAATTCACTTTTTTTTTTTTTTTTGTTCCAATATCAACTCAACCAAGATGTAAACAATCTATCTTGATCGCATGGTATGACTGTAAATTTGATCAAAGCATGGGATAAAATATAATAACAGGGTTCACTACTCACTTCCTTCATAACACACTGCGTGTAAATTGCGGAGATAATGTTGTTGTTGTGATGTTTGACTGGCTGACTTCTCTCTGCAGTTGTCACAATATCTCATTTAAAATGTGACTTACCTTGTTCCAGGAATGTTAAAAATCATTTTTATTCAATTAAAAGTTATTACAGAGATTTTTTTTTAATAATCACATACATACTGTGCAATATTACATGTTACAATGTTGATATGTTGATAAATAAGGCGCTGTCACTCTGTACATGTCCAGTACGCTCTGGAATATACAGTGCATACATTATGTGCCGAATAAACCTGATTAGTGTAATATCATTACGAGGATGCGATATTTGAACAAATGTCCTCCAACTGGATCATAAGACATTAATGAAGATGACAAAAAATCCATAGAAGAAAAAAGATCCAACGGTTGATTTAAGAGAAAAGAAAGAAAAAATTGGAAGCAGATGTAGTGTGAGGAAGTAAAAAGGATAAAAGTAAATGTAACAGCACCAGTATAAACAATGTAGGTTTACACTACTTCTATTTCATAGAGGCTTTTAGTTGTATGGGAGTGCAAGTTGTTAGGGCGTATACAAGGCAACCAATGACAAACCATTTGACAAGCACAAGCTGTTGACATCGGAGGGATGGTGCAACAGCAGGTGGACTTAACTTTGTTCATAAGAAGGGAAGACCTCAATGATTATCGTTAGCGTCTTAATTATTGCAAATGCACGAGGCAACTGATGATATGGTGCTGAATCATATTAAACCAAAGCCATGTGTGGACTTAAACGCTTAGCAGGGATTACAAAACATCATAATTCTACTTTGATCATGTGGATCGGGTTTGATTATATTAAAAATGTCCTAATTCCTTGAACTTTAAGGCCATAAATATTCCATATGCAGGCATAAATGGCAAGAAACACTTGTGAGTTGTGACATTTAAAATAAAAACCTAAACCATGCGAATGGATGATCGGATCACTAAGCACATGTTCTTTTTTTAGGATGGACTGTGCCAGGGCTTGTTCATAAAACCGTCAGCTGACAATATTTACAGTGCATGACGACGCTTCTTAAAAAAAACAGAATTTGGACAAACTCTTTCAAAGGCCAGACTAACTAGCATATCTGGTTTAACTTTGAATACAAATTTTACCAGAGTAATTAAAGGTTATATAAAACGTTTTATACAGTGCATTTTACAAGGACTTCATACACCACAGATTGCGTTTGTATATAAATAAAACAGTAAAATATTATTAAAAGTTTTTTTTTTTCTTGCAACAGAGAGGCTTTTGGATAAGGCAAGGTGATTTAGCCATTACAAGATATGGAGCTAGATGTAGCTGGTTTGAGTTGTGTTAAATCACTACGTTCTTGCAGGGTGAAGCCAGGCTTCAGTAGAGCGGCTCCGTATTGTCCTTGATTATAGTCGCCGTGTAGTTTGGTAGCAATGAACCATAACTGGTTGCTAAATGTGAAGTCGTTTGACATGAGTCCAGTCGTAGCTGGAGAAACACTGGTCTCATGCACAAATTGGTAACAGGGGCTCCGGGTTGTGTCGGGCCAGTGTTGGTGCTGTTGTCATGAGCCTGCGGACGGAGGACTGTAAGGCAGAGGGGAGGACAAAAAGATGCGGCGGGGCATGCCTGGTCAGGCGCTGGGCATGTCGGCCCTGCTGAGAGCGATGGCAAGCTCCAGGTCTTGCTGCTCCTGGAGCCGCAGCCTCCTCAGCCTCTCCTCCTCACGCTCGCTCTCCCGCTTGGCCCACTCCAGCTGATCGGTCTCACTTCCAAACTGAAGCAGAGAAGCAAACATTAGATGAGTACAAAAATGCAGCCTAAAATGTCAGCACAAATACAAGTCTGTGGGTGAAAGCAGGATGTAAAATTGACCTGTGGATGCAAATTTAAAATCAAATGTTTCTAATTAGGCAGAACATCAAAAGCTACATTACACAAAACTGAAATGATTTGATATATAGCACTACGAGAAAAATAACTGCAGAAAAAATATAGACGTTCACAAAAAAGCAACACTAAACTACACAAAACACAGCTGCAAACTAGTGCCATAACTAGTTCCACAATTCTCCCGTAAACATACAGTGCTTGGATCAATGTGAAATTGAAAACAATCGTGCTCATGAATCATCGTACTCAGATTATGCAGTGCGGACAGGTTTTTTCACATGCAAAGGATTGACCACCACACCCTTGTACAGTCTTACCTTGACACATTCAGATCCTGGCAGAAAAACAAAAAATTACAATACAGAGCTCGATAAAAAAAAATCCCTTTCACAAATGTCATGCTGGCATGAGAGATAAAATAAATTCATGTCATGTCAAATGGTACAAACCAGACACAAAAACCTGCCATGCATCTCTTCTCCACATGAGAGCACGCTCAGCCGTTAGGGTTTACACGATGGCAAAGAAGCGGAAGGCAGAGGACAAAGAGGCAGATTTACTCTGTTGTGCTCTGCTTCGAGGCATATCATGCTTTGACAGCTAATAAGCCTTTAGCTTGTACTTCAAGACTTGAAAAATGCTCCTCGAGTGCTACCTGACCAGGCAAGTTCACTGGCTCGCTGACTAAAACTGCGTAAATCCTGACTTCCTGCCAAAGGCTACAGCCAGAGACGACAACAAGCATGCAAAAGCCCCTTTACCAAGTGATTGGACGCAACAATTGACGAGTTAGACAGATGTGTGAGGACTGTCCATGGAAGTCATGCAAACATTTAATTTCCTACCACACCGAGCCCTTTAAAAGCTCTCAGGTGTTCTGTCAGTTGTTAGTTAAAAGCAAGTAAGCACGGCGGTCCTGCAATCGCTAACGTCACTGCATGAGGGAAAGTTGTCAGTAGAGGCCCAGTGACAGAGAGCTGACACCTCTGAGCCTTCAGCTCTAGAGTGAGATCATGAGATCAGCAGCTCATGCAGACAAAGATACTTGACCCATTTGAAAACTGTAAGCGGAATACACGTACAGAGCCAAAATCTGCAAAACCCACAGGGCGGTCTTTGGACGCTTTACTCGAGTGTGTCGTAACAAAAGCGTCTTTACTGTCTGCTGTGGAGCGAATGTTCTGGAACGGCTCTGATGCAGTCAAACTGAGCATACCTCCTGGAGAAGGAAGACATTCAAACAAATACGAAAAGCCATGTAAGACAACATACTTTAGTGCCTTCACTTCAAAAGCCAACAAAGGTAGTCCCCCTGGGAAAATGGGCTCACACTTTAAAGACTAACGTATAATATTGTGCTGCTGAATTTTCACAGGAAGCAAACAGCTTGAAGCTCATGGCATGCAGTGAAGTTACCCAGGGGAGAGAGATATTGGTTCAAAAAAAAGGTGTTAACCACAATTTTTGAGTAAGGCTCACTGATGCATTGAAGGGTAACAAGCACAGCGTTGCTTTTTTGGAACACATGATTGTACAAAACGGACACACCCTTGTCTACTGTGAGCTTTGAACACATTTCCTACAAGGACAGTATTACAATGTGGCCATAATTACTCATCTCTCGAAACTCTGCACACCACGCCGCACTGGCTGCATCTGCAAATTCTAGCAAATAAAAACTCTTCTGTCTGATAAAGAACAACAGGGGCTATTCCAGCTTTAAATAACCAACCTACATGTGAGTTTCTTACTTCCCCATATGCATGAGGCACATCTCTGGGGCTGGCTCGCTGGCTAACCGTAGCTACTCATCTCAACCCTTCGCTGTGTGGCAAAGCAAAGGGGAACACCAACTTTCTCACGCTGTGGCTTCTGCTAAAGGAATAAGTGCAAGGTCACAACGGAAGGCCATGTGCTGGGCATGGCTATAGAAAGTGTGTGACTTAACATGCATGTGAAAAAAACAACCCAAGATAAAACATGAGGTTGAATGCATCCAAAAGGCAGAGAAGAAGCTCAGTTATCATCACACTATTCACAAGTTTAACTTAACACTGCACTTTAATTGTTGTCTCAATAACACTCTGTAAACACATAGTACTACCATACTTAAACCAACAGCTTTCCTGTTTACAACTTCAAAAGAAGAAACTGCTTTCTCTGTACCCTCACAGCTCAACAGGGAAGTAGTTTTTTTTTTCCGCATACCACCAGGGCACAAAATGCCTTTTTAGTGGGGCGACAGTCGATGACAATGAGTGACGCAAAAATGTAGCTGCCATTACATTTTTGTGGCAAAGAGCAAATGAAAGTTCTTCAATGCAGTCCTGACAGCGCTGGCATGATAAACTGTATTGATTTCAACTGGTTTGAACCAAACATTACATGCTCATTATGAACATCACTGAACCATTAATGTCAAGTTAAGCTGCAAGCACAGTCATGTTCAAGCACACACACACATACACAAACACACACACAATCAGGGCTTACCATAGGGAGGTGCAGGCCGGTTAGGCACATTTTTCTTTGATGGGAGGACAGGCTTGTCCGACTTCTGTTCACACACAAGGGAAAAGCAAGAAAAAAAAACAACAAAAAAAACCTTCAGCTATCACACGAAATGATGACTTGAACAGAAATGTCAGCCAACATCTAAAGCCTCTGGCTTTATACCAGAGAGATGTCATGGATGTGATAAATTGGCAGAAAAACTAGAAAATCACTCATGATGAGAGTAAAATTAACAACACAGCTTTCTCCAGCTCAAGTGGAAAATGATGCTTTATGGTGCAACTGATTCATAACTCTGAGTCTCCGAAGCTTACCTTTGACATCTGACTAAAATCGGCAAATCCACCCCCCTTGCCCCCAAAAGAGTTGCTTCCAAAGGGGTCCGCTGTCCCAAACACATCTGCGACAAGAGTACATTGAAATGCATTTGGAACATTTGAATGCATTTACGGAAAGAGCCTGAAACTATAATGAAGTTCAGCCTCAAACCACACATTCAAAAAATCATCTCTGCATCTTGCTTATTCTGAAAGGGCCTTCATGCTATTTTCAGCGAGGGGAATGTGGCACGACCGTTTAATTTTCCATGACATTCCGCGAAAAAAACCTGGAAAGCAGAGGTTTTGTTTAACCTGACGTATGCATCTGATCAGTTAATTAAAGGCGTCAGTTGGCGTACTGTTAACCAGAACTGTGCCGGGGTTGTTTTGAAGCTCAGCGGTTGGCCGCTTAATGAAAAAAACAGCAAACTGCAGATGGTTACAGTGAAAAAACAAAACATTGTAATAGAATATGTTTGTTGTGAGTGTGCGACCACAAGAGACCCCATTCATGTGTGAGTATGCAGTGTTTTCTTTTACGCACAGTAACTCGGCTCAGGTCTACAGTTGCCTCTGTGTTCCTCTGAAGGTGTGTAGCATGGCAGAGCATCGACCAGAGGTAGCCACTAACTTAAAACAACTTCCGTACCGAATGAGGCAGAGCAGTGCAACAGCAGCAGATATAAAGACAGGACAGAGGCAGTGGAGAGCTGGTTAAAGGAGTGGCAGTGTATTCTAGTAGAGCAGGACCAGCAGTCACAGAGTTTCTGTTATGTTTGGCTCTTGCAAGCCTCCTGTTTTTCCAGGGTAGGGGGAGTATTTTTAGTTGGCCAGTAGTTAAATGCGTAGGTACTCGACTAAAAATAGCCCTAAACCACAGGAAAAATTGAAGCCACAGTGAGTAAAAATTGTTTGCCCCTGATGCCCCCAAAAATAAAAGCTAAATGTAACACGTCACCCAGAATGGCAAAGAATGACTCTTTGAGACGTGTTTCACAACTAGAGCGTTCAGATGTCAGTTAATAGAGTCACATTCTGGGAAATCTCCACGGAAAATCAGCTTATACATACATAAATAGTACAGAGATGACTCCACATTTGTGCTTTTATTCGACAAAGCTACAAAAGGCCAATGAACAGTGTGATCTACTGCAGTACCCTAACCTGCCTGACTGTGGTAACTGCAATAACACAGAAGAAAATGTACAACCTACATCTAAAGAATGACCGAGAACATTTAATTTTGTAAGTGAGTATGTGCTTCAATAAAGAAAACTAGAAAAACAATAAAAGCTAAACTGAGAAACTTTATGACTACATAAAGGCAAGGCATCCAGAATCAACTACATGTTTTGGCACAAACAAATACTACCTCAGGTTAATCTTTACATTTACAACTGGCAAGACCCAAAGTAAAATCTCACTCTGTGTGCCAACATCCTGTTATACTTGACACCTGCAATGTACCTGGTTTTGGGCTGCTTGATGTGAAAGGGTCACCACTGCTGAGGGCACTTGGCTGAGAATAACAAAGCAAAGCAGAAGCACAGTAGGTAAGCTATCTCAATTACAAACATACACAATGGCCACATCAGCATAACCACTAGAAATCTCCCTGGTTTGTTTTTCTATTTATCTACAATAGTAAAGACATGTCAGAGCTTGTCTATATCAGCCGTGACAACTACAGCAAGTCATTAAACATAGAAAAGGAAGTTTCATATTGCATATAATAAGATTCATCACTCCCAACTAACATTATGTGAGTGGTAAAAACAACACATGTTTGATACCTTGACTGGTGGTGTGGGTTTTCTACTGAAGGGGTCTGAGGATCCAAACAGGTTTGACTTGTCTGTCCTCTTGAAAAAATCATCAGATGAGGTGCCTTTGAAGGGATCACTTTCTTTGAAAGGATCTCCACCAAATGGATCTAGAAAAACGGATAAGTCAGTGAGAGGAGAACAACTGGTGTGTAGGAATGCACGATGTTGGACTTTTTGCCGATATCCGACATAAAAAAACTTATTTGGCTGATAACCGATTCTTAAATTGATACATCCACTTTTTTCCCAATCTAATTTTGTTATTATCAAGTCTCTTCTGTAGTAGAGTTACATCATACTACGCGTGCATACTCTTATGTGATGGCCCACCAGCAGATGGAGACATGAAATAAAATGCTTTTCAATCAATGAAATATTCATTCATTGTGCAAAATAAGAAAAAGCATGATGGCCGATTCTAGTGAAGTCTTGTCTTGCTTACAAGAGCAGCAGGATGAAAGCTGAAGTGTTTGGGGCTACATTATCTGCTCAGATTCAACTAAATACTTCAAAACTCATTGGACGATGCTTCACAGTGCAGATGGACATTGACCTGAAGCATACTGCAAAAGCAACCAAAGACATTTTTAA
>NC_065526.1:25001425-25146824 GCF_006386435.1 Epinephelus moara
AGAGTCTGCACTTTAAGCAGGTATTCATTGTTTCATTTAAAACCCATTGTGGTGGTGTACAGAGCCAAAATGATGACAACTGTATCATTGTTCAAATAATTATGGACCTGACTGTATGTAAGAGGAAACGAGAGAAACAGAGGGTCGGAGACAGGACGAGGACAAGGTCATCCGGAGGACAGTGAGACAAGATGTCACACCAACTGACAACCATTGTTATCTATGAAGTGTGTACTTGATAGATTAGGGGAACTGAAACCTCCTGAATCCAACGCCCAAATATACTGTATAAAAGCCTGTAGTGTATGCTCCTCAGGGAGCCTTTTCTCTGTAACCTCATCTTGTGTGTTGCACTCTGAAACGCTCCTCTTGTACAAGATAATAAATTCTGTTAAACTTTGATATTTCGGCTCCGGTCTCTATTTGCTTTAAAGGTCATTACAAAGAAATTCTTATGACAATGTCTACTCCATATCAAGAAATATTGTTCCAATTTAGATTTTTACAGATTTTTACAGTTGAAATGGCAAATAAATTGTTAGAGCGCTTGTCAGAGCCAGTGGTGTCGTCGTAGTTGATGAAGTGAATGTACGATGAGGAGGCAGTGGGTATACTCTATCAGTTTTTTGGCTTATAGGTGGGTATATTGTAAATGGACAGAAAAAGAGATGGGTACCTGCATATACCCTCCACGACACCACTGGTCAGAGCCATAACCAGGAATCTGAAATCATCCAAACTATCCCAGGTTGTGTAAACCTAGTTCCTAAAAACTCAAAACACTCAAATCTGAGAAGATTCACTCTAAGGGGCTATACTTTACTCACCAGAGTAGGAGTGGCTGGAGTGGGACTTTCTTACCATAACAAACCATATTTCTTAGTTTCTGGCTATAATAAATGGTGTGATTTTGTGTACAAAATACAACCATTTAAAGTAGACACAAGCAGTCCCTTAAAAAAACACAAGAATTAGCTTAATAAAACAAGAAAAAAACAAGTGTTGATGAAAGTGGATTTCTGGTGAGGACACAAAGAATGTTTCTGGGATTTCAGTGTCCTTTGAGAATGATTAGGTCTAGACAAAATGTATTCATCACTGTAGGGGGAACCACCAGTGCTGTACAAAACTATCTAAAGACCTACACATTTTTAGATACTGTACAATGTACCACAAATAAACTATCACTTAAGCGGCCCATCTACTTTTGATTCAGCTGCATATTGAACTGCCTTTATTTTGAAACAGAGGACCGGAAGTTGTGTTTTTCCTTGATGCTAGCTTCACGCTGCTCAGTCTGGGAATTCACACACACAACCAACGTTACTTTGGAGAGGAATGCAGCACTCGTAGCTAACCATACTGTAAGTACACTTTCTAGCTTTGCCTTTACTATTATTTTATTAAATATTTACTTGCTGCCAGTGTTTTAGTGTTATTGAATTATGTATTCCTTTCTGGAGCAGCTAACACTAGTGACAAAAAGTGAAAGCCGGTGTTTATACAGGACGTTAACGTTAGCTAGCTACCTAACCGGCTAAGCTAGCTGCCATCCGTCGCCGGTGTTCCCTTTATTTCTTCTTTTAACCGTGTTTCTGTTCCTCAGTTAATATGTTGTACGTTTATGCATGGCTTTCTTTTTGTGTTTGTGGCTATGAGCTCGACATTAATTGCTGTTTCACCTCGGAAAAAATATCTGTTGCCTGCTTGTAACAAACGGCAGAGTCGCTATTCAGCATCTGTGTTAAAAGCTACAATCAGAATTAGTTTTATTTCACCACATTTCTATAAACCAGTCTCATTAATCAGGGTTCACATTATTAAGAAAAAGCCAAATTGTCGATAGTGTTGCTAAAGCCCAGTCCCTTTAATTGAGTAAGAGGTGGCTGGTCCCGGGCAGGAGATGATGTCAGTAGGACTGGTATGCAGAGGTCTGACATCAGCCAGAAAGTGTCTGAAAACTAAAGCTGTGTTGACTCGGGCCAAATAAGGAGGAAAGAAGCCCAGGTACCCACACATGTAGGTGGGAAATAGCAATTCTGGCTTATAACTGAGGCTTGTATCACAGTTTAGATCTGCTAACAGGCATTGTTTTGGTCACTGTGCTGTCTGTAATGTCCTCTCCTGTCTCTACCAGTATTTACTGAGTGTGTGTCCTTTACCTTTGCACTGCAGTGGATCTCAGGACATCATCATTCCAGTCAGCACACCATGGCTGGCTTCAGACAAGAGGATGTGGAGTTGTATTATGAGATGGGAGAGGAGCTGGGCAGGTATGTTGTGCATTTGTATTGTCGTTTCCTCTCCGACAAAACACAATGCATCTTATATAACTGCTGTGTTACAAAAGACAGTGTTCACACTTGACTCTGAGGTGCCTCAGTTGCTGGAGGACAGCTTTAAATACAAGTGTAAATGCACCCAAGACACATTCATGATGCTTTAGGATCTATTCATTTATGCCATGTTTGAAGGCCTCCAGAGATTTATGTGGTGTTGTGTGAATGCAAATGCCTACCTGCTGACATTGAAAGACTGTTATTATTTTGTAGTACATGCATAGCATGGACTTTTATTTAGACCAAGGTGTCAGGTAGCTGCAGCAGTTCTTTGTTTAAACTGTATTGCTGAGCACAAATGTGTGTTTTTTGATTTGACTAACAAAAAGTAATGTGAGCTTGAAGTTACCTGAGATGTATTTCTGATGCATTTTGATGCCAGATGAGCTCCAATCCATCCAAAAGCTCTCATGAAGGCCAAAATATAAATATGTGTTTGTGTCAGCAACATATTAAATATCCTGTTAGTATTCTTTTTACATTGTGCTCGATAGTTTGTGACCAAGTCAGCAAATTATAATAGTTTAAACCCAACTTTCTAGCCCAGCTACTTTTTTTCTGCAGTAATGCAGCAAAGCTATGACATCACTGCTTCTCAATGTGCCTTTCCACCTCTGCTGCGGTGTGGAGTCTCTATAGGAGAGGGCTGTGTGTGTGTGTGTGTGTGTGTGTGTGTGTGTGTGTGTGTGTGTTTTGAGATAGAAAGGTATGCAGACATTGAATGGGTGAACATTAAATTCCCTGCCCAGTCATGCATCATGAAATGCTTTCTTCCCACCAGCACATTAGTCTTATTGTTAAAGTCAGCAGTGTTACTTATTAATTTCCCTTTAAACTAGATTCTATAAAACAAAACTATAGATTGTATTCATTCCTATTATCTCTATCTACAGTAGTAGAGACTTTCCTATGTTGCACATGTAGCATTTCAACATCACATATCAGTTTTCAAGTGTATCTGACTTCTTTGAAAACTAAAAATCAATTAAATTCCAGTCATTTTAATACATCATTGCTTAGTCCAAGTGTTTCCTAACCTAGGTAGGTAGGTGGGCTCCCCCATTGGGCCCCCATGATAAATCTGAGGGGGTCACAAGACCACTGCAAAAATCTCCTTTACCAAGTTGTTTATTCCTACAACCAAGTGCTTAAAGTTTGCAAGTGAAAGAAGTCTGCCAGTGCTGTGAGAATACTTAAGCTTGTTTCCAATTTATCCTATAAAGATCAACTTGTTTTAAGTATTTTCCAAATTTAAGTTTCATTTTTCATCATTCTTGTGCACCAACCTGCCATCTTTCTTTCTTGGTTTTAAAGAGACAGTCAAATTTTGAGAAAAACAAGTTGATTTTTGTTGGAAAAATATGGAAGTGTTCTCACTTTACCTGCAGATTTTTTTTTCTTAAGAACATGAGGTTTTTATGATTTAAACAGAACATACTTGATAAGATTTATATTTTGTTACAGTAATGATTTTCAAACTTTTGCTTGTTTTCATGTGAAATAACTGGATACTTTCACCTCTTCAGGCTTCTTAAAATCCATCAAATTATTTGAAAAGGGGTCATAACCTCTGTAAAAGTTGCTTCATGTTAAGGGGTAAGAGCCAAAAATACTTGGAAAGCACTGAGTTAATCCATCACAAGTTATCGTAGCCCAAAGCGATGTCTTGATATATCTTATGTATTCTGACCAGCAGCCACTAAATCCATAATGTTATTATAATAACCTGAAGCTGGAAAAAACCCAAAGGCAAGCAGGTTTGTATAATTCTTTAACATCCCTTTGTTCTCTCCTCCCTGCAGTGGACAGTTTGCCATCGTTCGTAAGTGCAAGGAGAAGAGCACAGCTATCGAGTACGCGGCCAAGTTCATCAAGAAGCGGCGGCTGTCCTCCAGCCGGCGGGGGGTGAGCCGCGAGGAGATTGAGCGCGAGGTCAACATCCTTCGGGAGATCCAACACAGCAACATCATCACCCTGCATGACATCTTCGAAAACAAGACCGACGTAATCCTGATACTGGAGCTGGTGTCCGGAGGAGAGCTGTTTGACTTCCTGGCTGAGAAGGAGTCTCTGACGGAGGAGGAGGCCACCCAGTTTCTAAAGCAGATCCTGGACGGCGTTCATTATTTACACTCCAAACGCATCGCTCACTTTGACCTCAAGGTCAGTGGTCTGTGTGGTGAAAGAATTCGTTTACGAGGGCCAACAGTCGTAGTTGGCGTGTTACTGAGAATTCCCGTTAAGGAGTGAAAAGAGGTTTATGTTTGAGAGATTTTTCCGTGTGAAAGACTGGACAGGGCTGAGCAAGGTTGTCATGCTGCTTGGTGGTACTGATGCAATAATTTGCCTGAATATCTTTGTATGTATGTATGTATGAAGATATTTTGGGGCTTTAAATGGACTGATTGTGCTTTTCCTTAATTAAATGTGGCCAAAGGTTCAAATAATGAGGTAAACAATATGTAAACGTAATCCCTGTGAGCAGAAACCTCAGGCTTCAGGCTACTCTGAATACGGTTCCCAACTCTTTTAGTCTACTTTTGCAACACTCTGATGTCAGCTTGTGATGATTTCTTTATATGGTCATCTGCTTCAGGCACGCTACTACAAGTGTTAATGTTACATACACTGGAGGATTACAAAGTCTCAGAGGCAGCAGAACTGTTGTGTTGCCATCAGAGTCAATGCCAAGAGTGAGCCATGTGTGCAGTTTGTTCTCTCACATCCATCCAACAGTGTGCATACTCTCTAGCTTCTTTATCAGGGAGAGTGGGATCTCTCTGGAGGTCATCGCTGGCAGTGTGTCAACTGAAGCACTGATAAGAAAAATGTAGCTACATGCTAACGTCAGGGAAATGTGTAATCTTGGTTGCTGAAGTTGTTAATTTCTCCCTGATTATGGATCAGACTCCCTCGGTTAAGAAGCTTTTATTGATGATTTTCATGGTAGAAAGTGCTGCAAAAAAATGTAATTCCACAGATGCAATGACTGTGTAGAGATGTAAAGATGAGGAAGACCTGGAAACACTGACCAGTCAGAGTGGGATGGGATTTTTCAGGAGGAGGGCTTGAAGAGACAGGCACTGAAACGGATCGTTTAAGACAGAGAATGAATACAGGTGTCCCAGCCAGCACAGACAGTGTGAGGGAAAATAAAATGGTTTCTGACCACTGAATACTGAAAGCATGTAAACATGCTGTGGTAGAAACCCAAAATACAAGTATGAACCTACAAATGAGCATCATGGGTCCCCTTGAAGATACACAACACAAAAAATAGTAATAATTAGTCATGATGACCAAACAGATGTGCCATTTCAGTTTTCATCAGTCAGCTACAACAGTGTAATACATCCAGAAAATTCTGTCAGTATTGTAGTACAAGTTTTCAAGAAAAACCAACCTTTAAGCCTTACCAAATACAATTAACTTGATTTATATACTGTAGCACCCTTCATACAACATAACAGTACAGCCGATTGTTGCCAATTGATAAAGTGCAGTACAGTGAAAATGCAGCTGATGGTACAACACTTTTTTTGTTTGTGTCATTTCTTAATGTTAAGTTGCTGCTGTTTTATGGTTCACTGATGCTGCTTTACAGGCATATAGCACTTATTATCCGCATGCTGCTCCCCAGCGGTATAATATACAAATTCTTAGTGGCATATAGTACTATTTATTATGGTATGCTGCTGCTGTGCGCTACATATAAACAGTGTAATCTTTCCCATGTTGGCGCTGTTGGCCCAGTGTATTATTTATTATATTATCAGTCAGAATTACCCTTAAAGGAATGAATGATAAGATAGAGATGAGTACCATGACAGAGGATCTTAAAAAGTTGCCTCAATGCCAATGTTCATTTAGAGCTGAGCTGGTGTCCTGGTTACGTTTTGTCATTCTTAGCTCTCTGTTTATATGTGTACTACACTAAAACCTTGTTCTGTCAATAATGTTTAGCTGTATTGTTTTCTCTTTCAGCCTGAGAATATCATGCTGCTGGACAAGAACGTCCCCAACCCCAGGATCAAGCTGATTGATTTTGGGATTGCTCATCAGATTAAAGCAGGAAACGAGTTCAAGAACATTTTTGGAACACCAGAGTTTGTGGGTGAGTTCATGTTTCTCCTTCCTGAATATCCATTTCACAAATAAAGTTAAAAAAAAAAGTTCCACTAAAAAAAATCTGCTCTTGTGTCAGCGTGTGCCCACTCTGGCAAGTAAGCTAAACCTTGTAAGTGGATGATGGTGCGTTACAGATCTCCACATCTGGTTTGAGTTTAAGTGTTGGTTCCTCTGTGCTTTACAGCTCCAGAAATAGTCAACTATGAGCCACTTGGACTGGAGGCGGATATGTGGTAAGATGTCAACATGTTTGTTTTTTGAAGCTGTATACTAACTTGTGTGACAGGTTTCATTGATGTTTGGCTCTTCTCTTCTCTGCAGGAGCATCGGAGTAATTACATACATCCTGTGAGTAAAATTTCACATCATGACATCTTGGAAATATAAATCACTGCATCCCTCATTCATGTTGTTTAGTAGTGATCTTGTCAGCCATTAAGCCTCAAATGTCTTTGTTAGTTTGCATCATTTCATAATCAACCTTATTCTGTTTAGTCACGCTTTAGTTGACTACAAGTCTGGGCATTTAGGTCTTACCTTAGTCAAAGAAAACTGTTGACATTAGCTCATATTGAACATTTCGTTCAATCTAAGCCAATAATTTTGTAATTTGTTAAACTTATTTCACATAAGATTTGATGCAGTCATTATCTGAAGGAAAGAAACAAGGTTGAATGACTAAGTGCAGCTTTGCAGAAAGTGTCTGGTCTAGTGGTCTAATAGTATCAATTTAAGAAATACATCCAGACATTAAACATGTTCTGATTTACATATTTATTTTGAACCAACTTAATTCAACATCTAGCCTGGGTCCTAATACTTTCTGTCCTCCTGACTGTGCTCGTTGTGTTCTGCCGGTGTCGTCCTGATATGGCACATACAGCACAGAGAGTTGGAACTATTGCATGCGATTAAAAAAGTCTGTAATATTTTAAAACAGGGTATTTTTATTTATTTATAATTCAATTAAGATGCACAGAGCATCAACAAACAAACACAGAACCAGCATGGACAAAAAGACAACCCCACCCACCCAGGAGCAAACAGAGAAAGCCAGACCAGCCAAAGGAAGTCCAATAGATAAGAACGAGAGAAAAAAAATGAATGAAATAAAATAAATGAATTAATAAGAATAAAAAAAGGATATATGTATATAAAATAAATTAATTTTATTTATTTTTTTTTGGAATGAGGACAAATTAATTAACTTGTGTGACATAAGTAGGAGATTATAGCATTTTTCATTGCTATTTTTCAGCCTCTTTATTTGTCACAAAGTTAATAATGGTTGCCAGGTGTCAAAGAAGCGTGCAGTTGACCCTTTAATAAAACAACGGATTTTCTCCAATTGTAAATGATACATAACATAGGGTTTTATCTCCTCTTTTTTGTTAAAAATAAAGAGAGATTTTAGTAAAGTATTTGTTTGTTTTTTTACTACATTTAAGTCTTGTATTTTTCGTGTAAAATACTGCATGTTGATGTAGTCACACTTAGTGTTAAATGACGTTTGTGCCATCTCGTCATCGTCTTATTCATGGGGAAAAAAGGTAGTTGATGAACATATTTAGTCAGAGTTTTCATAAACAAAATGAACATTGTTGTTTTATTAAGCAAATTCTCCTGTTTGTGTTCCTGTAGGTTGAGTGGCGCTTCACCATTTCTGGGTGAGACCAAGCAGGAGACCTTGACAAACATCTCAGCCGTCAACTACGACTTTGACGAGGAGTATTTCAGCAACACCAGTGAGCTTGCCAAGGACTTCATACGCCGCCTGCTGGTCAAGGATCCCAAGTATGACCATTTTCAGATTTTATGCCAAAATTAAAGAAGAAAAATGTCATGTACTGTAAACATGAAAGTCTCTGCTGTGTCATTTTCTCACTGGTGGATTATTTTCTTCTGCAGGAAGAGAATGACGATTGATGACAGTCTTGAACACCCCTGGATTAAGGTGGGTGTTTTATACAGCATTTATATCTGCAGACGTTGTGTTAGCATTCACAATCAGGCTTGAAAAAGTGTTATATAGATACATTTGACTTTTTTCAGCTTATACACACATGACTGAGTGGGCTCTGTTCTTTCTTTTATCAGAAAATAGAGTGAGACAGATATATTGGCAGATTTTAGATTGTTGTAGACGTATGAGTGTATATGTTGGCACATTTTAGACCTTTCCATTTTCCCCTCTGCAGGTGATTAAGAGGCGAAATGTCCGCCAGGAGGAGAGAGACCATAAGACTGAGCGCCGTCGTCTCAAGACCACTCGTCTGAAGGAGTACACCATCAAATCCCACTCCAGCATGCCACCCAACAACACTTATGTCAACTTCGAGCGCTTCTCCCAGGTCCTCGAGGAGATCGCGGCAGCAGAGGAGGGCCTGAGGGAACTAGAGCGCAATCAGCGCTCGTGCCGGGAGGACGTGGCGGCGCTGCTGTCCATATACGAGGAGAAGGAGGGCTGGTACAAGGAGGAGAACCAGAGCATCTCCAGCGACCTGAGCCACATCCGCCAGGAGCTGCAGCGCACTCAAACACAGCGCAAGAAGAGCCAGGAGGAGGCCCGGCTCACCATGCAGGCCGCCAACATCCTCAAGCGCAAGTACGGGCGCCTGGAAAACCGCTACGAGGTCCTGGCTGAGCAGGTGGCCTCTGAGGTCCGCTGGGTGGAGGAGCTGGTGAAGTCCATGTCTGCAGAGAAGGACGGCCTCAGCAGCATGCCCTGAGCCGGGCGGACGTCCAGCAATGACACTTTGATCCTCAAGTATCTTCCTGCCCGTCTTCTCTGCACGTGTCCCACACACACAGTGGAGTTTGAGTGGGTCAGTTGTCATCATAAGCTATGCTGCTGCTCACATCGGGAAAAACGCTCCACTCTTTTTACATCATGCTTGAGACAACCAGCGAGAAGCAGAGAGGCAGTTTGTTGAACCCATTCCCCCACGGAAAGGCTCATTCCTGTGTTTCAGAAGTTAATTTATAATTTTAGAGATTTTTGTACTGTTATTTGACAAAATTATTTACAACTGTATTGGCTTTTTTTATGTTGCAACTTTTCTTAGCCCTGTAGAAACATAACATCTGAATGTCCTTGTGCTGTAAAAGCCATAGACGTCTGTTCAGTTGCGTTTGCCTTAGGTTGGCCAGTTATGTGAGAAAGCTTCACAATATACAACTTATATCTTTGGGGGTATTTATTTATCTGGTTAAGTTTCAGATTTGATTGCAGCTGACATAAAATTCTCTCATATGTTGGGACAGAGTGTCGAATATAAAGGATGCAATAACCGTAAACGTTCAGGATAGAAAAAAAGAAAAATTCTGGGTAATGCTTTATTTTACCGATCTGTGATTTTGTAAAGATTTTTGAATTTCTTGAAAGGTTTCCAGGAAAAAGAAGGCCCTGTTGCTGAAATTACTCCATTTAGACCCCAGTAAATGTTTATTAATCATTCAGTCATTATTGGAAATTTTATTCTTTGTATTTGACGAACTTCGATGCATTTTGGACATCCAGTTCACCTGCTGTCCTCTTGACTAAAAGTCTTAAAGTTCCACAAGATTACAAACTGATCACTCACTATTTTAGCTACAATTTGTCCCTTTTTTAAGATATTATTTTAGGTCTTTTTGCCTTTATTTGATAGGACAGATAAAGCGTGAAACAGGGCGAGATGATATGCATCCAAGGGCCATAGGTTGTACATGGGGCACCTGCTCTACCAGGTGAGCTAGCGGGCACCGCAGTTAGTTCCAAATTCCAAGTTTATTTCCAGGAAACCTCCCAGAAAATCAGTCGGAAATGAATCTGAATTCACAGACCCGTTATAAAAAGCATTACCAGATTCTGAATGTACAAACTTGTCTTTGCAGTGCCTGTAAACCGATCGACCGTATTGCCTCTGCGAGCTCTCATCTGTCATCGAGTTAATGACATTTCTATCACATTGATATTGCTCATCGTCTTAAACGCAACAACCTTTGCACAGTAGCCTTGTAAACCAAATAGTGTGCATGGAAACGTTTTATCTATACCGCAGCTGTCGTTAGTGTTTCTGTTTTCATTGTGAGCGTCTCTGCACACTCGGAACATTCCACTGATAAGTTTCCCATCCAGGCGACACATTCCCCATGTATAGCATAGAAAGTGTGTGACAGTCTGTAGTATTTTTTCAGTAGAGAAATGTACTCGTTTGCACTTAAATGATTATAGCAGTGTTCCAAAATCTATTTTAATCTGTCTCTAAAGTGTAAGAAAGAGCTGAACTGTCAGGGCTCGTTTCAAATAAAGTTATCACTATTATCATGTTGTATTTGTGTGTTGTTATTGTGTGAATGGAAACTAATTTTTATATCGGTACAGTTTGTCCTCACCCATTATAATTATGCACGTTTCTGTTTGTCCTTTGTGCCCCGTTTTACTGTTACTTTAAGTAACTCTATACTTCTGTTGCACGACATTTCAAAAAGGAAATGTACTTTTTACTGCATCACATTGATTTGATTTACAATTGGTCCCAAAGGCTTTGCCATCAGTGTGTGGGTGTGTGTGTGAATGTTTAACTGAGTAGCAGGTGGCACCTTGTATGGTAGCCTCGGCCACCAGTGTATGAATGTGTGTGTGAATGTGAATGTGTCAAGTAGTGTAAAGTCATTTTGAGTGGTCAGATGACTACAAAGGCACCATACAAGTGCAAGTCCATGTACTATTTACAGATACAGTTACTTCTAATACAAAACATGGTGAGTTTTTTGCAATATGATAATGAGTTGTAGTTTAAATGACCCAAAAGTACATAAAATATTTAGATTAGCCCCACCGCAATGAGCTACAACAGTAAAATGCCTTTGTAATGTAAAACACTATCATAGGCTATTTTTCTGCATTATGATGAGGTTACTTTTAAGAACATTTTGTTACTAATACTTAATGTACACTGAAAAAATTTTAGACTCAACAGTTTTGTTTTTGCTTCCATTTTTCACAGGTTTAAGTTTAAGAGCTAAGAGTTTTTTAAGCACTCAATAGATATATTTCTGTCAAACTTTGGTGGCAGATTTGTTTAAATCTGTGTCAATGAGCACTTCTCCCTTATTGAAATAATCCACCTGACAGGTGTGGCATATCAGGATGCTAATTAAACAGCATCATTACTACAAAGGTCACAATAAAATGTACAGTTTGATCACAACACAATGCCACAAATGTAGTAAGTTAAGGAACTGCCACTTGTTTCATGACTGCAGGAATGTCCACCAGAGCTGTTGCCTGTGAACTGAATGTACATTTCACTACCATAAGCTGTTTGCATTGTTGTGTCCGTGACTTTGGCAGCACATCCAACCAGCCTCACAACCGCACAAGTCGGATACGATGATGAACTGCTGTCGGGTCAAGACCCTGGTGAGGATGACAAGCGTGCAGATGAGTTTTCCTGAGAGATGTTGGTGAAGATTCATCACCAACAGGTCATGATCATCCTAAGTGCTATATCGTAGGCAACTGGACTTCTGAAGAAGCCTCTTGAATGAGAGGTGAAACATCTTCAAGAAACTCAAGCAAGTCCAGTTGCTTATGACATAGCGCTTAAGATTCCCTGAGATAGTTTGTGGCAATTTGTGCAGAGGTTCTTCTGGTGTGCAAACCAGTTGTTACATCAGCTGTTAGGGTGGCTGGTCTCAGAGGATCTTGCAGGTGAAGACAGGTTGTGGATTACACATGGTCTGTGGTTGTGAGGCTGGTTGGATGTGCTGCCAAATTCACGGAAACAACGCTGGAGGCGAATTATGGTAGTAAAATGAACATTCAGTTAACAGGCAACAGCTCTGGTGGACATTCCTACAGTCAGCACGCCAATAGCACACTCCCTAAAAACTTGTAACATCTGTGGCATTGTGCTGTGATCAAACTACACATTTTAGAGTGGCCTTTTATTGTGACCATCCCAAGGCACACCTGTGTAGTAATGATGTTGTTTAACCAGCATGTGGATATGTTACACCTGGGATCTTTAACTTAAACCTGTGAAACATGGGAGCAAACAAAAATTTTGTTCAGTGTAATTTTACTTTAAGACTGGTTTATTTTAGTTTGGTATTGCTACTTTTACTTAAGGATCTCAATACTTTCACCACTGTTTCAATTTTTTTTTTTTTCTAATTTACTGATTTATTTAGTTATAAATGGACCAAATAATATGAAACATCTGTAAATGTGACAGGCTGTTATCTACAGGAAATGCAACATGAATGTCTCTGAAGCTGGTTGAGTTCTACCAGACTACAAACTCAGTCAGTTTTACTTGGGTCTTTTTGTACTGGACTCTTTCATAGCAGCAGCAGCAGCAGCAGCAGCAGCAGAGAAAATATAGCTCTCAGTAACTGTGTGTGTGAATGTGCCCTCTGGTGGTGTCTCATCAAAGGTTCATGTGAGATGCTTAGAAAGGTGCTTTTAGTTTGTGCTTCACACTGAGCAGTCAAAAAGCAATACCATCTTTTTGGCACCAAAACCAAACAAAAACAAAACCATGAAACAGTGCACAATACTTAAATGGTTTTATTTGTATATTAATTATGGCAATAATAAATAAATCATAAATAACCTTGTCATCAGTCTGGTTCCATAAATCATTAGTCTGCTGATGATAAGTGTATCAAATGTCCTCTGTAAGATAGTAAATCTGTTCTGTAAACTTCGAGATTGTATAGCATCCTTTAACTTAATGTGTAACAAGGGACTGTACTTTATTTATCAGAGTAAAGTCAGAGTCATTTTTTAATATATCATGACCCTCCCCGGAGCTACACATATTGTTCCTTCAGCCTCCCTGAGTGACTGGGGGAAAATGCATGATCCTTTCTTCACCATAAATAACCATATTTCACAGTTCCTGGCTGATAAATGGTGTAAGATTTTTAAGGAAACGCCTCTAAAACCCACTTAAAAGTTTTAGGGTTCTGAAGGTATTAAAAAAACATAACCATTAAGTAGGATGTCCAAAAAAAAAAGCATAATTCCCTCCCCAATGCTTAAAGAATTATTTCAATTATTCCCTCATCTTGCGCCACCCTCTCCCCTGTCATAAATAACGAACAGTCCCTAATGTAAAGTTGTTTTCTGTGTTTATAAATGATATAAAGAACTTAATTTTTTTGGACCATTTTGAAACAAATGGATAACCGAAGTCAAACTGCTACAATCACTACAATTAAATGAAGAGAGGATTCAAAGAACTGCTCGTCTTTGTGTTAAAATCAGCTGTTACAGTGTGTGGACTTCACTCAGGAGTGAAATCCTTGGCAGTGATCTCAGGAGAAACTGTCATAACTGTCTTTGTGTTCGTCTAACAGCAAGCCAGACAACGTAAAGATGCTTCCTCGTTGTCTCTGCAGAGGTGGAGAGTTAAAAACTCTCCTGTTTATCTCCATCCTGGTCCAGATAAACACAAATCCATCCATGGAGAGTAGGAATGTTTATGCATCTTTCAGAGCGTTAATGTGGGCGCACAGTTTGAGTGCAGGTCCCAGTTTAAGGTTCATGGTGCTGACCAGATGCTCCTCTGTGAGAAGCAGCAGAGCCTGTCCGTCTATTTCCTGCGAGCGAAACTCCTCGGCTACGTCCTGACCACCTGGAGAGAAGAGAGGACACAGACTGAATAAAGTGTTTGTTCATTTTTAAGCATTGTACAAACAGATATGTGCAGAATTACGTTCTGTTAATGTTTATAAGATACAGCATGTGTTCTTTAAAACATGGGCCTGCTGCAGCTTTTATGAGGCAGTTTACTAAACGCTAACTTTGCTGTTTTAAACATCTGGTGACATTAACTTCATGCACAGCAGGTGATTCACTTTGTGTCCTTAAAAGACAGAAACGTTGGAGTGTTTGCAAATGAACAGTGAGTGAACAGAGAGAATAAAAGTGTGCCTCCTACTTGCATGATTTTTAAAATCTTTACTTTTTAAAATCTTGTTTATGAGAAGATTTGAGAGGACAAAGGCAGAATAAGTCTACTACAGTTTGGAAAAATTAAGAAGGGAGTTCTATGTGTTTGGCTGCTTATGAGCAGCAGGAAATAATATTTTGTTTACAGGTTACTGTATTAATATGTTGGTTGTCGTGCTGAAAATCAGTGTAGAGTTGTTTTCAAATAAAAGGATCTTGTAGAAGTAATACAACATTTTTCATCACATCACATTATGCTGTGACTCAGAGGTAGAGAGAGTCGTCCTCAGTCTGTCGAAGCATCCTTGAGCAAGATACTAAACCTTAAACTGCTCCCGACGGCTGTTCCATTGGTCACCAGTGTGTGAATGTGAGTGTGAATGGCTGCATGTGACTCGTAGTGTAAAAGCGCTTTGAGTGGTCAGATGACTAAAAAAGGCGCTGTACAAGTGCAGCTCCATTTACTATTCAACCTGACTAGGAGACTTTTCAGGTTGCTGGGACTAGTAGACGTGCAGTGTATTTTATATTGAATTGCCTTGCCTGTGTTATGTGTTATGTCTATTTTCACACTGTGTTATGTCAATGGCACTTTGTACTGAAGCATTAAAAGAAAAGACTTAAATAAAGTATAAGCCTCACATTTGTACTTAAGTTCAGTATTTGAATAAATGTACTTAGTTCCATTCCACCACTGATACACAGTATTTACCCGAGGCCAGATGTTGGACTCTGCCCTCTCCACTGAGTGTAACAAGTTTGCATTTCTCTCTGATACCAGGTAAACACAGTGCACAACTTTATCTGCCATTTTCAGTGACTAAACTGGAACTGAAGTGTCAGCAGTACCTGGCAGGGAGTTGATAAAAGAAAACACTTGTTGTACATTCCACTGAGACGGACAGCCCGCGTCTTCTTCTTCTTCCCCGTCAGAAACACTGATTGTTTCTGTCATCCTCCGCTCCTGCTCCCTCTCCTGCTCTCGCTCCTGGTCTCTCTCCCTCTCCCGCTCCCTCTCGGCCTGTTTCCGGAGCCTGGTTGTCATGGGAACGGGAGGCTCATCTTCCTCTTCTTCCTCCTGCTCTTCGTCCTCTCTCAGCGATCTTTGCCGGGTCTCCTCCGAGCCAAACGACCGACGAGCCTGCAGAGCACAAAGACAAGTCAGACAGTTAGCTGCAGTGTTTTGGTGCCGACTACTTCTAGGAAAGGTCAACCAGGTATTAGCCTTAGCCATGTTTATGTGTAAGATTAAGGTTCCTTTGTGTGTTTAATGTAATGGTCTAATGAGGTTTTTTCAAAATAAAGGTTTAATTCAGCACATCCCAGCTCATAATAGAGAAACTGTGGAATATGCACTGCCAATCACACCCATATATTCTGGAGAGGTTTTTCAACACAAGACCCTACAGTAGCACTGCTGGGTGTTATCCCTTGAAGTCTGAATATGAGGGATAAGAAATACCTCTTACATATATAACTTACAGCAGCCATAAAGTGTATAACCATCAGGCGGCTGAAACCAGACCCTCCTACATACAGTACATGGATCCAGAAAGTCTGGGACCTCTATCAGATGGAGCAAAATACATGCTCATTAAGATTACAAACATCTGTATTTACTAAACGATGGAGTCCTGTCATGCCTTTATTAATACAATGACGTTTATCATCTAGTAGGACCCTGCCAGATTTTTACTTCTATATTCCCCCCATGCACATATCATATATATACATTATATGTCATTGTAGAAGAAAATTTTGAACCTGGACCCTTCTATTTAAGATTTGCTTTATCTAACCAACGGGTTAAGACGTCAGACTGGTGGATGTCTATGCTTTCTTTTCATGTTCAGATAATTTCTGAATATAATGTGCATATATGTTATATACAGCTGGGGGGAAAAAGAAATGTCTACACTGTATTGTTGTTGATGAAAAATAAATAAAAATTAAGTTCAAAAACAAAGGTTTAATTTGAAGGAATGAATGCATTTTGATGGGTCACTGAGCGTCAAGCAGTTTCCAAACAAAAGTCTGAATTTTAGGACAGTTTGGGGGTTTTAGCATGAAATTATGGCCTAAATGCCTGCAAATGGAAATATGAACACTTGAAAAAACAATAAATTCTTGTCATTTTAAATCATAAAAATGTTCCACTGTTGCACTTATTAGCAATTATTATTAAACCAATCAGGCAGAATATTGGACATTACCACCCTCAGTCTACATGAGCCTTTCAGTTACACCTAAATATCACTTGAATTAAACTCATGTATTTTAAATAACATTATTGATTCCATGTAGGTTACAAAATGTTATTTTTAATTTTAAGGATAATATGACTGTCAAACTAGAAGAAGAAATTAGAACTTTTTCCTACTTTAATTTTATTTTTTCTAACTTCGACCATTTTAACTTCCTTCTTTCCTTTCTTTTGTTTGTACTTTTTTTTTTTTTTTTAAAAATGTTTTATTTCTGAACATTTTTTACATTTGATAACAAAAGAAAAGGAAAAAAGAAAAGCAGTACACAAGGAAAAATATATACAAATATAAATAAAAATAGGAGGTCACGGGATGTTTACAAAGACATGACAAATTTTCCTAATTTAAAGCATGGCTTCATTTATGGTACATATTTGTTTGTACTTTAATTTTTGTCTTTATTGTTTTACTGTTTAATAGTTTTATTCTGTGTTATACTTCTCTTATTCTCTACTTTTTTCCCTCCCTGTTTTTCCTGTCTTGTTCCATTATCTTACTATGTTTTATTGTTTCATCCAGTTGTTTATTGTAAAGTACTTAATTTCCTTCTGTAGATATAAATTCATTTTAATTGAGGTTGACTCTGCAGCAAATCAATAAGGCCAGAAGTTCTCAGTAAGTTGTTTATAGACCAGTGATTTCTAGGATACAAAGAGCAGAAAAAAAAAACGTTTATTTTTCCAGGCTTTCTTCTCCTATTTGTTTTTCCCTCGTGTTTTTCTGTGTATTTATTTTAATCTCTCCAGGCCTGGTCTGAGAGCCCATGTTATGTACATTAATAATTGTCTATAGATGCATCGTATCTTTCTGAAACCGTGTGTTGTTTCCGTGTTCACAGACCAGGAGTCTCCTTCTCCGCTCTGCTGCTGTCAGATGCAGCTGTTCCCCAGAGAGCAGCGTGTCTCATAGGACCAGTGATCCCTGCAGCTCCTGTGCGTTTTGCTACACGCATCAGGTCAGTGATATTAACTGACCTGTCTCAGAAAATGTTCTCTGGAGGCTCCGTTGACTCTGCTGCTGGGGGGTCGTCCCCTCCTGCCCATCGGCCTGTGACCCCAGCGATCCGCTCTCAGCACAGTGATACGCTTGGTGCAGCTCACACTGAATCTAAAGAAAGAGACTCGGAAATATTAAATTACGATTCATACAGTTCGCTGCAGGTCATATCATTTGCTTAGCGATGGCACTGCGGTCATGATATCATTCTTGAAGCCTGAGAGCACTTTGAGATTTTGTTTTCCTGTGTGCAGCGAGTGCAGACAGTTAGACAGGCTTCTGCCACTGTGCACTGAGCTGATAGTCTGCATCTGGACTCTTTGAATCCTGGACGGAGACTCAAAAGGAAACCTGGGAGTGATTATACACTTGAGACTTTTTCTCATGGCCCAAAATGTAACTCAATGGGTTCCAGATGTCAAATGATGTGTCTCACCAGCACTGAGACAGACGACATTCTCAGATTACTTGTGTTGTGTGGTAGAGGCTGATTTTTTTTATACAAGGAAGGATGCTCTTTTGTATGAGCTCTGCCACTGTGATGATTACAAGATCATCATTACAACGAGAAACATTAATGACTTAGTATCTCAATATAATGATAAACTTTCTTAGGATACTGATTTAGTGAAACATTTTCAGTCCTGGATTGGCATTACTTCAGACAACCAGGCTGATTTTAACCGAAGTGTCGGTGCATCTCGTTGTGTTAGTGCTTTATTTACCTTCGGACACACGTCATGGAGCAGAAGCGTTTGGAGCGCAGGAATGTGTGAGCATAACCTCGGCCCCCACAGAACTCGCACTGCAGCACACCTGCCACATTCTCCGCCAGCTCTGCAACTTCACACCACCAGCTGTTAGTCACACATACAGTACATATATATATATGCATACACACACACACACACACACGCACATCACCTCACCATCTGCTGCAGGGCCATCGTCTTCCATCTCAGAGTCCGTTGAATCCGACTGGTCAGCATCCAGCGGACTGTCCTCTGCCACTGCATCCCCGTTGGTTTGGATCTCCTGGGATTCAGGAAGTGAAGCCTGCTGGTCTGCTAACAGTGAGGACGACACCACCTGCATCAAGGTGCATTCAGATGAGTTCAATCTGACATCCTGGCATGGAAAGACATCAGCTCTGTGTAGTAACAGGCTGTCATTTTTACACGTCTAAATTTGAGAGAAAGAAAGCTTGACCTTGGAAAAATGGCCATTACGAAATAGGGCTGCAACTAACGATTATTTTCATTGTCGATTAGTCTGTCCATTATTTTCATCTCCAGGGTTCATACCGGGAATGGCTCCAGGCCCTCTCGGATAACGAAGCCCTCTATGAGGTGCGTAAGGACGTGGGTTGTGAGTATCCTGTCGGGGCTCCCTGGGACGCTTGCTGGCGAGGGGGGAGGCTGGCTGGGGCCTCGTACTGCTGCTGGCAGGACGGGAGGAGGTAGAGGAGGAGATGGAGGAGGAGGGTTGCTGCTGTTGCTGGTGAGCTGGGAGGGCTCTTCCACCACTGGTGACCTGATCACTGAGCGACTGGATATGATGGCGGATGAACCCATCGCTGCTGAGAGATATGAAAGATAACAGAATTGAGGGGTGTTTCCTAAAGTAAGGATACCACTTAAACCAGGTTTATTCCAGTAATTCCAGTTTATTTTCAGGAAATTCAGTTTCGTAGTATCCCTCCAGATTAGCCTGGTTTTGGTCAGGTTAGTTTTTAGTAGCAGATAAACAATTTAAAGGCATGTAAATAGTATATTTTCCATATGGAGGCAACATAATCCAACTAATAGAGAACTTAAAGGGACAGTTTACCCCAAAATGGAAAATACATATTTTTCCTCTTAACCATGGTGCTATTCATCAGTCTACATTGTTTTGCTGTGAGTTGCCGAGTGTTGGAGATATCAGCCGTAAAGATGTCTGCCTTTTCTCCAATATAATGGAACTAGATGGCACTCGGCTTGTGGTGCTCAAAGTGCCAAAAAGATTTTCCAGAAATTATGACCAGGTTACTCAAGATAATCCTCAGACCCTGTTGTGAGCAGTTTCATGTAGGAACTATTTTCTTTTTACCAAACTACACAGTCAACCGTATCACTGTACCTAAGTAAGTGTGCATCTACTACTAGCTCACATTGCACCACTGAGCTAGCGCTGTCATGAGCATGAGCCTCTCGTCCATGTGTACATTCAGACTTCTTTCTGTGATACGGTTGGTGGGTGCAGTTAAGTAGAAAGAAAATTGTTCCTTTGTGAAACAGCTAACAACAAGGTTTGTGGATTATCTTGAGTAACCAGGTCATAGTCTTTCAGCACCACAAGCTGAGTGCCATCTAGTTCCATTATATTGGAGAGTAGGCAGATGGCCCAGGAACAGCGCTGAGCTTTGAAGCCAATTTTACATAGTGGCCAAAAGTAGAATTACACCATCTGAGTCCATAATGTGATGCCAGGGGGCCCCAAGGGTTTTTTTCTCATTGACATGACTTACATTGGTAAAGAGACGTCTGTAAATCAGTGGATAATTTCTTTTGAGTGTCACGGCCTCCTTGAAAGGACTTGTTTCTACACCAGGATTTGATCCATTCATTTTGATAGCATTTCAAAAGTCTAGAAGACATATGTAAAAGAGCCGATGATTTAATTATTTTATCCCCAATTCAATTTAGCGAAATGCTAAACCAGATATTAGCCAGTCGGCTGGCAGAAGTTAGCTGCTCGGCCACACTCGGCTACCATAAGTCTCTCGTGTGCTTGCTCTATGGATGACATCATACGGAAGACCAGGGTAATTTGCTGTGGAAATACAGCTTTTTTGACTTCATGTACCACTGAGCAACTTTCACTGGAACGAATGGGGGCCACCTCCAATTCTATATCCAGGTCTCTTTATACAAACATGTCAGCAGCTCACACCAAAACTATCTAGACTGATAAATACGACTACAGATACGAGGAAAATATGTATTTTTGATTTTGGGGTGAACTGCCCCTTTAAGTTTCTAAAAAAAAAAGGTTAATTATCTTATTGTCTATAAAATAAATTTCTATTTCAGGACTAATTTCACTGGTCAAAAAAAGCTCCAAACCAGTTTCATGGGATGTGATTTTTAGGTTTATTCAGGACAGGCTTTTCACAATATGATCTGCTTTCCTGTGCCTCCTTTATGAGACATCCCTCTGACTAATGAGGAGAGTTTGTCGGGTTAGAAGGGATTTAATTGTATTCTTTTCTATTTTATTCTTTATCATATTTTACCTGCACCATTCTGCTTAGGAGGCCCAGTGAGAGGGGCCAGGGTCCTGTCTCGCTGAGGACTGGGAGAACATTCATCTTTCCTCTCCTCTGAGCTCAGTCCATTCACTTTGCACGTTTGCCCCGACTGAAATTCAAACCACAACACATCCTCCATTAAAATAACACTGTGGAGGCAAAGCTTACAAAACGTGACCGCAGCACACACCAACTCACCGTTGGAGTTTCACTGTGTCTCACTCGATGCACTTTCAGATTAACAGCCACCGTCTGTGGAGGTGGGAGGTTCTGGTAGGGCATCTGGACCAGAGCCTCCGCTACAGGCAGCTCCTGCTCTGTCAAAAGCACCTGCCCCGACTGGACGGCAAGAGCCTGGACCGAGTGCAGGGACAGTCTCTGGAGGGAGGCCGGGGGGTTCTGGGGCAGCCTGGGGAGAACCAGAGGCGGAGGTGGAGGTGGAGGCTGGTTCTGTACCTGTGGGAATGAGGTCCGACGCTGCGGAGCGGCCACCAGAGGAGGAGGCTGAGGCTGAACGGTGGCAGCTGGGATTGAGGTCTGAGCTGAGGATGCAAACACGCTGGTGACAGTTGAAGGAGAGGAGGAAGAAGAAGAAGAAGAAGAAGGGGCTTGGGGGTCGTTGTTGGTGTGTGACTGGGTGCTGGGAGTGGTCAGTCTTTTCACTGAAAGAGGGAGAGGTTGGGAGTTGGTTTCTTGAGGTGCTACTCTGAGGGCGATGGGCTGCAGCTGCCTGTGGTTTGGAGCTCCACCTGTAGCCTGCTGGAGGATGAGCTGGTGGTGCGCCAGCCGCTGGCTCGGTGGACAGGACAGCTGCTGCTTGGACAGAGCGTGGGTCTGCACTGGAGAGTAGGCTGCAAAGAGAGTTAGAGTAAGCATAGACAGACGTGTATCTTGTTTTGGCTGGACCGCACCCTATAAACACAAAGGTCTGTCCCTCACTGAGGGATGAGTGAGTGATAAAGTAACACCACTGGTCGGAGTGAGTGATGACATAAGTGTTGGTGTTTCCCTATAGGCAACTGGTCTTTAGAAATAAACAGGCGCTGACAGGCTGACAGAGACGTAGACGCTGATGGTCATGTATCACTTAACTCCTCATTTTCTGATGATAGCGTGGTGGAATTAGCAAGCTAACAAGCTAACTAACTAGCTGCGGTTGAAGTGGTGGTTTTGAACAACAGAAATAAAGGATCACCTCATCAATTTGCCTGAGGAACAGCGTGTCGCCATCATCATGAGAAGAACATGGAAAAAAGACGCTGGAACAATATTGTTCTTCATTTTAGGATGTATATACATTACTTTTTTTTTTGGTTGGATAAAGACACTGGGGCAAAGTCTGTGACTGAGTGAATGCTGCCACTTACTGTTTCAAATTAAAAGACCTCTAGCATTTTATACACGGTCCAGCCATATACAAGGTTCTTAACGAGCCCGGTCTCACTCCGAAGTTGTCAAACTCTGGCACTTGGGCAGTGACTTGTGGCGTCAGAAACCAACGAATCATGTATCAGAAACTAACGAATCACGTATCATGCAGACGCCTTTTGATGTCTGCATGATACGTGGCCAGTTGCCATTGTTGTTTAATGGTGCTGGCTGGCGTAAGGGGGAAACGTGGCAGGACATGGACTTTCATCTGAGAGACTGGTGTTTGTGTCCCGTATGATTCTAAAGACAAACTCTGTTGTTTTCTCCTAAATCCAACCACGTGCATTTGTTGTTAAAGGGAAAAAAAATGTAAATTTGTGGTGTTATACTGAAGTAGTGCGTTTATTTTGAAAGAGACCGTATGTAAACTTTACATTTCCTGTGAAAACGGAAGTGTATTTTGGAAGAAGTCAATGCATGTAACAGGCAAGACTTGACACGGCGTCCCAGAATGTCAACAACCAACGCACCCAGGGTACCTTGCACGTCGTATGTGGACGTGGGAAGTCCATGACCAAACGTCGATATGTGACAAGGTCGGAGTGAGAATATGTTGTTTTAACCTAGTCTTGTTCAAGGTTGACCTGAAAGTAACGGCACCTGTCACAGTTATCTCACCTGGGGTTATGATCTGGGCTCCTGACGCCAGGCGGGTGACGTCAGCCAGTCCTGTTTCTGTTGAGGTGTCTGTCAGCTGGTTGGTTTTCAGCCCGCTGATTGACGTCTTGGATAAAGAGGCGGCCGGAGTCATGGCTTGCGACTGGGCGGATGGCTTTAGAATCACACTGTGGGCTGTGGCCAGAGCTCCAGGCAAGTGGGCACGCAGAGCGAGGTTCTGCACCTGAATATACACAGACAGAAAGTCACTTTTATACTGTTCATCAACGCCATGGGTGGTGGGGTTGCATGCCCAACTTTATTCATCATAATCCCAAACCTCTCACTTCCATATTTACCACATAACTTTTAATTGTGCGATGTGGCTCATGCTCAAGGAATGTAACATTCTGAAGTCTGTGATACTGCAGACTTGAGGCGTGCATGCGTTATTCTAATTTTGTGCCTGGCAAAGTTTGTACCTGAGAGGAGGTAGGTAAAGAGGAGCAGGAGGTGACAGCAGGGAGGTCTGACTGAACTGCAGCCACCGTGGCTGCAGGGGTTAGAATAAGCTAACAGAAGAAAAGCAAAAAGCAGGGAGAGACAGGTGGCTCGGTGGTTAGAAATAAACAACTTGCATGTTGTGAGAAAACATAAGAAAACACATTCATTAAAAATAGAAACAGGGCAAACGAGTCATGCAGTATAAAAGTAAACTGTAAATATGACCAACAGCTCGAGATATTTGAAAATGTTTGTACCATCTGAGTGCGAAGGTACATCTGGGCTTGGTTACAGTTGGCCGGTCTGCTTCCCAGGAGCATGGCCTGCTGGGATATGGTGGTTGCGGCACCAGTGGATGTTTGGGTTCGGCCAATCAGCTGGGCTGTCACTGGAGATGCTGGTAAAGTAATCTGGATAAAAGAAAGTGTCTGAGGTTAGTATGTGTCCAGAGCAGGTCAGATTGATGAGAGCTGTAACAATGACACTTACAGAGTTTTGGGAAACACCAGCAGGCTGATGAGCCAAACTGCCACTGGATGAAGAAGGTGACTGCCTCTGACAGACTGATGCCTGAAAAGCATTGGAGAGGCATCACACACCCTATAGCTTGTAATAAAATGGCTGCTTGCATGAATACATGACAGACACCATCTGACCTGCTGTATGGTGGCCAGACTCTGCAGGTGGGGGGTGTGCTGGTGCTGATGCAGGGCGGCTGTCTGCAGCATGAGGTGCTGCTGCTGGGCTGCGTACATCTGATGCAGGTACTGGGCCGCCATGCTCTGAGGTCTGTGGATGGCGTGCTGGAGCACCTGTTGGATCACATGAGCATCATCAAGCAGTTTACGAGTGAATATCAGTCGACTATTGGCAGCACATTGATAATTGTCTTTTAAATAGTATTTCATTTGCTTTATGGCACTGAGAAATGGAAACTTAGAAGCATTTTGATTTAGTTTTTAAAATAAATGGAATTATCTGATGACAGAATTGTAATATTGCTTTGTAAAAGGTACTTTTTTTATGATGGCCAAGAGCTTGAGATATATAAAATCAGTGACTTGATTTACCGGTAGTGCTATCAGCTATTTTATCATTAAGTCACTTTTGAAGATAACATTTAGCTCCTGGCTGATGTTGCAGGTACAGTCTGTTACCTGGACTACTCACCTCTCGTATTGCACAACGCATGCAGAGGTTCCAGTGTCTACCTACTACCTGCTTGTCAAAGCAAACAATGCTTACAGAAGTCTCAGGTTCTGACTATTATCTGGACCACCTGACAGTGAGGTAAAATAATGCATGCAGAGGTCCCTGGTACTGTCTATTACCTGGATTGCATACCAGTCAAATCAAAGAATGCATGCAAAGCTCCGAGTTGCTGTCTATTGCCTGACTACCTGTCTTTCATATTGCACAATGCATACAGAGGCCCCACTATCTGACTATTACCTGGACTGTCTGCTTGTCAAAATAATGCTTTCCGAAGTCCCACACAGTCTAATACCTGGACCACCTGACAGTCAAATAAAGCATGTCTGCAGAGGTCCCAGTGGCTGTCTACCTTGACTACCCACCTCTCATATTGTAGAATGCATGCAGAGGTCCCATGTACAGTCTATTACCTGGACCACCTGACAGTCAAGTGAAACATGCCTGCAGAGAACCCAGTGTCTGCCTTTTACCTGGACTACCTGCCTGTCAAAATAGACAATGCTTGCACAAGTCTCAGGTGCTGTCTTTTGCCTGGACCACCTGACAGTGAGGTTAAATAATGTATGCAGAGGTTCCTGGTACTGTCTATTACCTGGATTGCCAACCAGTCAAGTCAAACAATGCATGCAGAGGTCTGAGTTGCTGTCTATTACTTGGACTACCAGCCTATCATATTGCACAATACATGCACAGGTCCCAGGTACAGTCTATTACCTGGACCACCTGATGGGCAAGTAAAACATTTCTGCAGAGGTCCCACTGTCTGCCTATTACCTGGATTGTCTGTTTGTCAAAATAAACAATGCTTTCAGAAGTCCCAGCTACAGTCTATCACCTGGACCGTCTGACAGTCAAGTAAAACATGCCTGCAGACGTCGCAGATGCTGTCTACTACCTGGAAAACCTTCCTGTCACATTTACTGCACGCAGAGGTCCCAGGTACTGTCTATTACCTGGACTGCCTGTCTGTCGGGTGAGATGATGCTGAGGGAAGTGGAGGGCGCCTGGCCGCACGTGGTGCTGCCGGAGCTGACTGTTGCCATGGTGATGGCAGCTGATGTGATGGGGGTGGTGGTGACTACAGTCCTATTAGTGTCTGCCTGCTTCTCTCCCGGGCCCTGCCTCTCCATCTCCCAGGTCACACAGAGATTCAGTAATGGGAAAACTGTGGAGGTGAAACAGACATTAATTAACGGCAGAGAGTTAAATAAAACAGACACAACTTCAGGATCAGGGTGATGGACGTGTGCTGCTCGGATCTTTGGGTGTTTGGCAGTTTTATCGACTGTCAGTCTGTAGCAAAGCTTGGCTGAGAAAACATCAGTACTGAACAGCTTTTAATCAAAACAAAACATCAAGTGTTCATGCTGCAAAAGATTAAACCATGTTACTTTAATACAAGATCGAGCAGGGTTGTTTTTTTTTTTTTTTTTTTTTTTTTTTAAATATATAGCTATATTGGCCTATATGTTTTTTAGTTTATTTAGATACATAGACAACATATACTCCATCACATTTCGAGGACACTTTCTTATAGGAACTTTGACAAAACTAAACCTATCATATTTAATTCGGCCATAATTAAAATGTATCTCTGTTATCTTATTTTGAAAATCTGAATTAATTTGATAGAGTTCACTGCAGCATTAAATCGGTCCATTCCGATGTTCTTTAGTTAAGGGACCGTCTATAGTTAGGTTATTACAAAGCTATAGTAAAACAGAAATGGGACAAATCATTAATTTGTTCATAATATATAGAGAAATACATACTGTATGGCAGTTATGTTCGGTCTGAACTCCCAATAATCCTTAGGGAAATTCACCCCAAAAGCATTTAAATAAAAGGAAAATAAAGTCACATAAATAATTAATGCAAAAAATGTTCCATCCAGTGCAGTGAATATATAAATAAATTAGCTAACCTTATTATGTTTTTATTTGTTAGCCTTTATTCTTGGAAAATGCATTAAAAAAACCTAAACAAACTAAACTTTGTTTTTTTAGAGCATCTTAAATATTTGACTTTGCTCATTTGAAATCATAAGTGAGTCATCTAATAATAGCTTTATACACAAATTAGAAACAAACATCACACTGTAACATCACAACATGAAAAAAAATAGAAATGGACGTATCACATGTAATCTGTAAGAACTGAATTATGAATACCTCATGAATAGGCTATATTTAATTTAATATTTTACACCTGACAAAGGTGCCACAATGGGCTTCCCCCCCATTGCTGAATATGAGTCAAATATTTTTTTTTTCTGAGAATAATATAATAATCTAAGAGAGCCTGCCTTCAAATGGTGAAATTCTTTGCCCTATTTCATGAGGATAAATACTGACTCTGTTACAGCAGCTTGAATATTGATTGCTTTTTGCTGCAGAGCAGCTTCAGTCCAATTAAACGCCGGCAGGATATCCTCGATAAACACTGAACGACCACACATTATCTTATCTTAAATCCACTGTCTATTATTTAGGAACCATAGCATCATACATTCACCAAACCAGGATGTGATCCCCTGTCTGTCTGTCTGTCTGTCTGCCTGTCGTCGCTCACACGGCGCTGTATGCATGCACAATCATTCACCTCTTGTCGGCGTTACCTGCCTGGTATTGATGGACCATCAGGCCATCAGGAACTGACCAAACCCCGGCACTGTGTCCCAGTCATGCAGGCTACGGATGCGTCAGTAGTGTCTAAAATGGAGATTAAAAAAAATCAGACGGTACACAACAGGCAATAAAAAACGGCTTGATACAGCACCGCTCGCAGTGCGGGAGGACCTTCCACAGCCGGGGGAGTCAGCTGCGTGCGCTGCGTGGACAGTCCCGGGGATGTTGGACAGGCTGAAATGTGTGGTTTTATTCAGATTACTTGTGTCATAATAATATTTCATGAAAAGCTTTATTGATATTTGTTCAATAAAGAGGAAGACTGGGTTGATGGATTTGAACTATGTCAGCTTTTTGGGGGAAATTTCCAAAGCTGACACATGCGTCAGAGGACTATTTCACAAACCGCTGATATCACAGACATGAAGTAACCTTTTAATACTCACACAATAGTCCCTCCCTGTGTTCCCACCGGACTAGTTATTTTATCTATATTTAAAACAGGAAGAAATTTCAAACTATATTTGACTGTTAAAGGGGCTTTTGCTCCAGACAGATGCATTTATGTTTCTAAATTGCCTCATAGAAAATTAGCCTACAGTATTGAATAAATCAGTACAGACCAAGGGGAAGTTGGAGCATCTGCATATGATGATAGTCATATGGAGAATAAAGATGACTCACTTTACACTGACATGAATAATAGGCCTATTTGCAATAACTGTTTGCAAGAATCTAGTAGCCTAATCAGTTAAATGTTGAAATACATAAAGAAAGAAGTGAGTCAAATGACTCAGAGAGAAACAGAGAGACAGACAGAGAGAATGCACTGTGGTTGGAGTTAAAAGCAGTGCCAAAATAATAAGCCTCATCGGGATAGATTTTTTGAGTTTGTTGGCAAAAACAGATGCATATAAATGCAGCAAAATTATGAATATATAGTGAATAATTGGCTCATTATGAAATAAATAAATAAATAAAGAAAGAAAGAAAGAAAGAAAGTCACATCTCAGTCTCTCCTCAGTCTCTCTCTGTTCTTGTCTCTCCGTCTCAAAAGGACTAAAAATGAAATAAAATTAAAAAAAAATAAACAAAACAAACAAACAAAATCCATTAATATATGCAGCACACACACTGTGACAGCTATGTTGACAAGTTTCTGTTGGGCCGGTCATCACGACCTGTGTGGAGTTTCATCCATGGGGAGGACAGCTCTTCTCGGTTGCGAAGGATGCTCTTCTCACGTTGTATTCAGACTCTGTCGGAAATATTTAAGTCACCTGCTAGATAGATAAACCTGCGTGAATCACCAGAAAAAAATGCTTAAACCATAGACTATAAATAGCTTATTTGTAATCTATAATTAAAACATACCAGCAATGATTAAAAGAATATGTGTTCTGGCTAAGGGAACTGCAGCAATAACTTTTAGCAATAGAGATAGGTTTAATTATTATTCGTTAATGTAGCCTAATGTTGTATTATATTAAATAAAAACATTTAATTAATTAAAGTAATGCTAATATTTGAAGTAAGTGCTGATTAAATTTTTGTTGTTTATGTAAACTTATTATGGTGTGTAGACAGTCTCATATGTATATATATATATATGTGTGTGTCCTCTTTTTTATTAAAGAGAGGACATATATTTTATAATATATAATATAATTAATATATGCCCTCTCTTTTATTAATCACATGCATTCATTTTGTTTCTCTTCTGCTAGCGTTGCAGCACAAAGTAGTCCGCCCATTTCTAAAAATAAATAAGTAAATAAATGGAGATACAAAAAAATGCTTTTGCTTTTGTCACTGCTCAAGTTTGTTGTTATTTCCGAACCAAAGCACTTGAATGCGCGACATGTCTTGAGGGCTTTTGCGATGTCCGAGCTCAGATGATTGAACCTGAAAGCGGCATTTACCCACATCCATTGTTTCAGTTGGTACAGTCGGAATGCTGGCAAAGGATTTATTTAACTTTTCCGGGATGTTAATCATATGATATTGTTTTATTAGACTTTGCAAACTTAAAAACTGTATGACACAGTGAGTTTTAAGTGTTTATTGGTAATATTTGTGTGACGTCAGTATACGCGTCTGTGTGTCTGTATGCGCCACCCCAAGCATTCCGACAATGGACTGGTCCGTTGTTAGGCCTTTGCAGTAGGGAGTTGTTTGGCGGACCTCGCAAGTTTTTCTTTACTTTACATGTTATTTTTGTTTCTCCGAGGAAGGCCAAACTCTGTATTTTTATGACCACTTGTCTCGTTTTTCACTCGGCGAATCGACGGACCTTATAAACAAAGGATTTTGGGCGTGGTACACAACTAGAGAGCTAAAGAAGGAAGGAAGGCATCGGCGACTCGGACTGACCGCGGCTGAGCTTATGATGCCGACGTTGCGGGACAGCACCATGTCCCACCCCGGCGAGAATTCCCACCAAGTCCGGGTAAAGGCGTATTATAAAGGGTAAGACATCACTCTTTCTCCCAACATGTCAGCGACGTTGTCAGGAACCCAACGAGGAGCAGTTTCAGACTTGGAAAGGTGGCTAACCAGTCGGCTAATATTAACGTTAGCTAACCCAGCTAACGGCTTGCTAATGTTGGGTACCAGGTTTAGGTAAACTTGACCAGGCAGACAGACAGGTGAAACTGTCCAGACACGTTGTCCGTGTGGAGCCACACTCTCTGTGTGATTTAAGAAACGTGTCATTGAGATGGTGAAGTTGTCAAGTGGTTTAAATCCAGTCAGTTAAATCTGACACAGTTTGAAAGCTTTGGAGCTAGTATGACAGCTAGTTAGCTAACAGTTGCTATCACTGGCTGTTAGTTCTGTTATCTGTCACTGGTAAGTTGTGCCGACTTCACTATCGTTATTTTAATTAGATTTATAACTAGTCTGGCATGTTGTTATACATCTGCTAACATTGATTTCTTATTGGCAGTCTTGACAATTTTAAAAGATTGAGGTGTTGTCATTTATTTATAGATTGGCCACAGGAAATCATAACAACTCTTTACTGATCAGGATCAAAATCAGAGTAATGTTTATTGCCAAGTGGGTTTCCCTTACACTGTATTTGCCTTTGTGTTTGCTTCTGACAGCCCTTAAAATATTAAGCCAGGTATTGCAAAAGTCAAGAACATAATAAAGGTCGGAAACATCACAATAAAACATGCTAAAGACACTACAAATACTATAATAAATCTGTATAATATATATTCTTTAGGATGAGTGAGCTGTATAGTTTTGTGTGGGAAAAATATTGCTAAGCAAGTGTGCAAAAGTTCACAGTATACAGAACATGTGCTGTGACCAGGGATTATAGTCCAAGATGTGCATCAATATTGATGACATCATGGTAACTGTTGTGGAACGGAATACCACATTAAGTTTTATTCTCTATGTTCATCATTTTAGACTGCCTGACAATGTGAGGTCAACCTGAACTTTTTATTTCAGATGGTATTCTAAATTATTTCAGAAACACAGATATAGAATTTATAATACCACATATCTCTTACAATCTCTCCATACAGCTTGTCTGTTTCCCCCTTTTATTTGTGTTTTCCCTTACCTTAACCCAACCTGAGCCTTAAGTAGGCCTACAACTGATTATTTTCATTAGGAATTTATCTGTTGATTATTATTTTGATAAAGTAATACATTGCTTAGTGTAAGAAATGTGACATAAATAGTGAAAATGCCCACCACAATGTCTGAAAGCTCTACGTTTGTCCTTTAAGATTTTATATAGTCTGAACAACTATCCACAACCCAGACATACAATACTGTGAAACAGGTAACTGCAAATGATTTCATTTGAGAAGCTGTAACTGGAAAACATGACATTTTTGTTTCATTTAAAAACTTCATTGATTAATCAATAATCAAAATAGCTGCTGATAATTTCCTGTCAATTGACTAATGAATAAACTGTTTCAGCTCAGTCATCTCTGTGATGCCTGACGTTGGCCTAGATTAAGCCCTGACTCCACCGCTGCTGTGGGAAACACTATTTGAAGGTGAAAGAAACTTGGACAAAGACAAACAATAGATTATAAACACACACATTTTATCAGTGTACTATTCATCCCCGATAATGTCACTTATGTGGAATGGAGATGCCAGTGCTTTGAGTTTTTGTCAAGCCTGGCAGAGGCACTTCAGCTGTTTTAGTTTCGCACTTCGATGTGATGATGGAAAATCATTGGTCACCCATTTGTTTTCATGACACTCCCTGCTCCGCTGGCTCTGTTTGATGGAGCCAGTGATTGGAGCCCAGCCAAGACTTGAAAAACGTGAAGTGCAAGTCACCTCTGTTGTATTTCTGACTGGCTCTGTGACACACCTGTGGAACACTGTAATATGTGCTGATCATTAGGTGTCATAGCACAGAACAAAGCATCTCAAGTATTTATGAGGCTGCTGCTTAGGAATGTCAGCTATGCTACCAAAGAGGAAATGCACTAAGATGGTCTCGTTGTTTGACTATCGGGACGCATTAAGCCAGGAAGTCATCAGTGTTGTTATTGTTTGCCTGCAGAAGTTAGGAGTGGAGGATTGAAGAGTTGCACAGAATCTATATGTTATATTGGTACTGACAGATCAGGTATCAGCCTCATGTCAGTGCTGTTCCCTAAATGTTTCTACCAGCGCTGACAACGTCGCAATGGCTGGCATTGCTTCCACCTTGTGAGTTTGTGTGTGTGTGTGTCACCATGGTAAAATGTGGTCCTGGAGACACCTTTTAACTACCTCAGAAGCTATTTTGAGTACTTAACCAGGTGTATATATATCTGTCGGCTGACTGATTTTTTTCATGGCAATAGCATCACAACTGTGCAAGGTGCAACCACAAAACTTTACAGGTGTGTAGTTCAGATCACTGTGAAGGCTGAGTTCAAAGATGGGTGTGGCCTGAGCAAGGGAGCTGAAAGTGGGGGGACAGGAATTATTGAAGTGGCCACTGCCCCCCAATTTACATCCCTGGCTCACATTTGTTTGAAGTCATGAATCATTGTAAACCTTCTAAAACAATAAAATGAAACATGCACACCCCCAAAAAACACAGTGATCTATGTAAATCTACAATTGGTGAATAAGTAATATAGTAATAATTAGGGATGTAACGATACCAGAAACTCATGATACGATATTATCACGATAAAGAGTCCACGATACGATATATATCACGATATTTATACAAGGGGAGAAAAAAAAGAGAACATTTATTGTTAAAAATAGCTATTTTATTCAAAAATAGTGCATGTACACTGTACAGCATGTTATTTTTAACTTGGAAGCGTATCATAAACAAATCAACACACAGTTGAACATGTGCTTTCATTTCCCCCCTATTACTGCTAGGCAGGCAGACATCAAAGTGCCATAACAAAGTCATGTCAATTAAAACTATAGTGACAGAATATGAAAATGGAAACATTCAGTATTTTTTAACCTACTCTGAACAAAAGTAGTGTAGTACTATTACTAGAAAGTCATCTCAATGACATCAAATTATGAGGATAGAGTAGTCTTAATATTCATCAAATATACAGAACTTAAAACAATCAGACCCTGCAACAACAACATTAACAAATTAGAAATAATGTAAACTCAATAACACACAATCCTTACTCACAGATACAGAGAGAGAGAGAGAGAGGTGGGTAGAGATGTGTGTAAAAGAAAACCAAATAAATAAAGCCCAGCCATTTCCCTGGAAGTCATAGAAAAACTCAAAAACACACATTCACTCAGTTTGTTCACGCTAGGTTGACAATCTTGACATCAAGGAGACCCTAACACTTTCTCAGAACAGGAGATGAGGAGAGGAAAGCTCTGGTCCTGCGCTTTCATGTGATATGCGTGGCATTTCTGTGCGACCCTGCATTCGCGAGTAATCCATCCAAAAGTAATGTGTGTGCAAAGCTGTATGAAAGCTTCGTTATACATTATTTGAGTGTAACTTTATCATTTTTTTTCGCTGTGAAAACATTGGACTACCGACAAGTGCTTGGTCGTGTCGGAAAGCCACGATTCCGCTGTTTCACGTGATATGTGTGGCTTCTCGCTATGACTAACGGTCGCGGAGAAAATCCACAGAGAAGAACAATCCATCTCCTTACTTTTATTCGCTGTTTCCTCCGGTCACGCACGGGTCAGAGTCGGAGGCTGAGAGGCTGACCTGCACGAGTCTGCTCTCACCTGCGCACGCAGTTGCATGCAAAGAATTATGGGGAATGTAGTCGCACAGTCATATTACCGGCTCTGTAGGAGAACGCAGCTATATAACTACCGTGGCATTCCCACAACGGTATTGAGAATTTATTTGATCGCGACACCGCGAAATTCGATATATCGTTACATGCCTAGTAATAATCTTAATTTACAGTGCACTTTTCAAAAACAGTATTACAAGAAGCAAAATAAAAATACAAGTCATGAAAACAGTCAGGTCATAAAACAGAGGCAGTAAAGGACATTAAGTGAAGTAAACATTTGAGCTGAAAAAAAGAAACAAATGCTGCAAATTCTCAAGTCCCAGCTGCTTAATTAGCAGGATATGTGACGTTTCTGTGTCATGTATAATAGTTAAACTGAAAACTTTGGGTTTTGAGCTTTTGGTTTTCACAAAACAAGACGTGAAGATATCACCTTTGGCTCTGCAAAGTTGGGATTGGTGTTTTCTCTCAATTAATCAGCAGTAAAAATAATTTACAGTCACAGACTAAGTAAACATGTCACATAAAGGTCAGAGAGTCTGCAGGTCTCCCTGGCATCCAGACACCCCTGAAGCTCACTTCACTGATTAGTTTTAAAGTTGTAATCAATGAAATCAGTTGGCAGTGTTATTTTTTGTTCATCCTTTATACCTGAAAAACATCCAGATACCAAATTACACCTGACTTTCTAAATGGTTGTAGTCGTTGGTAGTGTCTCAGCTCATCTTTTTTCAGTCCTTTTTGACTCCATTCATTACTATTAGCATGTCTGTTGTCTTTCAGCACCAGCAGACTGGTGTCAGCCTGTAGCAGTCTCAGCTTGTCACAGGCTCTCATTCAGGTTGAGGGTCTATAGAGCAGGCTGCAAATGCACTGACCGCATGACTAGAGACTGACAGTAATTCAGATACTGTATTGTAGATGGACTAAAAATAAAAGTGTAGTGTGAGAGAGAGTAGAGCTTAAACGAATGATTACTTTTATTATCAGTTAATCTCCTGTTTATTTTCTGCGTCAGTCATTTTGTTTGCCATGAGTTATGTTGTTATGGGTTGTTTTTTCCTGCCCAATAGTCAAACGTAGTGTAACATATTGAGTAAATCCTCCTATACAAGCAAATATTTGTCATTTTTGCTTGTAAAGGGACTCAAACGATTTATAGTGCCAATTTGTTTGTTTTGATCAACTTATCAATTAATCAGCGTATCTTTTCAGTTATTTGGTGTACCAATATATATTTCTTACAGCTATCTGATCTTTTTTCTTTGCCCTATTCCTGATCTGACACTGTGCTATTGTACATGTCAAAATCAAGTCCAATATCAGTTTAGTTTGACAGTTTTTCAAATTCTGTTTTCTCTACCAAATACAGCTGCTCAGTGCCAATTCATACTCCAGTTTCATAGCTCTCCTTTAAGAACATATAACCTGCTTGACATCTTTTTATCAGTGGCTTGTTACATATTGCATCCTCTGTAGTTTTTTGTATGCACGTCAAGTGTTTTAATGGAGCGTTTTAAAAGTACTGCTTTTGACAGCTGACAAAGGAACCAAAATTGATAAGGCTTTATACAGACAATACAGTTCATCAAAAAACGTATTTCAACCTTGATCCTTATCCTGCAGGCTGGCTCTGACATGATGTGCAGATAGAGCAATTTTTTAAAGAAGTCTCTGATTGTAATCTAAGTAATTATTCCCTTTAAGCAATACTTGTGTGCTTATTTTATTTTTTGGTTTTGGTTATTATATGCTATATGAAGGATTTTGTTTTACCAGAATGCACCAGCAGAGGCTGTGCACCTTCTGTGTTTGTTGATGTGTTTGTCAGATATTTTTCTACTTGGATAAGGAATCTGTTTGTGTGGGTTCAGGACAGCGATCTTCTGACACTCTTTACAGTTAGCTTACCGCAGTCCTGTTTCGACAATATTGTCACTCAAAACTTTTTTGTCAGTCTATTTCTGAAGAAAAAGTTGACTTTCACCTCAACGTTACAGCTTACAAAAAATGCTTTATACTGTAGCAGGTCTTCTCAAAAATTAAAACATTTCTATATGTCGCTGCCCATGTGTGACGATGTCAGACCAGGAAAAACATAATTTTGCAGAGTTGCCAACACCGACTAACACAAGGCTTCTTTATGCGCCTGACTGACTTCAGGATTCCTGTGTAAGGCATGTTGTTTGGCAGGAAACTGGGATTACACCGGCTCGACGGAGCAGTTCAGATATTTTCCTCTTTTGAATGGAGTTGCTCTTCGTTTTCAAAGGCTCTGCCATCTGCATCAGTGCTTCAAGGCTTGGCTTTGTTTAAAATATGGGAAGCGTTCCTTGTCTTGCCATTTACTTTTGCTCTGAAAGCCCCTCAAGCACTGAACCACGAAGTCGCGCACCCCTCACCCACCCATCCGCTGACACACATCTTTACTAACGAGTATCAGAGTCTCAGCTGCTGCGAACATGAATGTGATGTATTGTCTGCTGCAGCGTCTTCACATCCTGCACATTGTGTGTAATACAGCTCAAGTGTTTGCATCCACACGTCTGTCTGTCGTTTCGAGTGACCTTGTCTCAGGCTCAGCAGGGGCGCGTTTGGTTGGTACTATTGTACTGTGAGGAGCGGGGCTCCCTCCTGTTCAGCACAGCAGGAGGGCCGTGTTGCCTGGAGACCACAGCATCCTGCAGTCAATGTTTCAGTCACCCTGACCTGTTGGATGTTTTGGTAACTTCAACATCAGCATGTGCATTTCTTTATTTGCTTCAGTGTGTTTATGTTGCTTGAAACATTAGTGTGAAGTGCAAGCCTGTGATTCTGGATATCCGAGCGCGTGCATGTGGGTAGTGTAAAGGTGTTGCGGGGGGCATACCCATGCGTGGCAGCAGTGACAGAGAGATGGATGGTCCTAGGTGTTCATGGAAGCCCAGAGAGGCACCCACACCCTTCTATCTGCTTGAGCGCTCACCAGTGACGAATGGCTTCATGCTGGGCAGATGGGGCTGCAGAGTCCTCCTCACGGCAGTTGAGACACCAGGGGCACAGGCCAGCACCCTCCTCCTGCACCTCCTCCCCCTCCTTTAATTTAGTTGTACTGCAGGACGGCGCACAGCAGAGGAATGCTAGGTCTGTGGAATGCCGCTTCCTCCCAGTTACTCACCAGTGATGAGCTCCCAGTCTCTCACTGAAAAATCCTTCAGCCTTAGTCACCCTGTGGAATCACGCAGCTCAGTTTCCTTTGTCTAATACAAGTCCTCTGTTTTGAATATAATTTTAGATTCCTCTTTAGATTAATCTGTTGGATAATGTGGTATTAATGGTTTCAAAGTGCACTTGCCACTATTGTCTAATGGATTTTCCAAATCGAGGGAAGCAGCACAGAATGATCAAACAGCTGCCTGCTCATCAGCCTAGTTGGAAAAATATGATCGCTTTCACTAAGGTAAAGTTTGGTCCAGTCATCATTAGGGCTCCAACAAACAAGCAGTGTCGTGATTAATCTGTTTGGGCCTTAAAAACTGTCAGTAAACAGTGAAAAATGCTCATTAGAGGCTATCACAAAATCTGTGATGACATTTTAAAATGGCCTCTTTTGTCCAAGCTTAAGTCCAAAACCCAGAAGTATTCCATTTAATATCCAAGAAAATCAGCAAAGTATCACACTTGAGAAGCTGAAACCAGAAAACTCTTGACATTGTTTCTTTTAAAAAATGACCTTATCAACCAATGATCAAAATTGTTGCCAGTGTAAATTTTCTGCTGATCAGCTTTTCCATTAATTGACTAATTATTTCTAGTCATTATTTAGTTTTGTAAAGACACATCAAGCAACTATACCTTTTCTATCAGTGGGGCTGAGATTACAAATGAGAAAATGTGCTGTTAGGCAGAGCTGCAACTCAAGATTATATTAATTATCAATAAGCTTGTTGAATATTTTTTCAGTTAGTCATTTGAAGCTACAGTTGGTAACTTTTATAAAACAAAGTTTTCATAATTGCTGAAATTGTCCCTATATTCATATAGCGCTAAATAAGACAGATGATTTGTGAAAAATCATATTCCTCTGCCTGCTCTATCGCCTTGTAGCATTTCTAATGGCCTAACTGTATGTGAATGAAGAACAACCAATCAGAGCCAAGAAGTCTCGAAAGCAGCTGTCAACAGTTTTATTCACTGCTCGTGAATTTCGGTCAAACTAGGCTGTGCTGATCAAATATGAATTAAGATTCTGTTACTGCAATTCCTCTTTCTCCCCTCAGATGTTTTCAGAAACATATTTTAGTGTGCAGTTTAGCTGTAAAATGAGAAAGTGGATGACCCGGCCACTACATTGGACACAGTTAAATGGATATACCAAGCACCGCCCAGCCGGATCAGCTGATTAGTTGTTGATAACTGAGATGCAGACTGATTCTAGCCAATACCATTAGAAGCAGTTAGATAGGAGGAGGGACATGATCTTTTGTTTCACAGACTGTTTCATGTGCGTCTTTCAGAATATTGTGACAGTTTCAGCAGATATGACACAAAATTATTTTTTCATAAGTCACCAACTGTATCTGTAATGTAAGAAATGACATTTGCCATTTACTGTTGTAATTGTGCCTTTTAAAACTTTAAACCACTAATTGTGTGCCGATTACTTTCATTTGTACAGCCCTCCAGTTAACAGTCAACTGTGGTTGTTTTTAAAAGTGCTATATAAATAAACTTGATTTGGTTTAAAGCAATGAACAACCCTTGGTGAAAGTTGTGTTCCTGCTTCTCATCATGGCTTTGTAGTCTCTGCCACTTTCCTGTAACTGCTGTAGCCATTAGCTGAGCTTGTATCTGTGTCACAGAGGATGTTGTTTGAGGCACCTGAGACGTGGCTAAGCTTTAACTACTGTGTAGACACACATACAGTGTTTAATGAACAACCACAGCTCAGGTCCAGTTACACGTGACGCATTTAAAGTCACCTGCTGGCATAAATACGTCACCTGGATTGTTTACAGTCACAGCGTGGGAACCTTTAGTGCACTGTGTGTTAGTGTATGTTCATACGCTGTCTATCTTCTATGTTATCAGGGCTTTAGGAGGAAGTAGAGCTGCCTTACTGGTCCTAGAGGAGTGTAGTTGCCAATCCCCCCCTCCCTCCCTCACAGGCAATGATTAACACCAGCAGGATGGAGGAAGAGGGTGAGAAAAGAGAAGGAGGAAGGAGGAGGAGGCATCAGTCTGAGCCTTACGTCAGTTTATTCTTGCTCAAAATGCTTTATTCATTCTTGAAGTGTGATTTTCAGTCAAGACAGTTTAATACATGCTGTGCGGAAGGAAGCTGCACTCTTCAGACGCATAAATGTGAAACTGAAATACCAGCCAGTAAATCACAGTCTGGTGCTATTTGTGCGTGTTTGCTCCTGGCAATAACTGACCCTACAGTGACCTTACATCCTATACGCTGTCCTTGGACTTGTCCAGGAGATGTCCTTCAAAGTGTGCGTTGTGTGCCCCATGTGTTGGGATTTTATCATCCTGCTGTAAAGCTCTCAAGTTGATGAAAAACTGGGTTCATCTTTGACGGTGGCAGTAAAGGGAATAAGAGGTCCTTGTCCTTGTGGGTCACTCCCTTGCTAGTGGGGCGGCTTTTACACATTACCCCCTCTTTACTTCCTTTTTTTCAACTCCACCTCTTTACCAGGCTTATCCCCTTTGTTTTAGCCCATTCTGTCTCCCCACTCCTCACACACGAGCTCAGACCCCTGTCGCCTGCAGACTTGTAAAAGCGAATGTGTGTACCATCTCCATCCCCCATCTCTGGGTTGTAAACATCGCCGAGGCTGGCCAAGGGGCTGGAAGCAGGCAACATCAATCGTATCGCCGCCATGAAATGATGAGGGACAGATGATCCCACCTACAGAGATAGATGCTCCCGCTCACCCACCACTGCGCTCCTTCCTCTCTCATGGCTCACCATAATGTTTGACTGCATTTGTGAACTGCAGAGGCAGAGAGTGATGTACTTGTTGATTAAGAGCAGCAAGTCAAGTGTTTTGACTGCTTCCCAGGAAGTGATGAAGTGCAGCGGTGGACAGTAACCAAAGCGGTCACAATACAACTACAACTACAGTCGCCTGTGATTCATTCGGCTTTAGTGTGTGTGGCTCTCTCACTCACTCTTTTCTCAGTCTTTCTCGCTCTGTTTTTTTCTTTGCTTTCTTTCTCACACCCACAGTCGTGCTGTACAGATGAATGCACACATAAATGTGACAGACTGCGAGACTGTGACTCACACACAGCAGCGTTTGGGGGGGAAAAAGACGCTTTCTCACCTCTTTTTCTCTCCATCAAAAGTCTGGTGCTCTCCAGTTTTTCTTTGAGTGCAACAGAAACAGAGTGTTTGGTGTTAATGTCTAACATTAGCAATTAATGGATTAACTTAGTTGTCAAACAAAAATACTGAATAGCCTTCTGGCTTGGTGCCTATTGTGTTTAAATTAACGTAATTGTGAATCGAATGTCTGTGAATTTTAAACATGTAACCTTAGCGTGTGGGAAATTGTAATTGGCATATGACATTTTGTAAACTAATCAATAATGAAAATATTAAGCAGTTGCAGCCCTGTTAACAATATTTAATTAGTATGTTTAGGTGTTTATGGAGTGTGTCTTCATTATTAGTTGCCTGACAGTCTATTTCACTAATTAAAATTAGTCTTGTCATCATACTAGAATTTCTGCCTTCGATACAATACCTTGAAACATGCTGATTTTTCGAGACCATTTTCAGTACCATGAACGTTGACATTAAGGGCATACAATTACATTTATTTTTTTATTAAAAGATGAATATAACAAGGACTTTTCCTTTTTTGGTTAGTAGCAGCAAACTAGCAGAATGACTTCAGTAAACATTAACAGTAAGAGTGAGTGAGAAACTGCAGCTGGTACCGGTGTGTCGATACTGCGGAAAATAGGTGTTAACACCTTTTTAAATATTTATAATCAGTAAATTGATATTTGGTTTTAGAACACTACTTCAGATTAAAAACCAGACACTGTTTTTGTTGAGGGAAACACATGAAATTGTGAGAAGAATAAAGATGTTTTACATAAAATCTGTATGTTGTTTGTGAATGTTAAATTGTATGCTTAAAAAAAGTCAGTTCTAGGGCTGAACAGTTTTGGAAGAAATACCTAATTGCGATTATTTTTAATGATATAGCAGTTGCGATATGATTATTTATAACAGAGGGAACACAAATTTTTACGTCATTCTCATTTTCATTGAAAATCATATTAAAATGATTATGGTGTGAGATTTTTGGGGTGATCTGTACCAAACAAAGATCTTTTCTTTCTGTAGTCTGTAGACTATGATAGGTAGGCCTGGACGTCTGTGCAATATTTAATTTAAAAAGGTGTTTTGACACATCTTTGACAAATAATGCATCTCCAGTGGTTTGAAAATTGCAGTAGGCCATATTGTGATATCGATAAAGTTACGATTAATTGTTCAGCCCTAGAAGCTCCTCAATATCCTCCGCCATAGACTATGAAAAATAATGAATTCCCTGTCTAAAAACAAACACTTGATATGTTTGGCATGGCATTTGTTGCTTTAACATTCGTACAACAAATTTGTGATGTGCTCATTTTTTTTGCCCTTGGTATCAGTGATGATCTGATTTTTTTCTCTCTTTGTGCCAGTTCCCTTACCTCAGCTTTTGGTATCTGCCGAGTACTGATTTGATACCAGTACTGCCATTTTTTGCCGAACCTGTTTACATATAGCGTGTAACAGGGTTTGCTGTTGGTCTTATGAAGCATTGATGAAACTGAACCAGTGACTCGTGACTGAAGGAATGTGACTGATATGCAACACAGTTCCACACATTGGGTCTGTGTATCCAGAGTGATTGCGAAAAGTCAAATGAAATACTTGATCTACATTTGTCTTCTCTGCAGGGACATCATGATCACTCACTTTGAGCCGTCCATCTCATACGAGGGTCTGTATGGCGAGGTGAAGGACATGTGCTCCATGGACAATGACCAGCTATTCACCATGAAGTGGATAGACGAGGAAGGTGCGTCTCTCCATCCTTTACTGCTTCTCCCCATCTGTGCTTCAAGAGGAGGCATAGGAGACCAGCCAAAATTATTTACAAAACAAAAATCAAATCATGGTCACATGTGACATCATCAAGATTAAACAGATTTAGAGGCCACCGGCAGCATCTGCCAGCATGTAGCAGTGCGATGTGTTAATATGAACACATGCTTATATGAACACGTACACTTACTGTAAGGCTCAGTCTTTTTCTTGTCAGCCGAGAGAGGGTACAGCTCAATACCTTGTTGTCAGTCAGTTAGTCAGGCAGCAGTAATAGTGTCATAGAAAAGATGGAGCCGTCAGACCGCTCTGCTCAGGATAAGGTCAGCTTGACCAAACTCATTAGACTCAGAGCAGCTCCCACTGGTAGCCACCCACATACAATCACTGGAGTCATTAGCCTGTCTGAGAAAGAAAAGCTGCTTGATGGTCATAATGAACTACACTAGCTGTGTCTCCTGCTGCCACATCCATGGAAACCACAAGCATATAGCTCCACAATGTGATCTCAAGTTGTTATCATGGTAATTAGAGAATGTACATGGGTAATTATTAATACTTCTGTAACCCTGGTTTAAAGGTAAGAAATACCGCCAACAGGTCTCATTACAGAGGAATTTTTGTATGACAGGAATGCTGCATTTACTTTAGCTTTTCTCCATTTGTTATAAAAAGTTCAGTTATAATTAATATAAACACAATCAATAACTTCTAACATTTTAACTGTATGTTCCACAGGGAGACTACTAGAGCAAAGTAGAGCCCACCAATCAGCCAAAACAATTAATCGAGAAGTCAGTTGACACAAAATTAACTGGCGACATGTTTTTTTCCAAACATGCATGTATTTCAAACCTTAAAGACTTGGGGAATCAATAGAGGGTGATCCTTATTTTCAATAATGTCGAGCATGAACAGAGACAGAAGTCCAAAACATTCAATAAGCATCCTAAACTAAGTTAAAAATCAACAGACAACCAGACTTTTTTTCTACTGTAATTTTGATTAAGGGAAAGTGGAGCAACAACCTATTCTGTGAGCAAGTGCCAAGATTATGTGATCTCAGAGGTAAAAGGGATGAAATATAGGAGCATCTGTATCAAGGCTTTATAGATAAAAACCAATGCCGGTCGTGTCTCACAGCCAATGTGGCATGCCACCCTTTTGGTAAAGATGACAGTGATGGGTGCAGTAAGGATCAGTGGTAGCCAGCATCCAGTGATTTCAGTGCAAAGGCAGCATCCTTTTCTATATGTAACATCATGTGCGGTCACAATCATTGTATACTTAATGTTAAAAAAAAGGACAAAATTGGAAAAAGAAATATCAAGCAAGTTTGTGTCTGATGCTTAATTAATCTGTTACTCGTACCTATCCATAGCACAGAAGTGTCAAAGATGTTGAGGTAATTTAGAAATCAGCTTCATTTAATAGTTCATTTTTCAAATGTAAAGTGTTTGGCCAGAAAACTTTCTTAAAGGCACCGTATGTAAGAATGTGGCCAAAACGGTTACTGCACTCAAATTCAAAATACTGCCGAGAGTCGTGTCCGCCCCCCCTCCCCTACAGATTCGAGGTTGCTGGACAGCGGCACGCTGGAGACTGATTTGTTTGCCCACGAGCGGCTGCCGTGGCAGGGCTGCGTCGCCACGTCCTTGATCTTCGGTTTTCCAGCGGACCGTTCGAGCAAGTCCGGCTTCTCTGCTGCTAACGCTGCTGCTGGGATACAGCAGAGCAGGAGTCAGCTGCTAATGCTATTTACCGGGACACTGCTAATGCTGCTTGCCGTGCTGCTAACGTTTGTTTCTCAAAAAAAAAATCAGTCGGGTCGATGACCCACCTGCACACGGGCTACAATGTATGATTGAAAATGAATGAACAGTTGAAAGTATTCGAAATGTCCATCCCCGTCTAGTTATGATGCTAGTTAGCCAACTTNCAGTCGTAACTGTAACTGATGCTGAGACTCTACTGACTGCGTGACTGGTAGACGGCGGTGGGTGGCGCAACAGGCCAAAACACAAATTCAAAATATAAACATGATTTGAGGACCGTAAATTGTTTTTTTTTAAATGTGAATATTCTGGCTGTACTGTTGTTGTCGGTGAGATCAGTATGTTATTTGAACATTATTCCTTAGTCTCTGTGACATATTAGGAGGATTTTTATGACTATTTGCTTTTGATTTCTTACATATAGCTTCTTTAATCAAAAGTGTTCCTGTGTTGATGTAACAAAATGAATTTTGGTAAGTTTATTGTTGTCAGATTTTTAAAACTCTTAAATTTTAGTATATTTAGCAGCCTTAAAAATCCTTAATCGGTCAGGCTCTAATCCAAAACACCATCTTTAAAATGGTACTCATGAGCGCAATGTGTTCCCTCACCACAAACCAAACCACACCAGGAAAAAAATAGAATTAAAATCTTGTTTGCAGACTGAAAAGTTAGGAGGAAAGTGCTTGAACATGTAGTGGAAAAAGCTTACTGAACTTACTGACGTGAAGATTGGTGAGTGATTCATCCCTGTCAGTACTTTTTATGCCTCTGTGCCGCTTCAAATTTGGCACAAATGTCCACTTGGACTCAAGGTGAACTGCTTAGATTTTGGTGGTCAAAGTCAAGGTCAGTATGACTTTGCTTCCATCTCAGTCTTGTGAACATGACATCTCAAGAAGTCTTTGAGGGAGTTTCCTCAAATTTGAACACCCACTTGGACTCAAGAATTAACCGATTAGAATGTGGTGGTCAAAGGTCAGGGTCACTGTGACCTTGTCTGTCTCATTCTTGTGAACATGATATCTCAGTAATACCTTGGGGGATTTAAAAAAAAAATTTGGCACAAACCTCTTCTTGGACTCAACGCTCAAATGAATAGATTTTTGTGGTCAAGGTCAACATGACCTTGTATCTGTCTCATTCTTGGGAACATGATTTCTGATGAATGTCTTGAGGAAATTTCTTCAAATTTGGCACAAAAGTTCACTTGGACTCAACCATGATCTGATTAGATTCTGGTGGTCAAGGTCATTGTAAGCTTTATGAAGTGGTATATTTTATTTCCAATAAGTCAAAGGACAACTTCACTGTGGCATCATAATGTTCTGCAAAAACACTTTCCTGGCCATCACTTTATGTCATAACTCAGAAACAGAAGGGGAGACAATGGTTCAGATCCTGAATTGGCGACACTAATCTTTAGTGCCTACCTTGAAACTGTGCTGATTTTATGGATCTACTGTGCTGATTTTATGGATCTTCTGTGCTGCTGGGTTGAGGATGTGTGTGAAGCATCCATGTTTTCACAGACATGAATGTAAACTGTGAGAGAAATCTGACTGGCGCGTGGAGGCATACAACAGCGAGGCGGTAATTCTAGTTTAAGTGTACGGTAAATAATTTGTCTCTGTTCCTGTTTGTATTTTCTCCGTACCATACATGGACTCAAGCACTCACACTCTTAATGATACTTCCTGAAACCAAAACTTTCAGTAAAGACCAGACGTGATTGTAATCTCAGTCCACCCACCAGTCCACCCACCAGTTCTAGTTCTCTGTCAACCCCCAGCAGTAAATTTCTAAACACACACCGTGTGTCATAGTTTCTGTTCTCAAGCTATTTATAAAGTCAGTGGTTTGTAGTGGTGATTAGTTAAATAGTGCACTAAGAATAGAGTTGGTGGCCTCTGTGTCGGCTCACACTGCCTCTCTTCATGTGTCATGCCAACACCCGACTCTAACTGCTACTGATAAGGAAATAATTAGATCTGATCTCTAGAGTGGTATTTTAATTATTGACTTAGATTGATCACTGTGCAAATACGCCTGTACAATTAAAAAGAACTGTTTTAAATGGCAGCATCGACTGCTTCAGTGTGTTCTCCTACACCAGGGGTGGGGAACCTTTTTCATATCAAGGGCCATATCAATTTTTATAAAGTCCTCCAAGGGCCATATTACTATTATGAACACGTGACCAGAGCTGAAAAAAAAAAAAAAAAAAAAAGACAGAAAAAAATGTCTATAACCACTGTGTTACTGAGCCTCAAGATTACTGTATTTCTACACGTCATACTCACCTAATGCGATGGCTGGAACTGTTTCTCTTTGGCGAGGCGTCTGATGTCAGCTGGCAGTGATGATGATGCTACTCGAAGCTGGTTCAGCTGGCAGTGATGATGATGCTACTCGAAGCTGGTTCTCCAAGTTTGGGTCAGTCAGTCTTGAGCAGTAGTGAGTCTTTGCAAGAGTCAGTTTTGAAAAGAACTGTTCACAGCGGTACGTTGTCCCAAACAGAGATGCAAACTTCAGGGCGTGTCTCCTCAGGATGGGAAAATCCTCAGCCCTTGTAGAAGTCCAGCAGAGGGAGGTTGTTGTACTTAACTTTGAGCTCGTTGTTGCTTTGCAGCTCAATTATTTCCATTTGGACGTTGTCTGGCACATCAGCTGGTTGCACATTGAACGGCATAGCAAACATGTCCAGTTCTTTTTGTATATTTTTCACATCATGAAACCTCTCATCAAATGCCTGAATGAGTTTTGCACACTCACCAGCATATTCAGTCGTACCATCAGGCTTTTGTTCTTGCAGAGTGGGAAAGTGCACAGTGTTTCCCCTTTCCAGTTGTCCTTGCCACAGCCTTAACTTCACTTCAAATAATTTCACATTTGAAAGCAGGGAGCTGATCAGCTGGTTGGGACCTTGCAGTGTGATGTTTAACTCTGACAGGTGCTTGGTGATGTCCACCATGAAGGCCAAATCACTGAGCCACTTGCCATCACTGAGCTCCAGGACAGGTTTCCCCTTCATCTCCATGAACTGTTTGACTTCTTCCCACAGTGTATAAAACCGTGCGAGCATATTTGCACGACTCAGCCATCGCACTTTACAATGATAAACCAGACCACCGTACTCTGACTCGAGCTCGCTGAGTAGCTCCTTGAACTGGCGGTTGTTTAGCCCTCTGCTTTTGATGAAGTTTATGGTGGACACGACGGTTTTCATCACGTTGTTAAGCTTCAGGGAATGTGCACACAGATTCTCTTGATGTATGATACAGTGACATAAAACTAAATCACTTGGATCCAGACTCAGACGGCTCATTTCTTTTTTGACTAATGCAGTTAATCCTTTTTGCGCACCAACCATCGCGGGTGCTCTATCAGTAGCGATGCCGCTCAGCTTCTCAAATGGCAGTTCAAAATTGTTCATGGCCACAACAACTTGACTGAGCAAATCCTCACCTTTGGTAGTGCCATGCATGGCTTGCAAAGACAGCAACTCCTCCTTCGTCTCAAACTCGGCCGTAATCCCACGCACAAAAATGGTAAGCTGCGCTGTGTTTGTGATGTCTGTTGTCTCATCACAGGCCAGAGAAAAATACTCAAAGTCTCTTGCAGTGCCCTTCAGTGTTTTTTTCAATGTCTTGTGCCATATCTGTAATCCTGTCTGCAATGGTTCTTCGAGACAAACTGACACTTTGAAATAATTTCACTTTGTCGGGCGCGAGCAGCTCCGCGGCGGCGACGAGACACTCCTTCACAAACTCTCCTTCAGCATGAGGTTTCAGCTTCTTGGCTATTATTTCACTCACCACAAAATGAGGTTTCAGCTTCTTGGCTATTATTTCACTCACCACAAAACTTGCACGCGTAACATTCTCTCCATCAGCCTGTGGTCTTGTGAAAGCTGCTTGCTGGGCACCCAAACTCCGACGAAGAGTGTTGATTTTATCCACACGCATTTGTCCTTTCAACTCGCCAAGTTTAGCATGTTTCGAGCTGTAATGGCGCTCGAGATTTGCCTTTTTTATCACTGCCAGCGCCTCGCCACAAACTAGGCACACTGGCTTGCCTTTCACTTCAACAAAGCAAAAATCGTTTGTCCATTTTTCCTGGAATACGCGGCATTCTGCGCCATGATTCATCACTAGTCAACATTGCGCACTCTAGTGTCAACACACAAAGTCACGTAGTTAAATCACATGCTGTGTTCACTGACCCTGACGTTGACTCGGACATTTATAACAGTCTGTTTTATTTCAGAAAACTAATGGCTGTCTGTCATTGTTTGCCTGTTTTTTTTTTTTTTATTCATACTAGTACAAAATGTAACAATTTTATTGTGTTGCGGGCCAGTTCAAATGGCCTCGCGGGCCGTATACGGCCTGGAGGCCGGAGGTTCCCCACCACTGTCCTACACTCTATTCAATGTTTACTGAAAGTTCATTTATTACAATTCATCTAACACCTACAATAGTAAAAGATGTTGGTTTTCTTACATGTATGCATGTGAAAGATAAAACCTTCATAATACAAATATAAAAAGGATGGGAGCTGTTAAATTCATAAAAGTGAGAAAATATGAAGTGCTAAAAGTGTGCATTAATACAACCACCAAATGAAGAGCACAAAATGTCTTTGATTGTTAGCTATTCTGACAAAAACATAAGACAGGTCATGTGTCAATGTGGCAGCAGTGTAGAGAAATGAAAAGAAAGTTTTTTTGTACCTGTAGCGGTGTGTCCTTTTTCAAATACATGGCAATTATTTTCTTGAAAAGTGAAGAATCAGAGTGCAAAGTGACGTCTTCAGATGTCTTGTTTTGTCCAATATACTCTCCAAAACCCAAAGACTTTTAGTTGACTATCATGTATGACAAAGAAAAGCATCACATTCTCACATTTAAGTTGCTTAAAATGTTTACTTTGACACCTTTAACCAATCAACTAATCATTTGATCAACTAATTGTTACAGCTCTCCTTGTATCTCAGATACCTTAAGCCCTATCGGCATTCACTCTCGGGACAAATGATTCGGCAGGAGTCAGGGGTATTTGATCGGCTCCGGCTTCAGGCGACTTTGATTGGCAGTGATGGAAATTTGATACCCAGGTGTACGCGCTAATTTGAGCCACACAAAATACCATCCATCTTTGTCCAAGCAGCACTCAAATATCATTCAAAATCTAGTTCGGCACTGAGTTTGAGAAAGACTGAATAAGAAAGAGATATAAAAAAGAGGTGACCAACTTAATATTTTCACTGGCCGCCATGCTGCTTTACTGTTTACTGACCTTGTTTTCTTGTGCGTTTGTGATGTCAAATGTGGCACAGTAAGGCCAAACATTAAGGCATACTCGTCTACTAATCCACTCATCTACAGAGTCGTGCGCACATGGTTAGCAAAAACTGTCAACGCTCTCTCTGCAAAGCCTCTCCTTTTACTGTGCTGTCCATCCAGATGCTCTAACATTAGATTATTGTCTTCAAGCTGCAGTGTCTCAGTAGTATACTATTGAAGATGAGTAATGCTAGTAATCAGTAAATGTAGGACCAAAGTCAGAGGATTTAAGAACATTCTTGTCTTTCCAACGTGATTTCTCCGAGTAGCCTGGTGTCTTTTTATAACATGGTAAATGACATCTTGTCTCTCCTCTGCTCCTAGGTGACCCCTGCACTGTGTCATCTCAGCTGGAGCTGGAAGAAGCACTGCGTCTCTACGAAGTCAACAAAGACTCGGAGCTTATTATCCACGGTGAGCCTTACCACTGTTCACACAGGCTGTATCAAATCATACCATAAATACTCTCAGGATTTCACACAAGATGTTCTCGTGTTCCTGTACACTGTCAGTTGTCGATTCACACCAGGTGCTTGGTCAGTAAGAGGTCCAGGTGAGAAGCCTGTTATCTTCAAACTTTTCTGCTCTACAAATAGTCCACTCACCTCTCTGTTGAGCTTTAGCCGTGAACTGCCTGCCAGTATTAGTAATTAGTCTCTACGACTATTATCAAGGTATTCATGCTAAATGTTGTCATGTAATTTAAAAACATCTCGTTACAAAGCCAAATACATTTAATCTAAACACTGTTTTAGATAAAATACATCATATTGCTTTGGCACAGTGTAACATGGAGTTCACTTTTTGTTTTGTACTGAAGTACCAAGTGGTAAGACGTTTTATTATATACTATAGATAAAAAGTTTTTTTCACTTATTTTTCGTAGACATATAATGAAACTATACGCCTGCTCTAAGGCCTCTGCACAACAAGTCCATGTTTTTTGTCTGAAATTGTCACGTTTAAAAATAAATACAACCATATGTCGTGTCAATCATGTTTACAGTCCGACTTCGCTTTTTTCGGTCATTCAGGTTAGATTTTTTCACATCCATCAAAAGCCTTTAGAGAGTTGTGTTGCCAAGAAGCAGTAAAGAAAACATGGAGTTACCACTGGTTCACATAGCTACATCCGCAACAAGAGACAGGAACGGCATCTTGTCATAACTCTGACACCTTACCTTTAACAGGTCAGCTAGTAACATTCAGGTGTATGATGGTGACGAGGTGGGTGAAATCGAGGATGAAGACACAGACAGAGAGGGAGGAAAGTTTAGCCCCTTCAGATAGACACACTGCCAAATGCAACACTCGGGCAGAGTCAAGTTGAGAGAAGCAAGGGAGCAAATTAGTCTTTGTCTTGTACTGCAAATTTTTGCAATGAATAGAACAAGAAAAGGCATTGGACTCAGTGTGCAAGGTTTCTGTGTGTAACAATTTCTATCACTTGATGGATTAAAAATATGCATACAAAAAATACCTATTTGGCGTGCAAAGGCCTTGACTCTTGACTCCAATCATCATAAATGTAAACTAATCTCAACAGTACCTAAACAGAACCAGAAAAATATCTAGGATTGACATTATTTTAGGTGTAATGTACTGTTTCTCTGTGTATTTTAAAATGATCAATTCGGGAGTGATGGCAGGCTCCACACTTGAGTTTTAAAATGACAGAGAGAGCCATATATGTCATATCTCAATCTTGGAAAAGCCTAACATGATTTAAGATCAGAGCAGGTTAGTTGTACAGCATGGGTTACCATGGTGATCTCTCAGTTTCATTGCACTGAGGAACTTGAGTTAAACCCAAAGATAGCCGGTAACCCACTAATCTCACTTCGTGGTACAGACTCCTGGTCATTCTGGAAATAAATGGTATGTAGGAAACCTGATCAGCACAGTCCAGCAATAGTGCAAAATAGACATTTAGATTTGATTTATTTCTAGAACAGTTTATTTGTCTGAAAATGGTTTGAACGGGATTTGGGAAATGGCTTTTTCTCGCATCGTGTCTGGCCACAAAAATGTAGAGTACATATTTAGATTTGGTTTTCTACCCATCTAAAATTCTCTGGGTTTGATGACAACCTTATGCTGTTTGTTTTTATGTTCTTGTCCTTTTTTAAGGTTTCTCTGTGCATTTATGTGCCTGTTTAAATCTGGAAACAGATGGCTAGAAACTGCACGTAACAAAAAAGCATCAAACATACGGTTAATGCTGCACTGACCTGTAAAAACAGCATTACATCCGCTGTTGACGTCTGTCTATGCGCCCTTGAGCTACTTCACATCCTTGTCTAAGCTTAGCCGTCTTGACAAATAGTTGTACAACTTCATGAGTCTGGAGGTCAGGACTAACTCAGACGCGGGGTGGGGAGTGGGGGGTAGTGTGGCATACATGTGGAGCGATATGGAACATTTGATTGACAGGCTCTGTGTGTATTTAAGCATGTAGCCTGGGGGTAGAGGGGACGGGCGCTATGTGGTTTATGTAAAGTTTTAATCAAATCAGAGGTGAGGGGTCAAGAGTACAGTGGATGCCAGCAAGACGGCAGAGGATGAACGGAGGAAGGGGGGTGGAGGAGAGGATGTGACGGTGCCGCGGGGGGTTGCCAGGTCTGCTCGTTAACGAGCTTGTCGGCTGTAGCCCACGCCTCGCCTCTGACTCACACTGCCCCCAGTCTAGCTGGATTTCTGTCTCTCTCTCTCTCTCTCTCTCTCTCTCTCTCTCTCTCTCTCTCTCTCTCGCACACACACACCAATAATCTTCGTCGTCTTCTGTAAGATTGTGTGTGTGTGAAAGATACAGTGAAGTGAGAAAAGACAAACACTTTCGCACCATCGTTAAAAACAACATGAGGCAATTTCATCATGCTTTGCTCGAGGTGACAGGTTTGCTACAGGTAGCACTATTTCCCCTAGGATGGAATTGTAGCAGTGGAGGTGAAGCATGCATGTGAATTTTTTTGGGCACCCCCAAAGCGTACCCTACTAGGAGGTTTCTCTGTCTGCTGGCACCAGAAGGGCTCCTGAGGCCTGAGTACATACAGTACATTTGTGCACAGTAATGAGCAGGGGAAACGTCTGTCTAGCTTACATATGTTCAGTAAATGTGGAATACAGACTGCATTTGCATCAAGATGGATCCTCCAAATGTTTATTTCACAGACGTGTTTATTTTAGTATTCCTGTCAACTTATTGCATTTACTGTAACGTTACTGTGCTGTGCGTGTAGTTTTAGTACTGTTTTTATTTTTTCTGCCTGTGATCATCATTGCTTGCATCGGTGTTGACATCTGATCTGCTTGTTGTTATAATTGTTGTGCTGACATTATCTAGTAAAATGTTTCTTCTGTTTATATGCTTTGGCAGAAGTGTAAATTGATCTGCATATGAAGAGTACGTAGTTTCTAAAGAGATAAGACGGAGCTCTCTCTTTTCCTCCTCTTCTCTCCTCTCTTCTCTCATAAAACAAAAAAAAATCTATACAGTATGTGATGCATATAGGCGAAACACCGTATTTCACTGCTGGAAAGATGGTCTTTTCATAACACAGGACTGTCTATGGAGTAGAAAGACGCAAATACTTTTGAAATCGGTGCTGCATGACCAGAGAGAACACATAGAAAGGGCTGTGGCATTTGCTTTGCTCAAGAGGTAGAAAACCTAGTTTACCATAGTTTATTTACACATACTACCCACATTGTTATGATACAAAGCTGGTTGAAAACTGGCAAAGTATCCCTTTAACTGCTGTCATGATGAGATGAAATGAATTTTACATAAATGCTGTCAGGCTTGCTTCATTTAGATGAAATAGCCTTTTAAATTTAACTGTTTTTGTTTTTCTTCCCAGTTTTCCCATGTGTACCAGAGAAACCTGGCATGCCATGTCCGGGAGAGGACAGTGAGTTAAACCTTTTCCTTCTTTAGTTGTACCCATTTTTTCTTGCAGGGGTCCAAAAGAAACCTATATTTAATAATTACCATTTTAAATCTGAGGCATTTAAGTGGATTCCTTTACCCAGGAGAACTTAGAAATAGAGATGGTTCACTCAAATAAGGATCAATAAGACTTGTGAGTGTGTGAAACAATGTTCAGACATCAAAGCCTGTTGTGTGTATCACCCTTTGTGCATGTGTAAAAAAAAAAAAAAAAAAAAACTGCATGAGAACTTGAAGTTTTTGAATGTGCATAAAATATTTGTAGGTCTTGAAAGAAATTAGTAAGGTGAGAAAAAAGATTTTTTAAACATCTGACCACAGATTCAAAGCAGAAAACTGTAAAACTCAGAGTTTCCACTCTGTATGTGACGCTGAACTTATGCATGCACATACATGCATATGTTAGTCATAAGTATCACTTTTGGAAAAGAGGGCCAAATTTGTAATTGTAACGAAAATGTGTGCATGTGAAACTTGAGTGTCAGTGGAACCAGGAGTTTTTTGACATACTTAGAAAGTGTGATATACTTCACATCCACAGCATATTGTTTCTGAACAAAGGGTCTCAAAGTGGTCCATTTTTCACACACTAATACACAAATGCATAACCACAGGTAAAGCAGGACTCAGCCCTCTTTTTCGTCTTTTCACAGAGTCTATATATCGGCGTGGAGCACGGCGCTGGAGGAAGCTTTACTATGCCAGCGGTCATGCCTTTCAGGCCAAGCGCTTTAACAGGGTGAGACATGACACTAAATTTTGTTTTATAGTATTATGCACTCTGAGGCCCTTCACTCAGTACTGCTGTATTTCTTTTTTACATTATCATTATTGAGTTTTATGATGGGCGAAATATCTGCTGGATTAAAATGAAAAACCGAAACACAATGCACATTTCAAAGCTTAGTTACTATATGTGTGATTAAAGGAGAATGACACCTCCTAAAGACCTAAAATAATATATTTTTTGTATTGATTGATAGAGTAAAAGGGATGGTAGTGACACAGAATGATTTGATTGAGACCAGCAGGGCTACATGTTTCAGAAGCCATCACACAGTGTCTCCTTGAATATAATGTGTGCTTGTTCGTCTGTGGTGAAGATTTTTCTCTGTCTGCCTTCCCGTGCAGCGAGCCCACTGTGCCATCTGTACAGACCGAATCTGGGGTCTGGGAAGACAAGGCTACAAATGCATCAACTGCAAACTGCTGGTGCACAAGAAGTGCCATAAACTGGTCACAGTGGAGTGTGGCAGACAGATGATCCAGGTGAGGGCTGTGACAGACGTTATACTCATTAGCTTGATGGCATGAACTGGATTGTTACCGTCTATGACTCATACATTTACTTTAAAGAGTGTATTCTGTTTTTCAATGCTGATTATACTGTGACAAATGTTGTTGCCTAGGAACCAATAATGCCTGGCCCACCATCGAGTCAAATAGACCAAACTGAACAGCCAGGTAAAACACACACACACACACACTCACACACACACACACACACACACACACACAAAGTGTTTACAAATGGTAATCAGAAGTCAACAAGCGGGAATTCACAATAGCTGCAGCCACCTATATACATGCATCGGCACGTTGCCGCTTTTTGCCAGTTGGCATGAACAGTTAATCGGCTGCCCTTCGGCTGATGACCAGTCTTTCCACAAAATCTTACGCAAGTCTGTGAATCTGTTTGAAAGTTACGTGCCTTTTTAAGATGGGCAACGCCCATTGGTGATTGCCATGAACACACACACCTTCACACGCAAGCACACACACGCTTGACCTCCATGCCAAATTTCAGCCTCTTTGGATGAAAACAGTGGCTGCTGAAGAGTGAGGAAATTTTTACTGTCAGAGTGAGCTGTAGAGCTGCTGGTCACAGCTAAAAACATGTAAAGCTTTTTCCTCGTACAAAATAAAATAGCGTTGGAACAGGAGTCGACAGCCTTTACTTGCCGCAAAACATATTTGGGCCGTATAATGAAGGAAACGCAGCCTGTAAGTCTAAATTACCCCATCAGCATCATTAATGGGTCTAAATGAACTTTGCATATTTAGTGGTGAAAGCAGACAAATCTATTGACACAGTATTAAATTCTTTATTTTCCTTTGAAACTCTTACTTTTTTGGATTTGTAACCACTGCTAGCCGAGTGAGGGAGACACAGAATAGCCACCATATTGTAAACTTAGAGGGAAAGGCACCAGGCTGTTGATGTATGATGCACAATTTTTGTCGACAAAATGTTAAAACATTTCTTCAGTCAGTGTACAGGCTACATTTTTACAACTGGAGAATGTAAGAATCACTGAAGACCTGCAGCAATGATAAATAAAGATTAAAATGTTGAGACATTAACTGTTATTCATTTCCATGTAATGTTTTTGTCAGAGCCACAGGGAGCCACTTGAGAGAGGCTCACGAACCGAATGTGGCTCCGGAGCCGCAGGTTGCCTGACCCTGGGTTAGAAACGCATAAACAAAGAAAAAACAATACAGAAAAAAAACTGTTTCTTGCCACAAACTGTTCATTAAATTACAGGTTTCTTTTGATATATGCATTTCTGAAACATCAGGCCATCAATTGCCATTCTTATGACTTAAATTGATGCATCGCCTGCTGCTTTTGTCCACTATTTTTTAAAAGATAAGGCTATCAATATCTTTTATTTTTGTCATCCTATAAAGAGGCCAAAACCAAGAGGAATTTTCGTCTTCCAATACTCTGACTTTCAGCTTCATTTGTTTGGAAGAAGTAGATCTTTGAAAATAAATCACAAACATATATTTTAAATGTAAAAAAAAGTCTGAAACAGAAGCATCCTGGCAGGCTAGTGGTTGAGACGCATATCAAATAACTGCAATGTTTCAGTTTTTAGCAATTGTTACTCAAACAGGAATAATTAGTGTTTTTGGTTGGGACTGTTTTCACTTGTGTATTCACAGCAGCAGGATCGTGTCTGTCCAATCAACTCAAGCAAAACTATAGTGCCCATCATGTGTTAATCATATAAAGGAGCATGTTCTCCTGTGCTACAGTTTGGCTTATTGATGTGTTTTTAATGGAGCAAAGGAGCTCTATGACGCAGACATATACAAGACATATCAGGCTTTGGATACACAGACATGTTAGTATCATCAATTCAGTGTTGGGTCCATTTTTTCTAATGGGATTTCTTGACTTTAAGAGAAATGTAGAATATCACCAGACTGAGCTCAGGCGCCTGTTAGCATTAGCATATCAGCGACCACCCAGACTACAAGTGGGGTCAGGTGCATCTGGGGTTTACCTACAGCATCAGACTTAAGTCTGGTCAGGTGGCTGAGAGTCTGACTGGAATGAGAGGGCTTAGGATCGTTGTTGCTGTTGTTAGTGAGGCAGTTAAGTCTGTATCCGCCATAGATGCTCACAGGCCACCTGGGAAGTTGAGGGACACAGTTGTCTTTGTTTAAGCCGGTTTTTAAATGTATTTATGTTGATTATTATGACTTAAATGATCACAAGTACAAAACAAAGTTTAAACACTCCAGTTTTGTTGCACTGCTAAACAAGTGGATACAATCGGGTATTTTCTTCTCCAACCGTGCAGAGAGAAACGACTGCAGGGCTGTGAACAAAGCGTGTGACTGTCTCTCACCTACTTTCTCTCCTTCTCTCATCTCTCCTACGTTATTTCTCCTCTCCTGCCTCCCCCTCTCCTTCTGTCTGTCTGTCACTTTCCTCCTCTCTCTCAGGCCCTCAGAAGAAAGGCTCCAGAGAAAGCTTGACTTACGATGGAAACGAGAGAGAGGTGAGAGAGAAAATCTTTTCAAACACTGTTGATGTGTGACTCATAGTCTGTCAATCTGTCATGTTGTCTTTATGAATATGTGTGTGTGTATGTATATTTAGAAGAGAAATCAGTGCTGTTTTTGTGAGAGAAAGAAAGAAAGAAAAAAATTCACCTGTAATGTTTTTTTCTTTTCTGCTTATTTTGCCATCGTGTGCATTTGGGTGATCCTTCTTCCACCTGCTGTGCATGTGTGATATAGAGCGCATGCAGACGTCCGCACCCTCGCAATGCTGTGGGTATTGATTTCCTTTGGTGGAGCTAATAAAGTAACCTTTTATCACAGCTCTTAACACCCGAGGCTGATTAATGGGCAGGGATGTAGTTTGGGGTTGTAGGCAGGAGGTGGGGGGATGTTGGGCAGAGCAGGGAGCTGAAGATGGATAAAAATGGATCGAGTTGGACACAGGTAGACGGAGATAAAAGAGGGCAAGCCAAATGATCTTATCTGTGGCTCCATGTCCGACTCTGGGGGTGGGGGTTGTGACGTGAAGGGGAGTTAGATGGATAGGTAGTGGGAACAGTTCACTACAGAACAGATTACAGGAGGGAGAGAAGAGAGAGGAAGATGGGCGAGGAAATGGTGAAGGTGGTAATCAGGTTTGTGGAGAGGTGGGACTAATACAGGGAGTGCTTAATCGGATGGAGGTGGGGTGATGGTGTTTAATACAGTCAAGAAAGTCATTAGTGAGATTTACTTTCAAAAGGTGGTGCAGTTTTAACCTCATATACAAACCGCCCAGAGGAAATCACCAGAATCACCAGTTCTATCAACAGTTCATTGAAAAAAGGTTGATGTACTGAAAGTTGCATGACAAATTGACTCTGTGTTTATCACATTATGTTGTTCACCTTTTGTATGACAGTCTCTAATGCTTGCCCTCCCACTCTGTGTAACCTGCTCCTCAGGCGGGAAGCAGTGGAGACACAGGGAAATCGCCCTCCAGCCTGGGCCTGGCAGACTTCGATCTGCTCAGGGTCATCGGCAGAGGTAGCTACGCCAAGGTGCTGTTGGTGCAGCTGAAAAAGACAGAGCGCATCTACGCCATGAAGGTGGTGAAGAAAGAGCTAGTCAATGACGATGAGGTAAACGACGCTAATGTGTGACACACCATCAAAGTCAAAAAGCTTGACAGCATGACAGTTGTAGGGCAGCTTTTGCATGGACTCAGAGAGTTGGTGGGCTTTGATTAAAGGGGACCTATTATACCTTTCTTTATTTTCTGTCATATATCTAGTGTTCTTTGTTCAGGGGGGTTTTAAAGGAGCTGAATTATCCGCAGAGGTCTTCTTCTGTCCAAAAAAAAAATGAATCCAGTGATATAAATTAGTAAAAACACTGAATAAGGCAGCTTCATGTTACAAATAAGTGTTTCCCTGAAGCTGTTTGGCATGTTGGAGACAAGCCGTTAGCCCTGCGCCTGCTAATTTGTGCTCACCTTTTCTTCTCTGATAACTTAAGATCCAGATGTTTAGGGGATTTTTACCATGAGCAGAAATATCCGCAGAGGTTTTCTGACTTGTGGAGGGGCGCTAACGACAGGGGCTGACAGGAAAATGAAAATGGCCTTATCTAGAGCCAGTGTTAGGTTTGTATGCCTTTGGCTAATGTAGAAACGTGGTGGTGTAGATAGAAACAGCTCATTCTAAGGCAACAAAAACAGGACAGTTCTTATTTTCAAGTGATAATGCACTTACAGTTTGCTCTATTTTTGCCAATTTAACCCCCTAAATCCTTCACACTGGACCTTTAAAGGTGTCAACATGTTAACCTAAAATACAAGTATGAACCTGAAAATAAGCGTAATAGGTCCCCTTTAAAGTGATATCCTTTCTGGAGTTAGACTGTGTCGATAGCCAGTCCCATTTTGGTTCCAGTTCCGCAGCCAACAAATCCCTCATCGAATCTCTCCTTCACAGTCTCTCTTAGATATTCTCTTTTGCCTTTCTCTCACACTACAGGCGTCTGCAAAGAGAAAAAAAATGGTGAGGCATACAGACACATGCTAATTCAGTGACACAGTTGTTAACAAGACTGACTTACTGAACGTGGCGGAAAGCCTTAAACCATGACTTACACCATGGATGTATTATGACTTAACCGTTCCAAAGTGTGAATACAATCAAGATCAACAAAACAACTGTGAAATGCAGTATTTGTCGGAGCTTACTGAAAAGTGCCACACTTAATGTTTTTTCTAGCAGCAAAATGAAAAATGTGTCACAGAGCAGTGACAAAATAATTATGTGGTGAAAAGGTTAAGTGAAAACAACACTTTTTTAACTAAGGTGTTTCCATTCTCCACCAAGCAAGCTATCAAAACAGATCTTATAAGGGATTCAAAAGGATTCTGATCTAATAAACGAGATTTGGAAGTAGATTCACATTCAATAAAATGCTCTCAAACCCCATCAGCATTTTTTTTTTATTGTTACTGCTTACTTTAAATGACGCTCTCTGCATTTTTCGTATCCGTACATGCAATGTGAATGTGTATTAAAGACTGAATTTAGCATGTTTTGGCTCAAGATCAAAGACAAAAATCAGCCCAGTAGTCGTCGTCTCAAGGGCTGAGGTTTGAAGACATTTGTCACAGTAACCTACAAAATTACCATTTGAACTGTTTCCATTGCTGTCAGTTTACGCGAATGAAAATAGGACATGATGAGGGTGTTTCCAGAGCTGTAGCTGACAAGTATTTTCATTATTGATTATTAATTCATATTTTTTCAATTGTTGAGTGTTTTTATTGTAAAATGTAGTGGGGGAAAAAAAATCTTTAAATGTCTTGTTTTGTCCGACCAGTCCAAATCTAAATTTTTTCAGTTTACAATTATACAAAACAGAGAAAAGCAGAAAATCCGTGGTATTTTTTCTTTAAAAACAATTAATCAATTATGAAAGTATTGGATAGTTGATCAACTTATCAATTAATGAACTAATAGCTTCAGCTATCAGCTAGCTTTCATATAATCTTACTTATTTGTTAATAGTTAAACAAGTGACTTATCACAACATGTAATTTAGTTAAACCAACCATCTTCTTTTGAGAGGTTTAAAGGTGCATGTCTGCTTATGAAGGAAAATGTACAATATTTCAAAAGTGAAACTGTCTCTTTAAGTCTGTCCAGTGTAGCAGTAACACAACACCTTCATCTACCATGTGAGTAATGGTGGACAAAAGTCATGGTTTGGTTCATACCATGTTTTAGGAGTCACCATTTAGTGCAAGTTTGGTACAGTGGAAAAAAGCTAAATGTATAAGCTTAGGTTTCTTTTCATTTATTTTGAACAGTCAGTAGTGCAAATCATTCTACTGGGGATGGTAGCATTACCGAATAATGAAAAATAAAACTTGCATCAGGAAGAATGTTTCAATTAGGTCCCCTGTTGCTATATTTAAACACTTAAAGCACCCAAACATTTGTCATCCTGGTGATCAGCACATCTGGGTGATGCCGTGCGTCAGCATATTGGATGTGTTTCCATTTACATCCCCTACACCTACAGATACAACGGTTGAGCAACACCGACACACCGTCCTCATGTCACACACAACTCTCCTCAGTGCTGACTGGGAGCCTGCAGGCAGGTCTTCCAACTCTGGCGATTTATTTGTGCTCGCCATGGTGTGACTGACGCGCACGCCAGTCTGCTTGTTGTATGAACCTCAGCATATGTTGATAACAGTGAATGACTGAAATTTTCCAGGTGGAATTCGCACTTGTGAACTTTGGTTCCACATCAGTCAGTATTCTGTGTGCAGCTACGTTCACTGGACCGTGACCCCCTTACTGTGACTGTTCAGTACATAAACAGGAATCATTACAGCCCTACTATCCACTGAGATGTGGCAAGGTTAGTTAATAGTGAAGTCATCAGTCTTCTGTTGCTGCCATGTATAATTAATGCAATTAGCACAGTCATAATTAATGCAATTAGCACAGTCAGTGGAAGCCTTTGCTCATAGCACCATGAACATTTGTCTCGTGACTGAATATCCATCTTGTGCATCTTGTCTGAAACACTTTGAGTTAAGTTGATGGACCTGTTTCAAGCCATCAGTCTTTTTAAGAAGGTGTAGATATACCATCATGTCATCAGAAATTGATCTCGGCGTACACATGTAGCAGCACAGCCAGAGGCAGTAGGAGTAGTTAGCCTTGATTAGACGCACTTAGCGTGATTGACAAACTGACAAGTGCCTTTCGATCAATGGTGAAGTGTTCTGGTGTCCATGCCCTGTCAGCGCAAGCCGCATCCGTGTCCAGACATATTATCATCCAGCCATCAATAGGGACCTGCTTCTGCTTCTACTGGCTCAGCCCTTTATCCTGCCGCTGCCCACCCTGGTCTCCATCTGCACAGGGTGGTCGATCAAGCACTGTGCTTATTCAGCTTTTATAAGTTCAAGGATACTATGTCAGAATGATCTGTGATTTACACTTGGGGTGTGTCTCCGTGTGTTTCTCTTCCAGGACATCGACTGGGTCCAAACAGAAAAGCACGTTTTCGAGCAGGCCTCTAATCACCCCTTCCTGGTCGGCCTTCACTCGTGTTTTCAGACAGAAAGCAGGTGAGAGCGTCTCTCCTGATGGAGTCACACGGTTTCTTCTGCAGTCTACAACGTGACATTACCCTTTTTAAGGATTAAGGATGGACTTAACAGTATCAAGCTAAAGAAAATTAGATAATCTTTTTACACATTTTGGTAACTCCTAGATCAGGATATCAGTAGGTAGTAGGTGTTGTTTACACAAGGGCATGCTGTCAATAAATCAGATTAATCAATGTATTTACCTTGTTTGCAGTTCAAGGTGTTCCATCTTTTTTATAATGGTGTTCTATGGGGAAAATGCTTTTTGGGCCACAGGGGATTTTTTTTCGTTGCAATACCACGAATGCCACTGGAAAAAAATGGAGGCAAAGCTGAAAAACTTTCCTGAGGGCCTGGTAATTACATACAGTGTCAGACAAATGCTAGCATGTTGTTACTTTTTTTGATACGGTATAACAATGTGGTGAAGCATAGAGAAAGCAGGAGAAAAGAGACAGACACCAAATAAAGGGCACAATTCATAACAGGTGTTGAATAATTGAATATCTTTCTGTTATCATGGACACGTGAGGACCATTTTTGTGGCGAACCAATATAGTGTTGAAGGGTAATATTGCTACCTCCCAAGCCCACTTCTGTGCTTTTTAAAGAGAAAAAATAACACTGTGAATTATGTATTCAGGTAAAAAAGAAACTAACATTTGCTTCTTTTTACAGACTGTTCTTTGTTATCGAATATGTGAATGGTGGAGATCTCATGTTCCACATGCAGAGACAAAGGAAACTCCCAGAAGAACACGCCAGGTAGAGTCAGACTTTTTGTCTCCTCAAAACAGAATAAGATTGATGTCATTTTGTGTCGTTTTGTAGTCGTACGTGATTCTGAATACACCTGAATCTCTCTTTCAGATTCTATTCAGCAGAGATCAGTTTGGCGCTCAACTACCTCCACGAGCGGGGAATCATCTACAGAGATCTGAAGCTGGACAACGTGTTGCTGGACTCTGAGGGACACATTAAACTCACAGACTACGGCATGTGCAAGGTGCGGTTTGCAGTTTACTGCGTATGAAAAATCGAGGCTCTAATGATACCACAATGCACTCTGGATAAAAGCACCTGCACAGCTGCATAAGTGTCGGTTTACAGCCCTCCGAGATGATCTCACCGATGATGATGATCTTATTCTTTTTGCAGGAGGGCTTGAGACCAGGCGATACGACGAGCACTTTCTGTGGTACCCCCAATTACATCGCCCCTGAAATACTCAGAGGAGAGGATTACGGTGAAAATTACAACACACAAGCACTTACCAGAAATGCTTCTCTTTTATTTGCTATGATACAACGTAGGAGGCATTGTGCAGTAAGGTCTGGAATTAGTATTAAATTAATATAAAAACCAAATAAATAGATAACATGACACTTACTAAAAACAAAATAATATCTACCTACCTACCCACCTACCTATTGACAGCCCTAAGATCCAATGTCAAAGGATCATACCAGTGGTTTTACATGTTCAGCTCAGTAAGGCTTCATTAATCTTCCTGGTAACTGTGCCTTTACTGTAATGACAAGTCAGAATGTCTGTTGTGAAAAAAGCCTATAGAAAACTATAACAATCAGGCGGAGCAGTTAATCGTCCCAGCCTCAAAAATTTTGAGTGCATGTACAGTGTCCCTGTTGGATGCACTGTAATAATGAGACCCACCGTGGTACCTTATATAATATATTTTACTGCTTAATGGAAAATGAAAACTAGCTCAGTGTGCTTTTATATGTGATGACAAATTGTTTATCTGATAAATAACATAATAAAGCCTAATTTAATTACACATGTGCTACTGGTTTTGCAAGGGCCCTGCCTGGACAGCCAGCGAGCAATTTTAATTATTCTGAGACTGAGTTATGAGGTGTGCATAAACAACAGAATGTTAAGAGGCAAAACAATCGTCAACACAAGAGGCTTGTTAACATAACTTGCTGTGAAAGGTGAGGCACATTCAAGAAACCATCAAAATTAAACTGTGTGAGAACATTTTCTACATGTGCCACTGGGATTAGGTTCCAATATCTATTAGCATTTTACCACCTGGTCAGTTTTTACATTAAGCTCCCATGCTAACGAAACGCTCATCAAGCCTTTTATCTCTCCCATATATCTAATGAAATAATTAAGTTATAATATATCACTGTGTGTATTTCTTTATACTGTAGTTAAGCCCTAATTGGGAATTCTTTAGCGGTGAAGATTTGATGTCAAGGGCTGAAAGCATGTGAAAAGACTACTATGCTTTCATAGTGGGAATGGTTGCTATAGTAACCCTAAAATACTGGTATGCTTTGTGCAAATATTTTGAATTACATGAGTTCATGAGAATTGTGCTCTAACATGCAAAATCATTGCCATAAAGACACTTTAATACCTTGTTTTGGTTGTGCTGTTAACGAGATTCAAGGGCAGTATTGGACATAAATCTGTTCTTTTCAGGTTTAAAACATTTGTGCTTTATCAGTTACCCTTTTTCCACTAAAACTAGGGTGTGTATGCTGGCCAACACCAGACCGGAAGAGTATGCCTTTCTGTTTTGTGTTTCGTTTTCTGATGTGTCACATTCCACATCACGAACATGCCAGAAAACAGGTTTAGTAAACAGAAGAAAACAGTATGGAGGCAAGTCAAAATGTTAAGGTGGTTTATTCAGTCACTCCCTCAAACTTGGTGCAGACTAAATTTTAAGTGGTGTTGGAGCGCTGCTTGGAGAAAGATGGACGTTATTATGTGACGATCATCTTTGCATCATGCCGGCAAAGGGGCCAAAATTAGCATGTCCACTCAGATGTCGTGTTTCCATCACTGCCAGTTGGAGTTGATAAATACCTGTGACTACTGCATAGTTATTTGTCCTGGGAATGAATGTTGATTGTAGCCTGTCCTTTCAAATACAAAAGCCGGATGTTTGCGGGTGTTTTTGTCCAGTGGGAAAAAGGCTTATGTCCCCTTGTTGTCATGAGCATGATTTATAACATACAATGTGTGCGTCTTCAGGGTTCAGTGTGGACTGGTGGGCGCTGGGCGTGCTAATGTTTGAGATGATGGCGGGCCGGTCGCCCTTTGACATTGTCGGAAGCTCCGACAACCCAGACCAGAATACAGAAGACTACCTCTTCCAAGGTAACACACCCACACACACACTTACTGTACTGCTCAGGTTGATAACAGGGGGGAGAAACAGCACAGTGGAAACATGTAACACCTTTGTATTGACACCTTTCCAATGGCCCCTTCTCCCAGCACCAGGCACATGCCATCTGTTACAGAGAAATGTGTGAATGCATGTCGTTATTTCATTGAAAATACTGTTTCAAAATGTGTCAGTGTTTTCTTATAACTGCCAGAAAAGTGTCGGATTGATGGGAAGTCATATTTTAAGACAGCCATTGACACTTCATTGAAAGGCTTCTGTATATTATGTTCAACATGAATATACCCGACAGGATTGAACTCATAAGTGCAGCAGTGTCATTGCCGTCTTCTGTCATTTTAGCCTCAAGGGACCGTCTGTCTCACCCCCCTACCCTCTTTTCCTCTCACCTCCTGCAGTAATATTGGAAAAACAGATCAGAATCCCCCGCTCCTTGTCAGTCAAAGCCGCCAGCGTCCTCAAGGGATTCCTCAACAAGGTAAGAAGGGGTCAGACAGGTCTGGATCAATCTTAAAACAGTGTTGGCTCCTGCTGGCCTCCGAGAATGACATTATTATGGCCTTAGTAGGAGCCAACTGCCATCTCTCAGTGTCTTACATTCTTCTTTTTTGCCACCCCCATCCCTGTGTTGCTCAAGGTGGCGCTTGTGCCTTAATACGTTTTTTAACTTTTCCCCTCGTCGAAATCCACTCATCTTTTCCACCTGTCTTGCACATTATCTTTTTTCTCACCTTCTCCACCTTGCTTGCCCGTCGTCTGACTTTTTGTCTGTCTCCTCCACCGTCGCCTCATACTGTCTCTAACCCTCCTCTCACCCCCACTCCCACAGGATCCCAAGGAGCGTCTAGGCTGCCACCCTCAGACTGGCTTTGCCGACATTATGGGCCATCCATTCTTCCGAAACGTTGACTGGGACCTTGTGAGTCACTTACTTTTATTATCTCCATGTTTCTCTCTCTCTCTCTTCTACTTTTCTTGAGTTGCCTGGTTGGTCACCATGATCACGATTTTAATCATAATTTCAAATGAAGGTACCAGTGCATACCCGGTTGCCAAACAGGTCAAAATCAATCCATATATCGATTGCAGAGAGAAGGAAAAACAGAAAGCTGCTACTAGACAGCAGAAGGTCAAATCTAAGTGCAAGGGGTCATCCTCTTTCTCTCCTGCCCTGTGGGCATAGCAGCTCTGTCAAAGCTGAGGGTTATTAGCAAAGCCATGAGCCTCATGTCCTTGTGGAAAGCAGGCAAGATAGACAGGACTGAAGAACAAGCAGGGCAGAGGACTGACAACAGCAGGTAGGCTGAGTAACAGAATGACCGAGACGGAAAGCCTAAGATGGAAAGAAAATGAGTGGAGAGGGCTCTTTGACTGACAAGACAGAAGAGCATACTGTAGAGGTGAAATGTGGGGTTACAGATTACAAACATTTCCTTTTCATTTGTCTGACAGAGAAATCCATTAAACTATTAGATTGTGAAACAATTATCCATTGTCATAAGGAAGCCATTAATAAATCTTTATTCCACTTTATTGTTTGAGTGGAAACAGACAGGTTTTTTTGCCTTAACTTGTCGTTATGAAGGAAATGTTGGTGCACAATATCATGGCTGTAGAATAACGACACCATCAGCACCATCATCATCATATAGGTTCCCTGTAAGCCTCAGGGTGGGCGGTGTCATTGGCGTGACACTAGCTCAGTCTGTGGGGACTTTGAACTTGGAAAATGAAGGGTCATCAGTTCAAATCCCTGTACGGACCAGGTATAGAGTGTGAACTAATAGGTTGAGAGGTGCCAGATCACCTACTAGGCACTGCCAAATTGCCTTTGAGCAAGTCACTGAATCCCCAACTGCATGGGGTGCCTGTCCATGGGCAGCCCCTCTTCTGACATCTCTCATCTCGTGTATTCTATGCCTATGTATGAAAACTGTGCAATAACAAGAGAGTGAAAAAGTTAAATTTACCCTTTGGGACTGATAAAGATATGTCTTCCTCTTATTCTTTCACTGGGTAAGATCTCCCAGGAAAATGAGGGCTCCATTTACAGCACAAAGGAAGTGCGTCAACTAGGGCTGGGCGATATGGCAGAAAATATTATCCCGATAATTTTCCCTGTATTGACTGATATCGAGTTTGATACTGCTGCATGTTTGAAAAGTATCCTGATAACGTCTGACACCTGGAGAAACCAAATGATTTTCCAGCTTCCCACGGCACTCGTCGTAAAGCTGGGGCAGAGCAGTTTGAGAAAAATATTTCCTGTCTGGGAGCTCCCACCTGCAGTCTAGCACTTTAATTAATTTCTTGAACCTGTCTCTCTCCGCGGTGCTCATGGGCATCTTGTCTTTGGTTAGAGAGTATGACACTGCGTCTGTTATATCTCTGCTCCTTTTCGGTCCCTTCTCATAAGGGGTGAGAGCGGCAAAAGACGACACTATTGATTGCTGTTTTGGTGCAGCTAATTCCTCCTCACCTTGGCTCACTCACCTCAGCACAAACTTTACAGTGAAAAAAGGGCATGTACATTGACGCACATCCCCAACACTGCAGATTGACAGACAGCTGTCTGTCAACTTCTGCTGCATGACACACTGTTTGGATCTATCTATGTCTATCCACATTGAGTAAAAATGACTATAGTTTATCATCGTCGTCGTTTGAGATCGTTTTATCGCCCAGCGTCAACCACTGCACAACCAAAACAGGAAGAGGATAACACTAGTGTTTTACTTATCAGAGCAATATGCTACATATTGGTCTGATAACCTAGAAACATTTAAAAATGCAAACATAGACAAAAGAAAAACATGGTGTCGTATCAACTCTTTCTATTTTATTTTATTTTCCAATGAACTCAGTCGAACGGGCAGCTTTATGGTTCAGTTTCAAATTTAAACTTCTTTATATCAATATATAAATATTTTGCCTAAAGTCTTTAAAGAAAAAAAGTTTAAACTCAAACTCTGTAGACGTGTAAATGATCAGACATGTTTTAATCTCTTCAGGAAGACAGACATGACCTTTCCAAGTGAACAGACAGTCAGACGTGCACTGCTGGATGTCATGCCAGACAGACAGACAGACACACAGACAGGGCAGGGCAGGGCAGCTCGCAAGGGATCACCATGACCTCTTTTTCCCTGTTTGGTCTGGAGCAGGGACCCACCAGTCGGTCAGAGTGTCTGGAGGGATCAGCTTACACCCCTCCCTCCTCCCCTGTCACATGCACACACACACACACACACACACACACACACACACACACACACTAACCTGAAAGTTTGCCCTGCAGTGCACCCATTAGCCTGCAGGGGGAGCATTCTTACAGACAGCTATGAAACAGATGAGGGACTGTGAGTTACCTCCACACTGTGAGGAATGTAATGAGAGCTGCTTAGTACAAGTGCGTCATCAGGATTTTAGTCATTGTTTTAAATGGCACAATGGGCACTCAGCTGTAGTATTTAATAATGGAAACAGGATAGAAATATGTGATGGGATGATGACCAAAGAGATTTTAGAGTCTTTATGTGAGTTTCCCTTTCTGTGCCTTTTACATAAGTGATAGGCCTGTCTCTAGAACAGATTACAGTTTAACTCTCAATCTTGGGCTGCAGCAATTATTATTACAGTTTATTTTCTCAATCCATTAATCATTTAGTCTATAAAATGTTAAAAGTTATCATCACAACTTTCCAGAGCACAATATGATGTCTCCAAATTGCTTTCTCTTTCTGACCAGCAGTCCAGACTCTAAGGATATTACATTGACTTAATCATGTGACAAGGAACAGCAGCAAATCCTCACTTTGGAGAAGCTTGAACCAGAAAATTCTTGACGTTTTTGTTGGAAAATAACTTCAGTTATTAATGGGTCATCAGAGTACTTGCAGATGAATTGTCTTGCGATCAGTAACGGTTAATGTTACTCTACAGTTTACATAATCAGAGAGTGATTACATGAGTTATTGATGTCAGAAAAGACAAATACAGTTTAGAGCTGCCACCTAAAAGTCTCATCAGTCAGAGACCCCTCAATCAACTGAGGTTCTTCAAGTCGAGCAGTCGTTCATTTTTATTTTGTCAGTCAGTGTGCACTGTACTTCTGGGGAGGTTTCAGTTCCCAGATTTAGCTGCAGAGTAAGTGCTCCTTGCTTTCGCGCTGCTCTACAATACAGGCAGCTGCAGACCCAGACGCTGGGTGAGTCTGAGTTAGGCAGAGGCAGCTCCCTGCAGAAGTAGAGGCTCTGCCTGATCAGGCTCCATGATAACGTTTTCTACAGCCTTCTGCTTAGAAGTGGTGAATTTACAGCTCCCAGCAACTTAGTATACTACAGTCTCTGGCTTTTGTTTGATAGTGTAGTTAACACGCTTTAGCTCAGAGTGCTTGTTTACTATATTACGTCACTGTCACCCTGAATGTTCCGCTGAACTCTGTCCAAACTCTGTATGGAAAAACAAAGGAACCTATAGGCAAATATTCTTATTGAGCAGCTGACTTTGGTTTGACTGACGTAATCCTGAGTTAGGTACAGTCCTACAAAAGTTGCCATGATCTCACCTGATTCATGTGTTGTTGTTTCAGCTGGAGCAGAAGCAGGTGGTCCCTCCTTTCAAGCCCAATATCTCAGGGGAATTTGGACTGGACAACTTCGACGCCCAGTTCACCAACGAGCCCATCCAGCTCACGCCTGATGACGAGTGAGTCTCCATTTTATTATCCCTCTCTTTCATCGTATTTTAAAAAAAATTTTTTTTAAGACAGCATGTAATTTTTAATATTATATGATCTTTAACAATATATATATGTAATTGATGCCGATTTTCTTTTCTTTATCGCAGTGATGTGGTCAAGAAGATCGACCAGTCTGAGTTTGAAGGATTTGAGTACATCAATCCACTCCTGATGTCAGCGGAGGAGTGTGTGTGAGGACGCAGCGTCTGTGCTCATACACACCACCCACTCTCTCTCACACACACACACACACACACACACACACACACACACACTCTCTCTCTCTCTCATGCACGTGTTACGTGGCATCTCCGTGTCTTCAAGCTGCATGGTTACGAGACAACCCAGGCGACATCAACCTTCTGTTCGAGGGCCACACATGCACAGTAGAACGCTTATTTGCCAAAACCAGTCTCACACTCTGCCATTTATAACCACTTGCCCTTAAGCCTACCTTCTTTCTTACTTATTTTTATATCATGTAAATCTGCACTGATATCGATTTTCTCATCGGGGCCTCTTTATCGGTAGCCAACGCGGCTACAAAGTTCTTCCAAGGTTGCTGTACATCGGGGGCGGGGGATGAGGCACGGCCCCTGACAGATGAACTGAACATCCTCTCCTTCCAGCTGGTGGAGTGTTTTCAATGCATATTTTATTTGTATATATCTGATTCTACTATAAATGTTAGACAAGGCCTTTTTAGCTTCAAGCCACAGTCGGACAAAAGTGACGACTTAATCATCATAAAGTCATTTTGGATTTAGCTTTGTCGCAACACCCCTTCTGTAGAGGAAAGAAGAATCATAACACTAGCCTTTTAAAAAAAACACAAGAGATAAAAATCTATATATTTTTCTCATGTTTTATTTAACAACATCATTATATATGTTGTTCTAATGTGTAAAATGTCCAGCCTGAGCAACGCAACAAAAGAAGCTCAGGCTTTGTTGTTGAGATAATCTGGAAAACAGAAGGTGTCTGCTTTAAGTCCCTTCACCCCAGAATGAAGGAGCCTATTCAGCAGCATCCACCCAACACTAACAATGAGTTGAGACTCAAACTGTGAATAAAAAAAGAGCTCGCTATGCAGGGAAAAGAGCTGGAAGAGAAGCACATCATACCTGAACGCTGGAGCACAGACTTTACTGTGCAGACCATCCTTGAAACAAAAACACTCACACAGGACCAAAAAAACATTTTTCTGAAAAATGTCTTGCCGGTACGAGTAAGAAGGTAAAGTATACAGATGGAAAATGTGCTGTCCCAAGTCATAGAATTTACCATTCAGATTTCCTTTGCTCATTTTTTTAATACTATGCCTTTCTGAAACGTATGGTCTGTCATTTTTTTTTTTTTTGTACTTTCTCCATTCCATGTATGTCTTCTGTTGTAAATGAAAATACTAAGTGATTAGTGAAAGGAGAGCTCGGTCAGAAGTCCAAAGGCACGACACAGTGCTTTCTGTGAACCGTGTCTGCTGTGCTCCATTTTTACCACATCTACCATAAAGTGAATGAAATATTTTGTAGACCTGCTTCAAAGCATATAAAGGCTCTGTAGAGCCGCTCTCTAACCCCCGACTGTAACAACACTAAGTGATGGTGCATGAACCTCCAGACTCTCGTCCACTCGAAGCTTCTCTCTACTTGGAAAATGTTATTAAGCTCACGCGGCGACCGGAGGAGGGACTCATTCATCTGTTACACGTTACTTTAACTTTTTTTGTTACATTTTTTTTTTTTGTTGTGTGAATCAGATTAAATTTTGAATCTTTTTTATCACTACATTGATTCCAAAATGTCACTGGGTGAACCCAATGGAAACACTATTTGTTGTATTTGTTGTGTTTTGGGGATGTTTACCACCCAGAGGACTCTGCTGACGTTTATTATTAGTGTGCAAAGAAAAAAACAGATGGTAAAATAAACATTTTATTTCTCTCCTTGTGGTAATATGTGTTTGTGTCAGTGTGGGTCTGTCCTTCATTTAAAAGGGCACAAACAGCTGTGTAAGAGCTCTTGGAGCTCTCTAGAGTTCCTGCAGTTCCTTAAAAAGTCTTAAAAGGCATTGAATTCATTTATCTAAAAATAAGGCCTTAATTGGTATTAAAATGTCTGAAATCAATCTTTCAAAAGTCTTAAAAATGCAAAAATATGCAAAGAAGAATTTTGTGTTGTTTCTTTCTGGCATTGTAAAATCTTGAAATTATGGGTAACATCTATTTTTTTTTTTTTAAATACCTCTCTCAGTAATGGTGAGCAGATCAGGATAGCAGAACCAAAAACACTCATATTCTATTTCCAGATGGGATGCTCAAAGGAATCTGCCCTCTGCTAGCTAGTTGTCACTGTTCTCTTAATGACCGAAATTCAATGAAAATTGGCTGTATAACCAAGATTTTGCAGGAGGGTTTAAAAAGGTACAAGACAATGCTTTCAAGGCTCAGTGTGTTTTATTTGAAAAGTTTTTCAAATTCTGCATGTTGGGAATCAAGGCAGGGAAATCCCATATGCAGAGAGAGAAACACAAAACTGCCCAAAAAATGGCAGGTATTTCACAGTTCTGTTCTTCTCTCATCTGCACCACCAGACAAAAAAAAAATCATGTTTTATGTTACGATAAACATTTGGGTAAAATTGTCCTTATGCTAAGTAATTGCCGTCAGTTCATGTGGTCAGTTTTGGTTATTGTAAAATTCCTGATAAATTTGATTTCAAATGGCTTAAAAAAGTCTGAAATCTAACTTGTCTTGAGCTGTAGAAACCCTTGTCAAGTCTGACAAGATGACCCTAGTGATATCATAGTGATGTCATCAGGGTTATGCTGCATTCAAACAGAACTCTTGAGCTTGTCTTATCCACATGGGGAGCTTTGTTCATAATATGCTTAAGGTTCAAGTGGTTAAGTTGTGAGAGCACCGCTGCTAGACAATGGCAACGTAGACGCAACTGTTGGTGACTGGAAACCACTGAGGCTGGGGCGTCGGTGGCCTAGTGGATAGAGCAAGCGCCCCATGTACAAGGCTGTTGCTGCAGCAGCCCGGGCTTGACTCCAGCCTGTGGCCCTTTGCTGCATGTCATTCCCTCTCTCTCCCTCTTTCACATTTAGCTTTCCTATTGATTAAAGGCAAAAATGCCCCAAAAAATATCTTTTAAAAAAAAACACCACTAAGGCTAACAGTATAGTAAGCTAGTGAGGGGGTCACATAATGCAGAAAGTACAAAGGCATAATGACAGAGGAAAAAGATGAGGCCATTAATGAGGATATTAACATTTTTCTCATATTGTAAAACTACAAAGAAAACTCTAATGTGTAGTATTACAATATTATCTTGCCATCCACTGAAAAATGAACTTTTATAGCTTCTGCCATTTCTGAAAATGTCAGCAAAAACATTAGAACTCGTGAACTCTGCGCTTTCTGAAAATTTCCACTTATGAAGTCATGTGTGCCTCAAGAAGGGGGCGTTCATGTGGACTCTTCATTTGATCACTGTGAACATGACCCCAGAAGCCAGCAGTAGACAGGCAGCGATAGGACAGGTTATGAAAGGTGCTGTTGTGTTGCATCATGGGAATCGTAGGACCTAATAATTTTTTAGCTCAGCCCATAATAGGGACTAAAAGTGAAGTCACTGAGCTTCTGCTGCTCCTAATTTTGACCATTCATGTTTGAATTTGATGCTCTCATGTCCTTCAACATCATGGAATGGAAATTCTGAATTGCTAGAGTGTCCATTTAATGTTCAAATAACAAAACGGTTTTTATATCCTGCAAGAGTAGAATTTACTTTGGTTAAGTAGATTCCGTTTTTGGATTTTCCTCTGAATATAAAAACCTGTTTTTCTTTTGTTTTTGTACAGTTAAAATGGGTGATTTTCTGTTCATTGTAGGCAGATTACATGAAAGAAACCAAACCTGATACCTGTGAACAAAACGGAAACTTCCTGTAGAGATCCTGTTTAACTGTGCTCTGTTTGCCAGAGAAGAAAATAATTGGGTGCAATGGTCTGTCACGTAAATTCATGTCCTAATGATCTCACCTTTTAACAAAAAAAACCAACCCTTGACATATGAAGTATCGCCACTGATGAAAGGGATCATAATCAATCGTCATTAGGGATCAAGTAATTAGGATTCACTCTGTAGTGATCGTGATTGGCCATATAAAATTGCAATGCGTCAAGTGGTTGTTGAGATGCTTCACTAAAAATCAAAAATGTCAACCTCATGGTGGCACTAAAGGAAAAGTCTGAAGTTAACAAAATGGGTTTGCCCCATCATGTGGGCAGCATGAATTTCATGACAGTCCATCCAATAGTTGTTGAGATATTTCAGTCTGGATCAAAGCAGTGGACAGACCCAGTAGACCCTACCTCTTAATATTTGTACCCAAAGAAAGAATCTTGTAATGTGAAGTGACACAGAATTGTTTAGGCAAAACTGGTTCACTGTTGATGAGATGACGCAAACACAAGCCTGTCTGAACATACTCGAATCATCAGGCTTGTTTTACTGCTGAGACGAGACCTGAGCTCTCAGACCCACATGAGCGTCTGGAGAGAAGGGAATTAGGCTTGAGTCGTTAAGCTTGAGCTTTTCCACTCCAGCTGCTTGTGTCTCCGCTGGTCACGTGACTCCCAGCCTGGCTTTTAGAAGGCCCTCGGCGTGCCTGGGGGTTAAAAGGTCATTGACACCATTGCCCTCCCCTCTGCCCCGCACACAGTGCGGAGCGCTGGGAGGTGAAAAAGAAAGGGTCATGGAAATGATGATGTGTCAGAAATAATAAAACGGATTGATTTGTGTGCTGCAATAAGCGGCACAATGGTGGATAGAAACCCATTGTGTGGGGCTTATTTCACATCCTGCTCCACTAAACCATTGTATATTGTCTCAATTGAACCATATTTTGTGGAAAATTACTCCCCTTGTATTACCACACGAGACAAATACAGCAGTGCTGCACGCAGGACGAGGATAAATGTCTTTGCATAATTCTGTATTCCCATGATGGTATGTTTGACATTGTTCCTGTGCCCTCTCTGGTGGAGAAGAGGGGTACGCCTCCCCAGGCACTGTGGCTGCACTTCACCCTGTGTGAGACACAGGGAACACTAACCTTGTATAATTAATGATGTAAAACGGAGGAGGATCTGAAAAAAAAAACATCCTGTTTTAATTGCTCTTATCTTGTTGGGTGTTTTATTCCGTCCCTGAAGGGATTAATTAAGCAGCAGAAGAATCATACTTGGTGCTAAACGCAATCCCTTAGTAAAACACACACTGCAATTTAAGGTGGGTAGTGCTCCGCTTGGCACGGTCTCCATGCTGTCACACTGCATTTACCAGTGCTCTTGACTGTAGTGCTGAGGTAATGAGTTGTTCCTCAGCGTCTATAGTTGAATACACTCCCTGTAAGGTGGGTTCAAATTGGTGCATGCTACTGAAGTGATTGTAATGATAGTGGAGGCATCGAGTAGAAACACATTTGTTTCATTAGGAAACACTTGAGATGATTCCTCATGACCACTTCAGGAAGACCTACATACAGTGTATGAATGGACCTGGGCTTACAGGTACAATAAGGGCAACTCAATCACAAGGAAGATATGATTGCACTGTTGGATGCAAATCTCAGATATGTTACATTTGCACGTTATTATGTAGACAGTACGCCCTGTCGTTTATGTGTGGTTAGGTTTAGGCACAAAAAACACTTGGTTATGGTTAGGAAAAGATCATGTTTCAGCTTAAAATACCTGGTTTTGAGGGAACAGGAGAAGCAGCAATGTCTCTGTAAAAAAAAATGCCTTTGTGCCTAAAAAGCTTCTGGAAAAACAGCAATGTCTCACTAAATCACAATTGGTTTGTTGTTTGTTGGTGAACAGTGGTCTGCACCTTGGCAAGCTTCTCACCCAGATGACACGCCATGCACCAGCCCCTCCACCTCCTGATGACAAAGTCACCTTACAAATTACATCACTTTACAAACCTTTATATGATATATGTACCACTGATTATACAAAATAATAACTCAAAGAACGTAATGGAATCATAGTAACATTAAGTTGAATGTCAGATAGCAGTGTATGGAAATCCCCTGCGTGATGTATATGTCTGTCACATTTCTGTTTTTTCAGTGTGGTTTTAACTGCTGCCGATTTTGTTCTTGTCCTTTTAGCATATGCAGTACCAGTATTAATGTACAGTACTACAGAATGTGCTCACTTTCTTTTCAAGTCTATTTTAAGACATTACGCACATCCTAAAAGTCATTGGTTGCTGTGATGTATGGTGAACTTAAAAGTAAGTAAAAGTAAGTAGCAATACCACAGTGCAGTGTGATAAAATAAAGTCATGCACTTAAATTTAGACTTAAATAAAAGCACAAAATTGTTACCATTTATTGTACATATTAAGTACAGTGTTTGTTAAGATAACATGGATTCCAATTACGGAATACAAATTTGTACTTATTGACCGATTTTCTATCTTTTTGACACAAAATGAGACTCAAAAGAGCTTGGATGTCAAAAAAGATTTTGTATTTAATAATCTTGATTTTGAACAAATACTCTACTAAAAGTACTCATAATGCAGAATGAACTATTTCTAAATTATGTATTTTATATTATTGGATTATGATTACTGTTGTATTAATGGGTAAATATCACTTGCAAAGATTGGGCGCTTTTTTTTATTTTTTATTTTTTTAAATATATCCGCTGATTAGCTTATGAATTTCCCCGCAGGATCAATTAAGTTTTGTCTTTATCCATAAATAATACATCATCATTTATTTGTTGATTTATATTTTGTATTGTGCGTCTGAATCTGCAAAGTAAATAGCGACTAAAGCTATTAAAAAAAAAATACAGTGGAGTAAAGGCATAAACTAGCAGAAAATAAAAAAATCTATATCTAAAAATAAAAAAAATAAAATAAAAAAAAATAATATTTAAATAATAAAAATAATGGAAACAATATAATAATAATAATTATAAATAAATGAATAGATTAAAAAATGTATTTAAGTACCATAGTTGAGTAAATGTATGCAGTTACTTTCCACCATTGAAGACTCTGATGTATGTCATTGTTTCATGCAAAAATGCATTTCAAAGTTCAGGTGAAAGAGAGACAAAACAAACACCCGCACACTGCCAACACATTATCTGTACGTCATTTATTCTACACAGGACATGGCAACATTTTAACCACAAATGTTCTTCTGGTGAAGTTCACACCGCAGTACAAACCCTCAGTTGCTAGTTTATCAGTTCACACACGCACATACACAGAGGACAGGACATTAGCTAGACGTCTGCCCCAAACTGTCTGACACACCTCAGACTCTGTGGTGAAGGTGTGTGACCTCAGACCAGCATTTCAGCAAGCATCATTACCCCAAATTACAGATACATCCACTGAACAACTGAGGACATATTTCAATATCCCCCATTGATTCCAGACAGGATGTATGAAAATGACTGCGAGCTGTCCGCCCCCAAGGGTCCACTTAGTACTAAGTCCAATAACAGTTAGAGTCTTGGCTAATGGAGAGGCTTATCAATGTGCTCGTCTGTTACACTCCGTCTGTGAATCCCAGCTCTTTCACAACCACCTCTACACACTATACCTCATCCATCAGCTTTTTTTTGCTTTATCCCTTATGAACAATCAGCGCTGGTCACAATATGGCAGATATGAGATTAATTTACTCCCCGCAGTACACAGAGTGATGTTATTACAGGAAAATCAATGTCCCTCTTGTTGTTCTCTGGGGCTGGACAGGGTGTACGCACATCTGCTCTCATAATACAACTGCTGACCTTGCTGTCAGAGAGTGAGCCAGAGAGAGGCTGCGGCGAAACGGCCGACGGTGTTGTTTATCAAAGCTTTATCAAGCCTCTCTGCTCTCACAGACGTGTGACATCAGACTGTGGGTCAGTCAGCCAGCCAGCCGAGAAAAAAAAAAAAATCCAGCATATGGAGACAGAGCATGATAACCTTTATAGATTAAGGTCCCAGCCAAGAACAGGAGTTAGAGATGATAGAGTGTATTCAGAGTCCAGAGTAAACAGTTGCTACGGGATTTAAACCTCCCTGACATGGAAATATATTAGCTATAATTCATAAAATCTCATTCCTGACTTCCTCATGCCCAGATTTCATTAACTTCTATCATCACTGAAGGCACAATAGACTGCCTGAATGACCTCTTGACCTTTAGCAGAGGATGGGTCCATAAAAAGAGTGAGGGGGGAGGTGTGGGGGAGGTGTTGGAGAAGAGGCGACCCTTTTGCCCGGTGTGTTTGTCCTCTGTTATCCTCTCAATTTCACAAGCTTGATGGAAAGCCGAAGACAGGGGGAGATAAAGCTTTCTGTCATGTCAGTTTAATGTCAGTATAATGTCAATCAAGGCCGTGTCAATTAAAGTGACCTACAACATGATTTAAATCAAAGGAACATGAAGTTGAATCTCTAAAAAGAATAGATTTTTAGGCCCAGGCACGCCACACTGATATCAAAAATGTAGTGGTGACAAAGGCTTTTTGCGTCACCTCATGGCGCTTATGTCTCTGCCAAAAACTTGCACCTGAACACACCACTACAAACAACAGCAAACTGTGGCTGCATTAGAGGAAGTAACTCTCCACACCAGCAGGCAGCAATAGTCTGTATTCGTAATTAAAAAAGGGAAACCGGAAGACAGACAGAATGGATTCAAGACGCTGGTTAGCCAGTTAGCATGTAACAACACATGTTGAAAGAACGAAAGATATTTATCGCTCAATGGCCCAAAAAAATAATCTTACCTCATATAATTTGTTTTGATCACACCCCCTCTTGACTTTAGCCATTTGTTTACCTTCCTCACTTCTGTTTCTCTTCTCATGCGCTGAGCTGAACTACCATTCAGAGAATTTCCTGCATTCTGGTGAATTTTATGTGCCATTTTGTGCCTTTTCTACATCATTTTATGCTGTAAATGTCTTTAATTTTGTCAAAATTTGATTTGTAGCATTTGTTGTATCATTTTGTCCTTTAGTTAAATGTTGTTTTTCTGTGAAATAGCCAACAATATCACAAATCATCACAAACCGTTTCTGCTGAAGAGCTCAATGACTAAACAAATAATATTACCTCATACAGAGCTTGTTTCGATCACACTCCCTCTTGACTTTAGCCATTTGTTTACCTTCCTCACTTCCGTTTCTCTGCTTGTGCGCTGAGCTGAACTGCCAATCAGGGTGATTTCATTCAATAATGGGCTCTGCCATCGCCAATGTCTCTGATGCTGATACAACATGCTGAATTGGCTGAAAAAAAGCAGACAAGAGCCAACACAAAAACTAGGGCATCAGATGCTCACTGACAGCTCAATGTTAACCAGCGGCCACCCCTTGGCGTGGTTTGTCAGGGCCCTAATAAACTAAACAAAGGGGTAGCTTTCGAGTTTCGGTAGTATCGACAATGGGGGGGGGGGGGGGGGGGGGATACTTATGAAACAGGGAGCTCAAGGGGTCCTCAGCCAAAAAATTTAGAGTATCAAACATTTAATTTTCTGCATTCTGGTGAATCTTCATACATCAATTTGTGCCTTTTCTACATCAATTTATGGTGTAAATGTCTTTAATTTGATTTGTAGCATTTGTTGTATCATTTTGATCTTGGTTAAATGTTGTTTTGTATTTTTGTAGACAAATTTCAGATTTTTTTCTGACAATAAAGTGTGTGTGTGTGTGTGTGTGTGTGTGTGTGTGTGTGTGTGTGTGAGGATTTCTTCCCCATCTACATCAATGTCCCTAAAAATCAAATAAATATTATGGTGAAATCATGCTGAAATGTAGAGGAGAAAATGGTTTTAAACACACACAATTCCACATTAAAATAAGCTTTTTTAAGAGCAGTAAAGTGAAACTAAAGAGATCCCAATTCTGGATCCCTTTAAGGACCTCTAAAAGTCCCCGAACCCCAGTTTTGGCATCCGCTGACTGCCTGCTGTTGACGTCTATCTCCACCTCTCTGCTCACAGCTTTACTGCTGGAGGAAACAATCTCCCAGGCTGTGCGAGACAGACAGACAGACACGCAGACAGACACACAGACAGGCAGGCAGACAGACTAGAGACACCCCCGCATAGTTTCCGTCAGCCGGGTGACGTCTCCGCCTCTCAGCCCGTGTGCAGTGTGACGTTGCGGGGCTGTAGTGGAGCCTCTAGCTGCATCTTGTTGACGGTCCGCCAGGCTTTTCCAGTACTGAGAAGACCCCGCTCGAGAGAGGACGACCGACACGCGCAGCGATTTCAGGCAAGTGTTTTCTCGATTTTTAAAAGAGATGGAGCTTTCAAACGGACGTTAATTTAAAAAACAAACGTTAATTTATCGATAGCGGGTCACAGCGCGTGATAACGGTTGAGTTTGAATTCCGGAGCGGGGGGCGAAGCTAACCTGGCTCAGTTAGCCTGCTGTATCGCTCTCTATCTCTGGGTTAGCTGTTGTAACGTTAGCGCTGTCGGTTCTCTCGGTTAGCAAGCTGTGTTGCCTACTGTACCGAGCTGCCTTAATATTACTTTGAGTTATAATTCCCAGTCGTGGCGGACATTGTTGTTTATTACTGTGCGAGCAGACTGTTTTATTATCGCTCTCATAGCTGGGGTGAACCGGGTTAAGTTAGCCTGTGCTCTCGAGAGCCGTGTTAGCCTGCCTCATAGCTGTTTAGATTGCCTCACAGCCGACCGTACAGAGGTGAGCTGCGGAGCTAAGCTAGCTAGCGCAATTAGTATGGAGCATTTAAATACATGATTCGTCAATTGATTGATTTTCAGACGAATGCGCATATTTCACGCGTTCACTTTTCACACGTTTGTGGTTAAAATGTATTTAAAATTAATATAACACTCATGTATGTAATATTTAATGTGTTGTTAAAAGCGATTTGACCGTTGGGTGTATCGGACACGGAGGCTACCTGTGTGTTTAACATACGGGGGGGAGCTGCGGTTGTAAACACTCTCCGTGCCCGCACCGAGTCGGTGTGTGCGTAACGCTGGACCGCGGTGCCTTCCCAGACCAGACTGTAGTGTAGACAGTGAATGTCATTATCAGCGCTGTCTGCATACCAGTGCCGTCGTGGCGAGCCAGCAGAGGAGGCGAGGTACAGCTTGCAGACTGGAGAGAGAGGAGGAGGGGGATAGCTGGGGACGGAGCAGAGCAGGAGCATTATTATACGCGGTGTCCTTGCAGCAGGCAAAAGGATAACGTTACTACAAGTGGAGGTGACATTTAGAAAAATTTCCTGATAGCTGTGGGGATGTTTGAGGAAACCGCGTTGTTATTCAGAGAAGCAATGCGGGGTGTTGTGATTTCTGATAGGAATAAACCGATCAGATAGGAGGTTACAACAGCCAAGAAAACGGAGTCCCGTGCAGACTGGGGTAGAAGCTCCTGCATCTCTGCAGACCAACATTTATTGCTGATCGCTGATTTGATTTTGCCGTTTTCTCAAACGGCCCACGCTGATATTTGCCATTAAAAACGCCTACTAATGTCAACCCGAAATCGAGCTCGAGGCTTGCACCGCCGCAGCATTTCAGTCGGTGGAAAAAACGATGGGATGAATTTTGCAAAAGCCTGCAGATCCACGCACAGTGGTCAAATGTGCGTTGCTGCCTTTTCTGACGAGTCGAAACCCCCATTTAGGGTAGATTTTAAACAATCAAATGCATTTCACGTTAATACAAGAGCACAGATGGTACAGTAAATGTTGCATTTTCAAGCTGAAGTGCATTCAGTGTGCCGTGTGTCATATTGCAGCAGCAGCCATTATCATCTAGATTGCGTTTTAAATTCGGGATACCAGCTAAGTGTTGTTTACCTTATTACGGTCAACTTAGTTATTCCGCAGTAAAGCCTGCGAGTAAAAGTGGGGGAAACACCGCTTTCCATACTGCCGTATGTCAAGCTGTGAATGGCCTGAGAGAAGGGGGACGACTGCTGTTAACGCTTTTATCAATTGTTTTTCATGGAGTTGATGGGGTCAGCGTGGGGTAAGCAGACCTAGGGGAAGGCACAATATGGTTGGGAAGGGCACTTTCATTTGCAAAGTGAAATGTTTTTGACCATTGTATCAGCCTTACATTAACAATGTAATGACAGAGGGGCAGGGTGGTGGGGAATTTCGCTCGGGTTGCCATGTCTGGTCAACTGGTTTTGCTTGTTAAAATTCTCACTTTGTGCTGGGAGAAGTTTGTTCCAAAACCTTTGGTGAAAACTTGAATGCAAATTTCCCCTGGGGTTCAATTACAAGGGCTGAGAAAGCCTGGTGTTTGTGTGAAGTATGGTAATGGCCATTTGGTTTAGTGAGCAACCATTGACCTCTTCAGCCCCCAGCCGGGACAGTGGCCATAAAACATTTAAACTCCTTATGGATGTTTCATGCTCCACAACATTTTTTATGGGATCATTTCCAGTTTGTTTATTCTACTTCAGGAGAGGAATTTATTAGCTGAAGTGTAGATAGTGACTGAAACATTATTTTCTGCCTCTTCTTTGTTTTCTAAATTTCTGTTTTTTCATGCTTAGGAAGCGGATCAGAACATAGAAACCTTCAGTCATCATCATGCATGTGTTTAACTACCAGAAGATTTGTGTCATTTGAAAAGACTTAACGAGGAAGAAAGACTCAGAGGAATACAAGAACTCAGTCAGCAGACAGAAACGACAATAACCCAGTGCTTAGACATGGCCAGCACCCAGACCAGTTTGAAAACCCCTTTCAAAGACTTGACCTCATTCAAGGGCAACATGAAACGGCTGTACAGAGAGCGACTGGAGGATGCGCCCATCAAGAAACGAGTGATGGCAGAGATCAACCTCAAGCGTCGCAGCTTGGATTCCCTCCCCAAAACTCCCAAGGTGAAGAGGGAGCATATCGAGGATCTGTGCCACGACTCTGACGTGGATGTGGAGAGTCGGGCTGAACTGCACGTGGTGGGCTCTGCTAAAGCCTTGGACCTGAGCCCTGGGCTTAAACACACACTGGCCCAGTTCACCCTCAGCAGCCAGAGCTCCCTCGGGGGCCCAGCTGCTTTCTCAGCCCGCACCGGCCATGAGCATTCCCCGGCCGGCATGCCCCCCCTACCTTCCCCTCCTGTTCTGGGAGGGGGCCCTCTGCTGGTTCCCTGTGACAGCTCCACTGAACTCACCCACTCGCTGCTGGAAGGAGAGTCTATCTCCTGCTTCGTCGTTGGGGGAGAGAAGCGACTTTGCCTGCCCCAGGTGCTCAACTCTGTGCTCCGTGACTTCTCGCTGCAGCAGATCAACACTGTGTGCGATGAGCTCTACGTCTACTGCTCACGTTGTGACGCTGAGCAGCTGCACATCCTCAAGGTGCTGGGGATTCTGCCGTTCAATGCACCTTCCTGTGGCCTCATTACCTTGACGGATGCACAGCGGTTGTGCAATGCTCTACTGCGTCCCGGGGCGGCCTTGCCTGCCGACCCCAGCGGTAAGCTGTCGACCCAGGGCCTGCTGAAGGAGAGCGAAGCCAGTTTCCAGGTGGAGCACCAGTGTTTGGGGAAGTGCCAGGGTCTCTTTGTGCCCCAGTTCTACACCCAGCCCGAGGCGCCCTGCATCCAGTGTGTCGAGTGCCAGTTGCTCTTTTCACCACAGAAGTTTGTCATGCATTCACACAAGTCACCAGATAAGAGGACCTGCCACTGGGGCTTTGACTCAGCCAAGTGGCCCTGCTACCTGCAGCTTGCCAGGAAGTACCAAGGCATGCCTGAGGAGCCAAAGCTCAAGCAGCTCCTGGATGAAGTCAAAGAGAAGTTCCACTATCAGCTCAAGAGGTCACTAGACAAAGTAAGTGCACTTCTGACTCATATCTCTATCTTTGTTTGTCTTTGCTTATTTGCACGCATTAAATTGTCATCCGTCATCATCCTGGTAAGGAAGTCACTTAACTTTATTACATTGGATGGTGTCCCATAGTCTGTGTGTTCAGCAGTTTGACTAGACTGCCTTACAGCTGGTGTTATCTTAAACCTGCTTTGACCTGGTATGTGTTAGGACGGCCTGGGACAGGTGGTGACATCTGCCCAGCCAGGTCTGATGAGACGAGGTTCGGCCAGCTGGCCACAGCTGAAGGGGAAGTGCATCATTTGTCCCCTCAGGTCACCTGGAGGTCACTGGGAGTGTCACTGAACAAAAGGGCAGTATGAGAGACTCAGAAAGAGCCTCTTTTAATCCTGTATAAAAACCACATGTCAGCAGTTAATTGTTACATCGTTATCTGATGATTATAACATAAAATACATCTTCAGTCTGCCCATGTCACTGAAATTTGTCTTTCAGCACATTCCTACACAAGTTATCTCTGAAAGCCAGAAAGCAGCAAAGTCTTCCAAATGATTTTGGTTGATGATCGATGATTTTGCCGATTCTCCTTATTTTTGCTTTGTAAAAAAAAATCATGTCAATGCAGTATCTAAGCCACAAGGGCAGCACGCCTATTGAAAAGTCAGCATTCAGTGGGGGGAAAAGCTCTAGATTGTTTCCCTGCCATTGACTGGTTTATGTCTCATGACCTCCCTCTGACCACAGTGGACTGCCCTTTTTGTATTGTTTTGTGGGTAAAGGTGGAGTTGTGTTTTTGTCTGTTTGGTGTGGTCTGTTCACACTTAAATTCCACCTGTTCAGATTGTTTTTTAAGTGAAGTAAACTGACTTTAACCAGCTAACACACATTTCAAGCAGAAAGGGGCTCTAGTACAACCCTTGCTGGCAAGATTTATTTGTGATAGTGGTACAGCAGGCAGCAGGTTAAGTGAGTGTGGAGTAGAGAAATTGCAGTGTGTATTCATAGTGTGTGCAGGTGCGAGTGTGTATTTCTGGAACACATTTTGTATTGTTTGTGTACATGAGATAGAGAGATGCCTTGCTTCTTTCCCTGTCTGGTTAACTTGGCGTCTGAATGTGCCGGAAATACCGTCTAGCGTCCCGACCACATTCCTGTCTAGCCACTTCCCAATTGTCCTCCTCCTCTTCCTCTGCCTTAGTTTAAGGTATGCATCTTGGACGACGAAGAAATTCTTTCTCAAAGGCAGAGAGGTTTTAATACCACAGAGGAAACACGCACGCACAAACGGCAACGTACACAGACCGCAGACGCAACACACATGTACAAAAACATATGCTGAAGGTGGATGATGAGTCTTACAGTCTTTGGTGTATGTGTGTGCGTGTGTGTGTGTGTTTATGTGTGAGACATTGCCAACCTCGGTGTGTGTAATAAGCTGCTAACTGGAGGCTACTATGACACATCTTCGTCTCTCTCTGTCTCACACTTTGCCAGTCTCTCTGGAGCCTCTGTCTCACCACAGTTTCAGGTCCTGTCTTCTCTCTTAGGGGGTGATACCTCAGTCATTTTTTTCATTGTTGTTGTTTCTTTTTTTAATCTTGCAGCTGTTGCTGGGTGACTAGTGACTAGATTTTATCGTGTTCTGTTGTCTTTGAGGGTTTGGCTTGATCAGAAACGGTGTTGTCAGATTAAAAGTGAAACTCCAGCTACGTTTGTGTAGGCAGAGACACGCAAAGGCACAAATTCCTGGAAAGACAGTTGCCTGCGAGTCTACAGGAAGCAGGTGATTTTGGCATCAAAAGAGGATGCCACTCCATCCCCCCACCCACCACCGAAGCGGATGCGCGGGTGTGTGAAAGGTCATTGGCCAGAGAACGAGGTGACCTGGCAGTGTCCCGCTTCACTCAGTCAGGACAAGTCTAACCACTCTCTGTTTATATGTGTGTATTTGTGTAATGAAAGTGCATGTTTGACCGAACAGGAAGTGAGGCAGACGGACATGTCTCTCACCCTGAACATCCTCCAGACTCTCTGTGTCCAGCCGCCTCCACTGCACTGGCTGTGTGACTCATACTTTCCACATCCCAGTGGATGTTAGTGGAAGTCCAGCCAGGCAGCTTATAGTCACACATGCTTTTTAGAAAGATGGCTTGCCTCAGTGTGTTAGTCTAACCCCGACTGCAGACCCTTTTCCCAATGGCCCTTATTTACACACAGTGTCAATGTGCACATTTACAGGCGGTTCATAGTTTTACCGTAGAGCTCTGGGACCGCTAAAAGAGAAGAGACACAAACAAGGGAGCCTTCTGGAAGTTTTTTTTCCCACCTTCTCCAATAGCTACTGGACCCATATCCTGTTAGGAGTGTTTGGTTTGAGAAGTTGCAGTTAAAAACTCCAGGACTTGCTCTCTATAAACGGCGCTTTGTGCCCCAAGGCACTGCTAGCTTGTCTACTGATCCCTGCTGTGTAAATAGAGTCTGCTAGACAGACGCCACCAACAGACAGCAAAAAAACTGAAGCCTTATCTCAAGAGTTACTTAAGTATCTGACAGACAAAGTGTTCATTTTGACTTCAAGGGTGTGACGGACACTTGTACTTTCCACTGAGGCAAGATCATGTGTCATCATTTTTATTGGGTGTGTTTTTTTTAATCTCACAGGACCGAAAGTAACAGAAATTCCCACTGGTGATTGTAATTTTATTTATTTTGGCTGTGTGTCTACATGGCATGTCACCAGGCTGTGTATTACAAAACATCTGAATTACAAAACCCCCTGTTGTAGGTCGGCTTATATTTTAAGATGCAAAGATACACCATGGTAATTTTTACAGTCCTAAATGTAAACATTTTTTTACAACTTTGTGTGGTGTCATTGGTTTGATTTACCAGAATCACAAACTTTTCTTAGTGTGTATGTCCATAGTGGAAAAATAGGCTATTTCCAAATAACAAAACATTATTACATGATATTTTAGACATATTCTTCCCACCCTAGCGAACATAACCCCTTGGCAGAGCATAGCAAACATAGCTGTGTGTTTCTTATTTGCCTCAGCCTTGTTTGTGGCGTTGTGCTGGCCCAGAGTCAGAAGTGTCAGACGGAGAGAACAGCCTTCCACTGTCTGTCTGGCTGGCCCGGCTGACACAGTGGCTGCGGCACAGACGGCAGACAGCTGCATCTCTCTGGCTTCCCCTTTTTGCTATTTGGAAACCAGTGACTTCATTACCGCAGACCAGTGCAGCTGCACTCTCTTGCTGTCTCCAGGGCTGTCTGCTCTGTCTGTCTGTCTGTCTGCTTGTCAGTCATTCTCCTGGGCTATAACTAATTGGATTTTGGCGGGCATGCTAATCGCTCACTGTGCTGCCTTTGCTATTGCTTCTTCTTTCCTCTACCTCTCCCGCTATCATGACGTCTATCTTCCATCTGCCTTCCTCTCTGGGGCTCTTGTCCTAACCCATCTTGAGTTATGGCCTTCAGTGTGCTCCTCACTCTGCCATCCTTTGCTCACCATTATCCCTTTTCTTTAACAAAGATGGTTCTGCTGTTGCCCACATGTGTCTGTAAACAGTCAATACCCCCTGGGCCCCAATCAGCGGACAGTAACAGAATAAGCAGCCAAATGACCCGATAAGTCGATCGTTACATAAGCAATAAGACCACTTGTGCGCGTCTGCCAGGCGGATGAGAGGAAAGCCAGTGGCTATTGATCGGGTCTCCAACCTTGATGGATGTGGCGAGTTGTTGGGTGACAGGGACACTGAATAGAGGAGGCGATGGACCAAGAGGGAGGCAGGAGGAAACGGAAGAAGAGTGAAATGAGGAGACTGAGTTCCAGGGATTGCAGCTGGTGTTGCATAAGTTCCTGTCTGTGTTCAGACATGTGCATCAGTTCCCAGAGTTAACCTCACCTCTACTTCTCCTGTCGCCTACATTCATTTTTGCAACTCAGACAGGCTGCCAGACAGAAGTAGTGTCACGCAGACACAAAAGGGTATCTGTGGTGAGAAAACACACCACCCCTGCGGGCAGCACTTGAGCAAATGAGGTAAGGGCAGACAAGCGAAGTAAAGAGTATGAAACGAAGAAGATGAGAGGGTATGTTCAAGACAGGTGGGTGTACACTTTGGTCGTATTCCATGAAGCAGGCTGTGACCACAGCCATTAGGTTGGGAACTTGGGCCCCAGCTCTTCTTTTCCTCGAGTTGAAAATTAACCTTTCCAAGACCTGAGCTGAACCACAAATCTGGCCTGGAACAGCCCTCTTGGTTGGCCAATCACATGCCGGCTAGCTCACATTTCCCCAGCTAACACACTCTCCTTTGCCCCCCATCCCACTACAAGACACCCATACACATATTTTTATGTCTGTTTGTGCATTTCCCAAAGAACAATTATTCACTTATACTGAATACACAGCAGCTCCTTTGAATGCCGGCTCAGAGTAACCTACAGTCTATCATGCCTGTATGTAGTTTGGTGCGGGAAGCTGTCTGTGTTCCCTGTGCACAACAGGCTGTGCCTTGGCCAGTGTTTGCTGCCTGTTGTAAAGGGCTAAAAGGGGCCCCGCAAGGTAGGAGGGGCTGAGCCGAGGGGCCTCTGGTATGTCACCATCAGGTCAGTGCCAGTATCACAGCTCCATAAGAGCATTGCAGCCCACTGGAGGAATGCCAAAGTCATTACTTCTCAGGCTTTTTCTTAAAGAGATAAGAATCTAATCAAGTTTGGGAAATGGTCACAGGCCTCAGCCACGGTACAGTTCATCACTTAGGTTTGTTGTGCACCAACTCACAGCCTGTACTCCACATTCAAAAATGAACTATTGCTTGGCTGGTGGTAATTTCCCACCCCAGCTGCAGCTTGTTATGTTCGACTGTTTCCTCGACTTGGACTCATTTCCCACCTCACCACCAAAAGAGGAAGATAATGTGCGGCTGTAGGACTGATGTGAGCTTCGCCACAGCAGCAGGCAGCAGAGATAGTTCGGTCCAGATACAGTGGAGCCTCTTGCCACGTCTGCCAACAGTCTCATAGACTAAACAAACTAGCTAAGCCACTCCCAGCCCAATGTCCTGTGGGCTTTAAAAGGAGCCCTGGACTGACAGCCTGTTTGCATGTTCACTGTGCTCTTGCTCTCCCCCCTCGGGGCGTCAGACCAGTTTGCTGCCTCTAAGGAAAATGAGAGCAGGAACAAGTGAAAGAGGGGCGACTATAATGGGCTACGAGTTCAAACAGGACCGTAAGAAGAGAAGGGGGCTTGGATCGTAACACGTCTGACTAGCTTGCCCGGGTTGTTTTGCGTGAGACCGGAATAATGAGGAGCCTTGGTATTAATTAATCGATGTGTTGATGAGAAGATTAACTGTCCACTGTCTGGTCTCCCTGGGAGACAGTCAGACGAGCAGGGTGTGTGTGTGTGTGTGTGTTGGGGGCAGGGAGTCGGAGGCGAGGGAGGTATACTGTAAAAGAGTTGTGAGAGACTGCCAGCCTGTGCATGTTGTGTGCAAGCAGTGAGATCGCGTTTGCATTTGAAAGGCTCTTCTGTGCCGCCTTCCCGGTGGGAACGGTGATTAATGAAGATATAAATGGAGAGACCCGGAGACGGCGCTTTCCATAGGAGCACCATATACACAGCAGACACACCATATAGGCACTTAGACTACATCTCTTGTATTTTCTCCCACAGCCCCAGTCTCCCAGACAGGGAGATAAACACTGGATATCAAAGGCGTGTCATGAGTCCCGCTGGGCTGCCACCCGGCACATCCACAACACATTAAGCCCAACCACTACACTGATCAATTATGCATGTTGCAAACAGAGAAATCAGGGGGATACTAGTCCGCCTGTACGATTAAAGGAATCCCCATCTCTCCACTTTGCTGTTAATTTATTTGCGTGTTTGATAATGGCTTATCATTTCCATACGGAAGCGAGTCTGCTTGCGTGGTTTGTATAGGTGTTCACTTTTTTTTGTCAGCCTCCATGTGCTTAATTACACACAACAATGGCTGCCAAGTTAAGTGCTGCTGTGGCCCTTGCTAGTTTGACCTTCAGCCTACGCACCATATGAAAGCAGATAGCTCAACAAACCACTGTGTGATGCAAACTTGCCAAGCTTGGGTAGGTGATTACTTGCTCCGTAAGTCCCTTATTTTTCAGCCTCACCTTTGCTCCACTAACATCAAACGCCCTCCAACTGTTTCTTTCCCTTCCACTGCTGGCAGCTTCTATACCCTGTAAATCCTTATCTCACCAGGGGCCTGACTGATGTTGCTCAGGGCAAGGCTGTAAAGTTAGCAACTGGGAAACAGACCGCATTAGTGAAGGTGAAACAAGTGACGTTTTGTGGTTTGCCCAGCCTTCAATCTCTTTCTGCCTCTACCTTGACAAATGCTGATGTGTTTATCTCACCGCTATTCCCACCTGCAGTGATGCCGCTCATGGGAATAATCTGTCTCTGTGATATTTCTTAACATACTGTCTTCTTTGCCTCATACCCCTCAGGGGGCCACACCAACTCATCTAGATCCTGTAAATAGAGGACTGTTTCCCTCTGGTTCCTCAGCAGCCCCAGTGCACTTCCTTTACAGCGTAAACTAAGTAGTAGACAATCCTTGAGGTCATTGACCTCCAGATGCAATTAATTACAGCTTTCCTAAAACACATAATGTATCATTTTATTTGAGTATACTTCAGCTATGAAAGCTTAATTAAGGATTGCATGTGTTGAGACTGGTGAGTGCACTTCAGCATCCTTGCATGCTACTAGTCCTTCTTAACTGTCCCCAAGCAACAGAGTGGTGTGTTCCTGTGTGTGCAACTCTTGCTGCGCATGTGGCACTGATTCTCACTCTTTGCGTGCCCAGCTCTTTTTTTCCTGGCTTCGCCATTGCTCGTATTAAAACAGCCTTGCTGCTGGGGCAACTTGGCCTGCATCGAGCCTTATTGCCCTTGACTTTATCCTTTGAAGAGTGAAGCATTGCCTTGTGGTTTACAGTCTTGCTTCATTTTAAGTAGTTCCTATGACAAGTGCACTCTGTTATGCCAGACATTTTCTTTGTCATCACTATCAAAACTTACCGGCTGAGACACATCCTGATCCCAGATGAGGCCATATGTACAGTAGTTTGTTAGAAGTCTGACTCATGTTGAGGGAACAAACCTAGCCTCTGGCTGACTGATGGCAAATTTTGGCAAGGTTGGCTTTTCTGTCAGCTGCTTTCGGCAGACAAGGAGGCAGCCTTATTCTTTATTTTGTAGAGCAGAAGAGAATAAAAGATACTGTTGAAATTTTAAATTCAAAACTGAAACTTTTTGTGTCATCAAAGGCGAATGACAGGAAGCCAGACTGTGACTTGACCCTGACGTGTCCATATGATTACATCTCTTATTAGAGGGATGACACACACTCACAAATATACACAGTAGCACGGGATGCTGTGCAGATGACACAGTCCGCAGTCCATGATTAAAGGAAGTCAAAGGGTCAAACACAGCCAGAAACACACACACACACACAAGAGCACAACCACCATCAGCAACTTCCTCTCGTCACCACGCCAACCCTATCCTGCAGCGTGAGTCACGGTGCCCCATCAGTGCTGCGGTCTGCTCTCCACTCATCAGCGTCACGGTGGAGCCAGGACAGAGATTTATCACCGTCCTGGTCTCTCACACAGTCTGTTTGATCTACGCCCAGGTGTGTTCACTTAGAGCTCTGACTCAACCCTAATGACATTTACCAAACCCAACTGTGCTTTTCTTGGGCTGTTGTCAAGCCTGCCTCAGACAGTGACTGTCTCAATGAAGGAAGTCTGGTGAACAAGTGTGTGTGGACTGTGGGTTCACCTGTCATATGTTTTAGTGCATTAATATCAGTACAGGCAGGATGGAAATAAATAACCGCCTCCAGCCAAATGCTGGTTGATCTCTGTGTGCAGGTTTTGAAGTTCTTTTCTTTAATAATTCAGATTTTGTCAGATTAATAGTGAATGTATCTAGTAAATTTTGTAGTCCACAAGCCATTGTGAAAGTAGAGAGAATTGTCAGAGACTTGTTTTGAAAACCAGAGCTTGTAACAGAGAAAGAGAGAGAGAAAGTCACAGTAGCTGATGGATTTGCATTACGGTAGCTGTGTGTGTTTGTGTGTGGGAGAGACAGTCGAGCCCGAGGGGCTGGACAGCAAAGCCAAGCTGCCCATGCAGAGACGAGCAGTAGAGGCTTCAAACAAGCTCCTGCATGTAATATGGATGAGACCGGAGCTCCCTGCAGAACAGTCAGAGGACCCAGGGTCTGTTTGGATTTAACTGTCTCTCTTTCCATGTATATGTGATAGATTTTTACCCTGCGGGGCGTTTTGGCCAGGTGGAGCTTTCTGTGACTATATCATGGGTCAGCCCCCCAGCCGTTAACCTCTCTCTCTCTATTTCTTCAACCTTCCCTCCTTCTTTCTCCATCCTCTCCTCCCCCCTTTGACTTAGTTGCAGACAGCGACGACCAACCAAGCATTGACATTTACTGCAGTATTCCACATTATAGCAGAGCGGCCTCCTGTGCTGAGAAAGAAGTAAACAAACCGCCGATCGATATACGGCCACGTACTAGGGCCAGTACAGGCGGGTTTCAGTCACTAGTCTTGAAATAGAAATCAGGTCAAATTATGATGAGGTTATTGTTGCTGGGTGATAAAACATCCATTTAGCTACTGAATGGCTGTTAGAGGCAGGCTTCAGCATGTATTTTAAGGTATTTCAGTGAATGCTGTGTAATTTATTGCAAAGACAGAGGGTTGAGCAGTGTCTCCATTTTGTGTTTTCTCTCTGTAGTGATAGCAGTGCATTGCTGGCTTGCTGACAGCCTCTCTCGGCTTTCAGTCTGCTTAGCAACGCTCGTCCTCTCTGCAGCTCTCTCACTCCCCTCTGTCTCCAAGCACTCTGAGTTGTTTCATCCAGTCGAATAGTAAGCCGAGTTCCCTTATATAGAAAACCAGGCAGCTGATCTGTGTTTTTGGTGGTGGTGGTAGTGTGTGTGTGTGCGTGTTTCTCTCCCTAATTGCAGATTTGAACCAGTAACCTACCTCCAAACAGTGTCCCATGGCAACCAGCTTCTCTAGAGACTTTCTTTTTCGTTTTTAGAGGTGGTAAAGCGCGCGCACGCACAGACACACACACACACACACACACACACACACACATCGGCCCAGATGAAGCTCAAATGATGAGTACAGTCATCTATAGACAAGACAAGAGCCCACTGGCCTCATTCTCAGTCGATGTGTCCTCCTGGGAGGATGAAGTGTGTCTTGCTTGTGTCTGTGTGCCTATTTGTGCACGACAGTTGTGCTTGCAGTAAACTACGTCATCCTCCTCGTCCTCCTACACTGCTGTTTGGTGGAGCAATTGTTTGATGGGATGTCTGTTTACTTGCATGAGCATCTGTGTGCGTGTGTGTGTCTCCTGGCCTGGTTGACTCACATAGGTGAGCCCCGACAGCTTTGGTAATTAACGCTCTGGGGGACACTGGGGAAGGAAAGTGGAGCACACGCACACACTGAGCTGCTGTGCTTGAGACCGTAAGCTGCGCATGTATATGCAGCTAGTATGCTCTCTTGCGCATGGATGATTTTTAAATGCCCTTCACTGACTGAAGCACATTTCCTTGTTCATATGTGTGCATGTAGATGAACATCAGTGGCCACATTTTGATACAGGACTGTAATGTTTCAAGTCAGACCTAATGACATAAAGTGGGGGAGGTTGCGGTGGATATGTGGATTTTAAGAGTCACAATCATGCCTTATAAATATTGCTTTGAATGAGAAATGACCTAGCAAGGAAAAAAATACCGTTTTATTCCTGAAATGAGATTAGAAGGATAAACAGGAAATTCAGATATCATCAGTCACCTAACCCGCATGCTGTCTCTCACATGGCTGTATTGTGTCTGCTTTCTCATAAAGCTGCATGATAATGGTTGAAGTGATCTGATGCTCCATCTGCTCATGACTATTAATCATAGTTCTGGAGGATGATGATTTCAAGAATGACATAATGTAGTTGTACTTCTTCCCTCTGATGCAATGTCTAGACCGTTTACAGTTGCAACATGCATTTGAGTAACGTTTCGTCTACTGGGGCTGCAACAAACCATTACGTCTGGCGGTACTGATTAATCAATCACATATGTAGCATCACACATTTCTATGTGAATTTACCAAAGTTCAAAGTGATGTGTTAAACATGCTTATTTTGTCTGACAGTCAAAAAAAGATTATCATGATGAGGTATTTCCAGTTGATAAATGACTTCAATGAGTAATGATCAAAGTTGTCATTAGTTTTCTGTCAACCAGCTAATCAATCAGCATCATTACCCTGATGATTACAGCAACGAGGGTGCCTCATATCTCTCAACCATGTGGCCACGTTTGCATTTTTATACGATGTTGGACAGCTGAGTGAAAATAACTTTGCTGGGCAAACTATGGAAAAATGTTTAATTATTTGTATAGTGCTTCTTTAAAAATTATTATTTTATCCATTTATGGCGCAAAAATATCAAAGACCTCACAGGTTCCAGCTTCTCAAATATAAATATATATGATGCTTTTTAATGGTAGGTTGAATATTTTTGGGGTTGGTCGGACAAAACAAGATATCTGGAGACAACATATTGAGCTTTAGAATTTTTTTTTCTCCATTTTCTGACCTTTCATAGACCAAACAATTAATCAGTCTGTCCATAAAATGATTGGCATATGAATTGACAATGAAAATAATAGCCAGTTGCAGCCGTAGTACCTTTCACTACTTTAATATATACTGTGTGTGACGTGGGGGCGGGGGTTACCTTGGCCTGCCTAGTGTATTCCAGTCAGACAATTTGTCCATTCATGAGGTAACGTTATTACAACCCTCCTCATGTACTGCTGTGAATATAGACTGGAAGCCGCCACCTGGGATTTCACTGTGAAACATGAGAAACGGAGGAGGGAGAGGGAAGGTGGGAGAGAGGAAGGGAGATGAATAGAAAAATTGATCCAGAGAGCTTAAAGAGACTGCTTTTTTCTGTGAAGGATCGTAGAGAAATAGCTGTTTTTCAAATTTAACTCCTGTCTGTGGTAAAGCAGTAGGTGGACAGTAGATTCCTCACAATCACTTTTCATAACTTCATTTTTTTCCCCATAGACTCCCATTAACTGTCTGTCCGTAGGGTCCCATTGGATGTGGTCTATCAAGGCTGTGGTGTGTGGATTGTAAAATGGCTGACTGTAGCTGTGGAGGAAGGAGCTCAACACGTTGGCAGGGAGGAGAAAGGCTGTGTGTTTGACGTGCGTGTGATGACTGTCTAGACAGAGTGCCCATGTGGCGCAAAAATGTGCCCGAGGCCCAAAGCCAAAGCAAGTCGGGAATGAACCTGTCCTTATCTGCCTCTGTGTGTGTGTGTGTGTGTGTGTGTGTGTNGCAAGTCGGGAATGAACCTGTCCTTATCTGCCTCTGTGTGTGTGTGTGTGTGTGTGTGCGCGCATGCGTGCGTGCGTGTGTGTGTGTGCGCGCATGCGTGCGTGCGTGTGTGTGTGTGTGTGTGTGTGACTCTGGCATGACTAGTCTGGCTGATGCTTATCAGTGTGCTTGTCTGGCTCTGTTCTTTCTCTTTGTGTTTGGAAAGCGGGAGGAACAGGTGTGTGTATGTGTGTCTGGGGGGAAGGCACAAACAGACAGACAGTCACATGGTGTCTGTTTGTCTCCTCATCTGTCTTGGCTGTCTGCCTGTCCTTTTTTTTTTTTCTTTTCCTGTTTTGCTCTGCCACCTGTTTGTCTAACCGTCCACCTGTCAGACCTGTCCTCATCTGTGCCCTTGCTCTGTTTTATTACCACTTTATCTCTTTCTCCAAGGCTGAAGTGAAAGAAAAATACATTGAGTAACCTTCTCAACATATACAGTAAGAGATACGGTCCTTTTCTTCCTTTGAGCATTAAGTAAAAGGGTCAAACACTTTGAACAGCACAAGACATGAAAAGATTAGTGCTGGCACTTGACTTGAAGTGATTGAAAAATAAATGCAGTCACTGCATGTTCAAATATACTTGACTTTCTTTTACCACTATACCAAAAGACTTCAACATTCACAGCAGATAAGGAGTCAAGAACTAAACATGTAGACCCAGTCATCTCATTTCACAGTGCTGAGTTAATTAGACAGCCTCCACCAAAAAAAGTGTATTCTTTTAAATGCCCCACTTTGCTGCCTGGTTCCCTTGTGGGCTGTTATTGATTTGGCTGCTGAAACAAAGTGTGGCTCCCAGTCCATGGATAAATGGCTTATTGGATTAAGACCTTCATATAAAGGCCTCTTGTGTGTGTGTGTGTGTGTGTGTGTGTGTGTGTGTGTGTGTGAGTGAGTGTGTGAGTGTGAGTGTGTGAGTGTGAGTGTGAGTGTGTGAGTGTGAGTGTGTGAGAGAGTGTATGGAGGGGGCAGGTGGGACCACCAGAGTACTGGTTTCCAGCACAACACATATGAAACTAGACTCCAAAGACAGATGCACCTTTATTTTACTTTGAGGATAAAGGGACACTAGATGAGACCTAAATGAGTTTCTGCCACACACACTCAGGCAGGCGCAACGCTTCAGTATCTTGTTGTTGCATGGTTCGGGCCAGGAAGTATATATATGTACGTATCTGTAGCTTGATCTTTGACACAGTTGACGACTGCAGCAGAACAGGATGTGGTCTAGAAACAGACAGGGCGTGACTGACTGTCTGTGTACGTGTGTGTTCCTCCTTTCCTCCCTCACTGTCTGAGGCCGAATGAAAAGGCACCCAAATAAAGGCTGTTTACTTCCTCCTGAGAGAGGAAAAAGGAGAATGAGCTGCATTACTCCGTCCTCCTCTGCTGCCTGCCGCCATCCTTTACCCCCCCCTCCCCTTCCCTCCTTCTGAATGCCAGGCTCATGAATGGCTCAGAGGGGGGAGGAGGGAAGAGGAAACGGGAGGGTGGGTGGCACAGTTATGTTTTTTTGAGCCCCTCTGTTTCTGTCCCATGAGCAACACTGTGGCGCTCGCCTGGGGTTGGTTTCAGTTTTCATACACGATCACTGATGCCCGCGTTTCAACAGATGTGAAGACAATCGGGCCCAACAGTGTTTATGTTTTAGGGCACAAAAAGGGATTTAAATAGATTTTAATAGCACACACACATCCTCACATGCACATGAGGCCTGCTGCTCTGAGATGAAAGGTCAGACCAAGGCGCGCACACTTTTTTATTATGCCCTAGATAAGATTTTCCATTTGGCTTGTTGGGACGGGTTGTGTTTCTGTGTTACATCCTGTGAGTTTTACAGTCAAATCATTCCAGTAGTCTCACCTACGAAGAATTGATCATGCTACCATCCGGCAGATTACATTTCACTGTTTACCTTTGTCTATAAAATATCATAAAATAATGATCACAACTTTCCAGAGCCCAAGGTGACGTCTTTAAATATCTTGTTTTGTACAACTAACAGTCCAAACTCCAAAAATATTCAGTTAAGAGTGACACAGAGGGAGAAAAGCAGTTTACTGTACTTAACTATATTTGCTTCACAACAGACACAAACAATGAATAGATGATCAAAATAGAAGTCTCTCTATAAATTGTTGAAATGTCTAAAAAGTTCTCAGACTTCTCAGCATCGTTTAATCCTTTGAATGAAGTAATAATGCACCTCAATTTGAATTTAATTTATGGATGGCTTGCTACAGAAGAGTGACATGTTCAGCGTATGATTTGATAGAGAATGTAAGGAATGTTGTCTTTCCCTTTCTCCTAAATTTTTCAAAGTAAGAGTCGATTTGCTTCATGGAAAATGCATCACTGTAGTGTATAGTGTGTGGGGGATGTGTTTTATTATGCATGTATGGAGACAGCATGTGTATTTATAGCCTATAACTGTGTGTGTGTGTCCGTGTGTGTGTGTGTTTGTATGCACTGAGACGGCAGTCATCTGGACTGTCCATGTGACTGAAGTGGGGAGGAGGAAAGCTTGACCTCGGACTTGTTTGCACTCTGTGTGCGTTCATGTTCCTTAGATATGAAACATCCCAATGACACCAAGAGTAGAAATGAAACCAGATTCCTCTTGTTGTCTACGAGTACAAGCAGAGACTGCCAGCTGAAGAAGACTTCTATCCTCCGCAGTCTTCTACTACACAGAAATTGGGTGTCTGTCAACTTTTCGTGGAGCTGAAAGCCTTCATCCCAATCAGAAATCAGCTCTTCATGAGTGATGCAATGGTGCTTTCACTAGCGCAGCCAATTATGAAATCTAAAGCTCTGAGCAGAGTTTCATATCTAGTTTAAAAAATTGGGGAAAAAATGTAATTGCATGGGGCATAAGCTTAAAATGACACTGCATGTCAGCCTCCATTTCAACTGTCCCTTCGCATTGGATTTTCAGCTAAAAAGAAAACAGAGGCAACAAGTATTCCTGGTGTAAATGAGACGTTAGTGCTCTGCAGTAGGAAGCACAGATGGAGCTCGCGGTGGAAATACACAGCCACTGCTGAAGTGCATTTACTCTCCGCTTGCGTTCGCCAGACTGTGTATGGTAATGTTACGGTCATGGATGTCTGTGTAGTAGAGTGGTGCTTGTTATTGTTGGATTTAACAGCACTCAGGCTACACAGACGCACGCAGAAAAAACACTTTCTGCTCCATTAATGCGTCTGCTGTAGAAACGTCACGTGTTCTAATGGTGGCTCTGAAAATGGGTCATTGTAAAAGTTCACATGGCCGTGTGTGTCTAGAGCAGCATGTTTCATCTAGCTGTAAAGTGGTAGGATGAACTGTGTGTGTGTGTGTTGATGCAGCGGCAGGCAGACTGCTGGTGATTAGGAACAACAGGGCAGAGTTCAGCTGAGCGAGTGTGTGGAATGCTAATCCACATTGTCATAAGGCGAGCTTCAGCTTGACAAAGGGCTGGAGACATGGGGGGGTTAGGGGCTGTTTGTGTGTGTACATGAGTGTGTTTGTGTGTCGCAGCAGCAGATAAGAGAGGTGCTTCATTATTGTAGATTAGGTGGTAGCAGTGTGGTGTGTGTGTAATAAAACAGGGCAGGGGGGGTGGAAGGGACAAGAGAGATGGGCAACGGGGAGAAAAAACAGCTCGGTTGAAATGTGCGAACGTTTGCACCCGCACACATTCATTAAGGAATAGAGCAACCAGAATAATTAGTGTGCGTGTGTGTGCGTGTGCGTGTGTGTGTGTGTGTGTGTGTGTGTGTGTGTGTGTGTGTGTGTGTGTGTGTGTGTGTGGGCGATGGGCGTAAAGCTGTCAACTGTCAGATAAGCAGGAAATACAGGGAGAGACAGGCAACCATTAGTGGAACACACACACATATACTATGTATGTTCTATATGTGGATACACATGCACACACAAGCATGTACTCGCATTTGTGGGGGTTTTCACGCACACACACACTCACACACACAGACTTACCTTTTAATGAGCTGTCAGTTGTCTCATCAGCAGAGCATCTGCTGTCGTCGGGGTCAAGCAGATGAAAGACCTCTGGATGACCTGGTGTTAATGTCAGTTTGGTCTCATGCTCTCTCCCTCTGTGTTTGTCTCACACACACATGCATACACACACTTGTGCAGGGGGGGGGGGGTATGACAGGTTTTAGTTTAGGGGTATGTAGTAGCGAGTGCCATCAACACACACACAATCAGACAACCTTGGTATTATAGGGAATCAAGCTGGTGACGACCTAGCTCGCCTCCACACCACTGCAGTGGGTTTATTGTTGCTTCTGTCAATTCTACTCCCTCCCACCCCCCCTTCCCTCTATCTCTACCCAGTCCCATCATCCCACTCCCTCTCCTCCCTCCCTCCTTTTCAATGCTGCAGTGCTGCCTTCTGGAGGAAAAAAAAAAACAGAGGAAAAAGCACCAACCACAAGCGCTCGTAAATGGACGAGCCCCCCTCTGTATACACACACAGAGGCACACCTGGCTATGCATATGGCGCCAGCCTATTACATTTGCATGCACATGCTCATTCATCCATGCCCTTGTAAATAAGGGACTATCCCGTACATACAGTGCACAGATACGAACCAGGACCAGTAGTGGCTGTTTCCTGTTACTGTTGTCAGTGACTGTTCACAGTAAGAGGTAACCAGGACATGTTTAGCTCAACTTACCTTAGCTTAGGTTAGCTCAGGTTAGCATAAAGACTGAAGGCAGAGGAAAACAGCAAGCTGGGCTCTGTCCAAAGCTCATCAGTGCATCACCTATAAAACAGACATACAGGGAGAGACCAAAGAGCACAGCTGCAAGTGTTCATTATTTTCATTTACTGATTGTTTTTCTTATTTTTTGAGATTAGTTGATTTATCGTTGAGCCTCTTAAAATGTCACAGAATTGTGAAAATGCCTGGTGATAATTTTCCGCAGTATAAGGCAGAGACAGAAAATGGAGAAGAGCTCAGATCCTCACATTAAAGTACCAGTGAATATTTGGTATTTTTGCTTCATAAATGACTGTTTTGACTTTGTGTGTGTGTGAAGTTGTTATCTGCATGCACTGGTTTGCAAACAAGGCAGTGAGACAGAAAGTCTGAAATTTGATTATTTAATAAACAGTATGAAAATTGCGAAATAAAAAATCTATTATGAGATATAACAAGTAAATAATTGTTATTCATGAAATCTAAGCTGTTGCATAAAGCTGTTGCTGCTGCTAGGCTGGTAGCTAATATGAATGGTAGGTGGCTAATACCTGGCTGTCACAGTAATTTTGCCGTATTGTTCTCAGGCTGTTTAGCTCTGGTAATGACAGTGCCGATGCTGTGCAAAGTAAAATCCTTTTGTCCAGCTGATGAAAGGCTGGTTGTTTATTATTCAGTGTCCTACTCTAAATGTGTGTGTGGGGGTGTCTGTGTGTGTGTGTGTGTGTGTGTGTGTGTGTCCATTCTGTGGGTAAACGTTTATAGATAGCTTTAAGAGGCTAGTAAGTCAATTATTGATGCTTTCTACAACCTCTATCTCTTTCTTCCTTCCTCCTGCTTTTGCACTTCTCTCCCCGCTGGATTCTCTCTTTTCCTGTTTCTCCTACTCCTCCTACCCTCTCTGCTCTCTTACACCTCCCTTCTCCGTCTCGCTGTCTGTTGCTGTGGGCTACCTAGTGGTTCATATTGCGATGCTGGAAAGTCTTCTGGCGCCTGTGCTACCTGTCAGTTTGGTCGAAAATGTGTGTGTGAACTGCAGGCAGCCTGTGTGTAGTGTCAGGCCTGTCTGCTGCAGATAAGCATCAACTCCATCAGCTTGTGGCCTCTCGCTGAGCGTGTCCTGGATTTGCTCAAAATCCACACACAGAGACACACATACAATCACACACACACACACACACACACACAACTAGAGGCAGCGCCAGCAGTATTTACTGAACACACATGGCTCAGAGGGTATGAAGCTGACACAATGAATCATAAACATTCAACACACAAATATGTCTTCACATTGAGAGAAAGGCTGACTCCAACCGTGTTGCATGTATACCAATGAATCACACGCACAGAGGCTCATAATGACAGGCCATGCTGTAGCCATGTTGACTATCATCTTGTTTTATTCATAGGCCCTCCTCAGTGGGCTCATTCAGCCTCTACTCTTATCCATTTTCCTGCTGCCTTCGTTTTCTCCGACACTGTATCACGGCAGACTCAGGCCGTAGCTCACTTGTGCCGCTCACTTTTAATGCCATTCGTCTCCATTTTCTAGCTCTTGGATGTCATTTGTCTCTATTTCCTATCGTTTAAATGCCATTTGTCTCCATCTTTCCCCCACTGTGACTGTGGATATGATTTTTTTTTTCTCATTTACTTTGTCTTTCTCTCACGCTCCCTGAAAGAGCCCCTGCATCATTTTAATTGTTCAGAGTATTCTACCAGATATAATCTATGTAGCACTCTTTCTCTGGGTTATGTTGAATCTTGGTTTTGTTTTAACCAAACTCTCTTTCTCTGTGTGTTTCAGAAGGCAGTGGAGGAGGAGGAGAGCCAGGTGAGGAAACCCTCAGCAGATCTCTGTTCCCCCAGCAGCAAGTTGGCCGATGCCGACCCAGCAAGAAAGGTTAGTCGCCGGTTCCTTCCCTGCATCCATCCGCCCGTCCCACCATCACCTCCCACTGCTCCAGCATCCCCTCTGCTCTTCCCCCTCCCCCTCCTGTACACACAGGTCAGCTCTTAGGGTCGCCACCCCCAGCCTCACTCTGACTGACAGACACACCCCCTGCTCACCCATTCATAGCGGCACGCTTCTCCTCTCTGACCTGTCAGGAAATACACTCATACAGCGGCTGAAAGGCTTTGCTTCTTCACCTCCCCCTACCGCGGCACACGCACCAACTTCACATGCATACACATGGAAGAAGCTCTTTATCATGATTATCTTTTTTCTCCAACATGTGCACGCGCACGCGCACGCACACGCACACGCACACGCGCACACACACACTCTCTCAGCTGATGCCTGATGGATGATCCCTCAACCACATGTATGCATGCATATATTAGCTTTATTAGATTATAGCTCCAGGAGCGCCATGTGCAGTACATCACATTCCCTTCTCCTCCTGCTGCTTCTCCCCATGTATTCGTGTGTATGCATGTGTGCGTGCGTGGGCATGCACCTGATCGCCGTTGTGATAATTCATCTATTCAGCTGCAAGATTGCATGCAAAGATCAATAAATCTGGATGGAAGATGCCATTCTGTTCCTTTGTAACTGTAACACAATAGCTTAAAAGACAATGTTGCCGGGATGAGTGAAATTTATGTCTGTGTGTGTTTTGTTTTTCCCAGGGGAAAACATCTCCACCTACTCTGGTGTTCAATCGTCTTTTCTCTGATATCAAGGAGGAGCCAGGACACCCCACCCTGGTCCATCCCAGGTACTACATCTTATTAACTTGGATAAAGCAACACCAACACACTGTTTAAGGGTTGCAACTAACAGTTATTTTCATCTATAGGTTGGACTTTTTAGCCATTACATGTTCTCGGAGTCTAAGATGACACTTTCAAATGTCTTGTTCTGTCTGACAAACAGTCCACAACCAATTTACAAACATAAGATAGAGAAAGGCGGCAAAATTTTAGAAGCTGAAACCAGAAAATATTTGGCATTTTTGCGTCATGACTAAAGCTGATTATCAAAATTGTAGCATATTCATTTCACGTTGACTAGTGTTGCCAAAAATATGGATTTATTGATACATTCTGAATATTTGAAATGGTTTCAATACTAATCTTTTTCCGCAGTATCGCTACAGCGGTATCAGATGTACTCTCTCGCTGTCTCCCATTGTTAGTGTTTAATACAGTCATTCTGCTGCTCTCTGCTACTAACAAAGAGAAGAAAAGCCATTGTTGTCATGTTGTAAACTTGTTATAGTTATTTTTTAGTAAAGAAAAGTATTGTATGCCCTATATGTCATATTTTCCCTGCAGTGTGGAACATGGTATTGAAGTATTGATATTTGTCAAGGTATTGTTTCGAAGGTGGAAATCAAAGTATCATGACAACAATACAATTGATTAATTGACTGCTCGTTGAAGCTAAAAGTGTTAAATTTATGAAGAAATATGATTTCTTAACAGACTAAAGTTTGTTGTCTAAAGTTGGCTAAGTCAAGTGCTAATTGCTTTGCTGTTCTATAGAACTTTTAAAGCACCAGTTGTGTTTTGGGGGATGGGGTAGACTGTGCTTAAAAAAGCATCTATCAATACTTGAAGCAGTTCCAGTTGGCCCGGTGTTATCTTAACAGGCCTGCTAACTCTGTGCCAGATACTTTATGTGTGTGTTTTTGCCCCTCTGCTTTAGTGAAATAATTACCAAGTAAAGTTAAGTTTCAGTTTGACATCAGTAAATGAAATTCACATCCCTAATTTCCCTAATTGGTGCTGCACTCCATCTTCTGCGTCCTCTTTCCCTCATCACATGTACCACTCCTCTCCCTCCCTCCCTCCCTCCCTCGTTTCCTCTCTTCTGGTTTCTTCTGTTTCTCCCTCCAACACTCCCCAGAGCACACCAGCCTGTGTTTTGATATGGCGCTCACACAGTAATCCGACCCAGATTAAAAACTGGAATTAGATGGTTTATGGCGCCACAGCGACATGTGACTGCCCTGACATTCTGACTGTGTTGAGACTTGCAGACGTCAGGCCAGACAAATTGGCAGTATTAGAGTTCTGGTCACTTACCAGCATCACATGACTGCTACACTCTCAAACCAGTCAGGACCAGTTTGGAGCATGTCTTTTGCATTGCAGCGTTACTAATAATGCACTGCCACAGCCAAGCGTCGCGCTAGACATCCGCAGCACTTAACGTCTTATTTGGGTTACTACCAGCATCCATTAGCAGTACACTTGTCAAACACAAGCCAGGCTTACATTATTCAATCACATCTTTCATGTGAAGGAGTTTCGGATTCTCATTCAGGCGAGCAGGCAGTGCTTCGTTTCCGTCCAGAGGAGAGGAGGCAAGGCTCGGTTGGTAGTGCTGTAGTTTTATAGGCAGAGCCCCACTGAGCTGTCATGCTTAACCTAGTTCACAGCTCCAGCTCCAGCTCTGTCTGGAGGGGACTGCTGGTGGGGGAGGGGTCCAAAGCCCCTCTCCTCTCCTCTCCTCTCCTCTCCTCTCCTCTCCTCTCCTCTCCTCTCCTCTCCTCTCCTCTCCTCTCCATCTGCTTCTCTATCTCTCTGTTTCTTTCTACTCCTCTGTCTCCTCCCTCCCTCCCTCCCTCCCTCCCTCCCTTCCTCCCTTCCTCCCTCCCTTCCCACCATGCAGCCAGGAATAGACAGATAGTGTTGGCTCAGTGGCTTCAGTGCATCTCCAGGCACTATCTCTCTCTCAGTTGTACCCACTACCTGGACATTTGTGATAAGCCGAGAGGTCTGTTTAGGCTGAGATCCTGTAAACACATGATAAGAAGTATCCATATTCACGCTGCGTTTTCAGCTCTTCAGATGGCGCAGTTACTGTAGGCTCAAACAGCCACCAAACGACTTTTGGACTGTTACTCTAAATCAGCCCCCTTTTATTGCTGTAGAGGTTAAAGGCCCACGTGAGCTCTTGCAGGTGTATATGTTGCTTTATGTGTATCAGCACTGCAAAGTCCATCATTTGTAACACTTTATGAGGTTTACTGGAAAGACAGAAGTATGTGAAAGGTGACGCTGCTACTTTTATGACTAGAATAATAAAAACAAAGACAAAACTGATGCTTGATTTGATATGTACATAATTAGGAGCTTGCCTCACCTTTGTGTCATAGAGGAAAACCTGAAGTAAAATGACTATTTTAATGTTAATTGCTGTTATATGTTCAGTTTTTGTGTCAGGGTTAACATTAGTAAATTTATATGTATGTTAAATGTCTTCCCTCTGTCTCTGCCTCTCTTCTAGTTACTACCTGTACACATACGATAAGATGGTGGCTCCCAACGTGTCCCTGCGAAGGGAGGCGGAGATGAGCCCAGAGATGTTCGGAGCGCTGCTCAAACAGCACTACAGCCGCAGAGTGCTGGGCCACGACGAGCCACCCATGGGTCAGTAACGATGCACACATTAATACACACGGTGTTGACGTGCATTACAAATGAAAGGACATTTATTGAATGTACACACATGCTAGACCAACCCAGAAATTGGATTTGGATTACAAACACATTCATCGAAATCTTTTTATTTATTTTTTTTTTTGCTAAACCAAAGCAAGCAGAACTTTATTTATATTGCACATTTTATTCCAATGTAATCTGGCTTCAAGTATTTAAGGAACAACAACCATGAAAACTAAAATCTACTTCACTAACTTTAGCTTTAACCCTTTGAACAACCAGAATGTCAGAGCCAGACAATCTAAGAGGTCTAATATTGGATAAGCAAGTTAGAGAGGTACTGTACTTTGCATAACGTTCCCAAGACATACTTAAGATTGCAATCCAAGTTGATAGGACACAAGACAGTAGCTAAAAGGCACACTATGAATCCTAGATTCACCCGTTTCACCTAGCTATATTTGCATTTTTCTGTGCTGTGTCTCTTGGATGCCTGCTGCCTATGGCGTGGCACATGGTCACTACCTTTTTAAAAGCCCTGAGCTCACCTTTTAAAAGCTCTTAAAGCCTTTTCTGGTTGAAAGCTCTTGAAAAAAGCCAGTGAGATTTATAAATGTACTCTGGTCTTAATTGGGTGTTAGAGTCAATTTCAAGATAAAGAATTCCCACAAACAGTGCAATGCAGAAAACACAGTTAATAGTTGATAATTTAAACATTAGCTATCACCTAATAAACACTCATGTGTACACTAAATGTGCATTAGTGACACAAACACGGCTGACACATGCCTACTATAAATACATGACACGCATACAGCCAGCGTTTCACATGCACACAACATAAGCTGAAGAGACATGCAGATCGTGTTGAATGCAGCTCAAAGAGCAGACACGTGCCTACTGTATACATACAACCAACCAACCAACAGTAAACTACCATCCAGCACACACACACACATTCATGCACACACACACTTAACATTGGAGCCCGCAGCGATGCACATAATCATGCATTGACCTTCACATAAAGACTCTGGGGGCACCTCAGTATTGATGAACAAGAAGGGTGGAAATGGCAGTGACCTCTTCTCTGCTGTGTGTGTGTTTTAATGTGCATGTTAAAGTGTGTATATTATGCCTGCATTAATAAGATGTGTGTTTATATCTATATGTATATAGAGAGAGGGAGAGAGAGGGAGGGTGAATCATGGGAATGGTCTCCGTCTGCCATTATTACGCCACGTCTGACTGCCAGGCTGTGTCTCTCATATCTCTTGGGCGTTCTGCTCCCCTTTTTCTTCTCCAACCAATCTGTCTCTCTTCCCTCCATCCTCCCTCTCTTTTTCCTGGCAGCTTTTTTCCACATCCTCCCCGAGTCCGTCCTCCGTCTGCTCCCGCACTTTCTCTCTCGTCCATCCATCCTCGTCTCTTTCTTCTCCAGCTCTCTTCATCTCCGCCTCCCTCACAGTCTGCTGTCACTTTTTCTTTTTCCCCTCCTCCCCCCTCTTCCTCTTCATCCTCTCCTCCTTTTTTCTCCTCATTGAATGCTTTCCTCCCCGTCTGTCTGTGTGCCTCTCTCTCTCTCTCTCTCTCTCTCTCTCTCTCTCTGATCCACCACCAAATGACCCACTCCTGTTATTTGTACGCTTTTACTATTGTGTGTGTGTGCCGTGCTGTGCAGAGCATGTATGTGGGGGTGTGTACGCACATGCGCAAGCCAGTCGGTAAATGAGTGTCCTCTCCAGTGCTAGACATACTGTGTACAGAGCATGCTGTTTCCTGTCACACACGCATACTGTATGAATATATTATTCCGGTAAACAACCCACCGCTCTCATGCTTTCTTCCACTGTTTCTTCTTCCCTCTCTGTCTGTGAGCTTATACCTTCAAACGCAGCATCATTACTAGCCTACACATGCCCCACTGCAGTGTCTGCACACATGTGTCTTTGTGTGTGAGACCGTGACACCGCCTGTTTGATCCTTTTCCCATGATGTACACCTTTAAAGGCCACAGCGAGGGAACGAGCCAGAGTTTGAACAGAGGAGGAGCCCACGCAGAGCAGCGCAGCTCCCACACAAGGCCTTTTATTCCTCTCTCTTCTTTCTCAGTGTCTGAGGGCGCACAAACACGCACACACACAATTTGTGGGTGAGTGTTTGGTTCCTCGGCTGTTGCCATGCCGTGCTTGTGCTTGTGCTTGCGCTCACGCTGAGAAAGAGGTGTGAGCTTTTATGAGGTTGTGCGAGGGTGTTACTAAGCGTAGGCGGGAGTGTGCACCAGCTCGGCTCGCACTTCCTGTCTTTCAACCACCTCCTCCTCTGTTTTAATTTTTTTTTTTTTTTATAAAAACTCCTTCCTTCATCCTCCTCTTCCTCCCTCCTCAGATCTTCACGCGTCGCCTCCCGTTGCTGCTGGCGCCGAGGAGGCCAAATCCCAACGAGCCGCTGCTGCCTCGGCCACTGAGCGGGAATGCCAAACCCAGGCAGTTTCCATGGAGACAAGCAGCCCGAACTGCAAGAAAGCCACCCACACCCCCGCCCACACCCCTCCTCCTCCTCCTCCTCCTGCGTCGTTGTTGTCGCCGGTAACGGAAGTAGTGGCTAAGGACATGGGCTCTGCCACGAGCAGCTCTGCGGTGGTGGTGGGGGGGCTGGAGGACGACAAGGACAGGATTGTTGTGGAGATCATGCAGATGTACAGCAGGCAGCAGGAGAAGCTCAACTCCACCCTGCACAAGCAGCTGCAGCTGGAAATGGTGAGTTGGCGGTCGGAAAGAACAAAGACCAAGATAAACGAGCCCCTGACTACACTAACTGTCCTCGCCCATTAAAACTGTCCTTGATGTAGATGTGGAGGTGATGCTCCACCTTCCGCCGACCCCTCCATCTCTCCCTCTTATAGCTGAAAAAAAATCATCAAGCATACTCTGTCCAAATGTTGGTATCAGATGGTTCTGCAATTTGTCAGACAAATCAGCACCCCAGTCCATGTAAATCACACTGTTTCACTGATGTATAACATATTGTACTTTATTAAAACACTCAAGTTTAATTTTGGTTTGGACATATGGAAATAGAGACCCACATTTTAGTAATGTTCTCATATACTGAATTATGCCCCTCCATTTCAGCCCACCAATGGCATTTTTACTCTAATATGAGGTATTCACTGTTGGAGAATGTTGGAAATTGTGCCTTAAACAATCTGGATTAGTTAAATATATATGCACAAAACTTTCATTTTGTAGTCAGTCCCCTTTTTTACACCTTTGTCTTCCTTGCCCTTGACTACATCCATAATCCTATTGAATGCCTTAAAGGTCACATGCACAGTTTATGATACTATCTGAATCGTGGCAGCATATATCCAGCAGAAGCCTGCATCTTACTGCCTTTGTGGTATAACACATGCGACCTCCCTGCGGAGGGGCTGAAATGTAAAGCATTTTTCTCTACAGGGGTCAGTGGAATTTCACATTATTATTGTTATTTTCCCTGACTTTGTCTCTGTGTCTCCAGGAGCTGGAGGCGGTGCGTGGGGGCGAGGCGGCGAGGCTACGAGAGCTGAGCGCCGAGCAGCGGGAGCTGCGCAGCGAGCTGGAGGCGGTGCACAGTGAGCAGGCGCGGCAGCTCAGCCAGGCCCGCCAGGAACAGCTGGAGCTGGAGACCCGACTGGAGCAGCTCCGACAGCAGGCCTGCGCCTGCGAGCCGGGGGCACAACGCCAGCAAGAGGCCCACTACACTGCACAGGTATGGACTGACAGGGGAACACATGCACGAGCAGCACTGATTTTGGCATCTGAAACAGTCTGAGTGAATCACAGTGACACATATAGTATGCACATTGGCTTGCATCATTTAACATATGCCATTTTTATCTGAGACATTACACTGCCACGTTCCAATCAAACTCAAGGAAGCATCAGAGCAGCTCTCTACATGTTAACATTTCCTTTGTTTTCTGAGCCTTTACAATAAACTGACTTTGTTTTTAATTTATCACCATAAATATGCAAGAGCTTGTCTTAATGACACTGCTGAGGAGATAATTACAATTTGCATTGTGGTACAGCACATTGAGAATGTAAGATATATAATATGTGAATCTTTTATCCTGAGTAAGTTCCGGCACTTGGTTAATACAAACAGTATGTTTGTACCAGTGAATGCTGATTAAATGTAAAAATATTTCAAGCTCTCTCCTTTAAATCTGCCCATCAGATATTGGCAAAGGACTCTGAGATAACATGTTCATCACCCACATATTTCCTCTAAGGGTAGCGGAGAGTGTTTCCTACCCAGACCTTGAAAGCGGAGATGTGGTTATAATCTTCCTGTGATTGAGAGTTTCCCAACTAAATAATTTTCTGTGTGTGTGTGTCCTATATGAGTCACTGTGCTGCTGAAGCGTGTGAATGCACGCACACACACTCAGAGCCTTTGTTTGGGTTTCCACTAGACTTAATCTGGAGATAGGTTCTGTTATGTTGGACTGAGCAGCGGTCTGCAGTATCCCCCTCCTGTCAGTCACTGGAGCTGCCCCGCCCCCACCCTTGGCATGGAACTCAGGATGTCTGCCAGTTAGTTAGTTAGGAAAGAGGGTGTGCATGTGTTTGTCTAGCTGTGAGATTATTAATGCTGGCCTGAAACTAGACAATGTGGGAATGAATTTTCCAGTTTTACACACATTTCCAAAGTCAGTGAAAACACAGGAGGGAATCAGACATTAGATGTAAGAATCAGTGTTTTTTATATCTTTTTTTGATTGATGTTAAAATCACACATGATTACTATCAGGGCTCTCATTGGCTGGCAGCAGCACATTGGTCGAGACAGTAGGCTGTAGTGAACAAGGTTAAGGCTGCATTCACACCAAATCAGGCGTTGTGGGGAAAATGTCCGTCCTCCCATCCATTTGAACGTGGGTAGAGCATCTAGGCGGCGGTGGTGGGGCCACAGGGGATGCTGATAAAAGTTGAAACAGAACTATTTTTGGAGAAACTCAACCCGACGTCACGCTGCGGTGGCCTATCACATAACTGGTGATCAGACCAAAAGAGGCCTGTAGTCCATGGGAACAAGTATTAAGTCTCTTTCTATTGTTAAATATATTTCATTCACACTCCCACACTGCCTCAGAACCCTGCGGCTAGTCCTCTCAATGCCTGATTTGGTGTGAATGCAGCCGAAGGTTAAAAAATGTGACCACCGCTGAAAGAGCAACATACAATGAGGGTTAAACTCTCTAATCAGGATTTGTCTACATCTTGACAGTCACAAAATACAGTGCAGTAGATAGCTTATCTGTCTGTTTTGATAGCCTACTAGCTAACCAAGTTTCAGCTGCTATCTGTTTGTCTAAGTGTTGCATGGAGTGTCTGTTTTGTGTATGTTTCTGATAGGAAGAGAAGGGCTCCGATTAAAAAGAATCTCTGAAAATCTTCATGGAGTTCTGTGTTGTCTGACGCAGTATTTTAATACGTCTACACACCATGACTTATGACAAATTGTTGTTAAATGTGATAAAGTGTGAGACTAAATGTTTTCTAATGGTGCTGTAGACATATGTTGACCTCATGTCTGTCTCTCTGTCTCCTCCCAGTTGTCGGAGCTACGTCAGAGGCTGGAGCGGGCGGAGGCGGACCGACAGGAGCTGCAGGAGGAGCTGCGCAGGGAGCGTGAGGCGCGGGAAAAGCTGGAGCGCACAATCACCCAGCTCAAGCAGCAGATGGTCCAGTCTGCCACGGTGGGAGGCAGCCCCTCTCCTCCCCTTACCCCTTCAACCGGACCCCCTCACGCCCACTCCCCGCCCTCCTCCTTCTCAGAGATCCCAGCGGCTGGCCAAAAGTAACTGCCGCCCCCCTCAGGCGCCTCCCTCGTCCCCTCATTCCTCTCCCCATCACCCGCCAACTCTACAGACACAAACAAATCAGCCTGAAGCAGAGCGGAGGCTGTTTGAAAGTTGTGCATCTCACCCTCCCTCTTTTATTTCAGTGTAGGACTGACTTTGTTTTTGTAATTTAACATCACTTAAAAGAAAAGTTTTATGTTGTGTTTTTTTTTATTCTTTCTTTTGCTCCCCTCTCCTCTCTTTAAACAGTATTTAAAGATTTTTTGGGCATGTATGTTTGATTTAATTTATAGTTTTTACTGAACAAACAGCTGCTTCACAGACGGGAGTTTGGTCACGTAGAGACCAACTCAACCCATCACTATTGCCCAGCTCCCCCTACACCTCCCCCCACCCCCCACCCTGCGATCGTCACCCTACTCTCCCATCCCTCCTTGCTCTCTCTGGATTCTGGAGCTAATGACTTGGAGATTTCAGACTTCAGCTCAGATGCACAGACTCGTCGCGGACATCACTTCATGCTACTACCTGGCACAGCAGCCGGTGCCCACGGACATATAATGGCACCTGGTTGCGTGCCCCTTCTCCGTCTCTCTCTGTACGTACAGCCCAAACGCTCAAGTACCAGCGACTGCAGGAAACTGCATGGACATTATTGTTTTTTTTTGTTCCTTATAAAACACAGAAAGAAAAGTGTATCATGTTAAAAAACATCAAATCAATATGGAGGAGAAAGACCTTTACTGTACAAAAAAAGACATTTTGCAGATGTCGTAAAACCTCATGAAAATATGCCAATAGTGACGCTGAACTTGAAATGAGTGTTTTGAGTGTGACACCCACCCCCCACCCCACCCCACCCCTCAAGGTAGCTAGCTAGCAAATCGTCTGGCCTGGACCCCAGCTGCTCCTCACACAGACTAGCGTCCCTCTTCACTCTGCTGTGCAGCACCTGGACTCTCCTGTCATAGACCAAACAGTGTGTCGGTTGATCCACCAGCTGCCCGGTGTCTCCTCTGCCCCCCTTCACACCTTCAACCGCTGTACGCTAACGCCATTGCCCTCTGCTGGGAAACTCCTTAACACTGTGGTTTTCACCCACTTTAGGCTAGACAGGAAATACTGTGCTCTTTTCAGGCTTGGCATGAAGAAGCTCACGAGCAGTGTTATGCACTTAGCACGCTCTCCTCCCCCAGAATCCCCTGGGAAAGGAATGTGTCTGGACACGGGGGCTGGTTGAGCCGGTGTAGCTTTTCTAAGAAAGAAGAAAGGCCGAGTCTCACATGTGCGGGAGCTGTACTGTGTTACCATAATACATGTAACATCCCTGCATGCCCGCACACACTCGAGTGTGTTCAGGCAGAACAATGGCCCCAGCGTTCCCAGCAGATGATCAAAGCTCCAGCCTGTCCCTGTTTTCTGGGCTTCTCTTTTTCTACCATTTGACTTCATTGTTAGTTGACGGTTTTTATCCACCACCCTGTTTGTCAGAGCGTCGTCTAAGAATGTGGGTCGCAGGTGAAAGCAGTTAGTCCGGGGTGGTTTGGGCCTCGGGTCCGGCCCCTGCTTCACGTTATTCTGCCTGGCTGAACAAACAGCACCGGGCAGGAAGAGGAAGAGAGGGGAGGCGAGGATTGAGGGGAGCACTCGGGGGACCGCTGCACTCTCCCCCTGCGGCAGGCTGGGTGGCCCAGACGCCAGGGGTACAGAGGGAGCCCTTTTTGTTTTGTGCCGTCAGAATGGGGGCAGCTGTTGTTGTCTGTGGGCCTCTGCCCGCCCTCGGGTGAGACTGTACAGGATCCCCCCCGTCCTCCATCTCTCAACAACCTCCCTCCCTCGCCCTCTCCCACAAAACGACCGTCACTCACTCACACATACCCGTCCATCCATCTCCAGTGCCAGATCAGCTGGGGGTGTGCAGTGTTTTGTAGATGCCCAGGAGAGCGAGCAGACGTCCAGCCAGAGGAAGAGAGGACTTTTATTGTGTCGGTTGCCAGGCAAAAGCGCTTTTTATTGCCACTAAGGAGATCCCTGTAAGCGAGTGTGTGGTGTGTGTGTAAATAATTGTTTAAAAAGAGAAGGGGATCGGCCTCAGCTAAACTCTGAGCTTTTTTTATGCATCTGCTAAAAAATGCAAATTGATAGACATTCCACTGTGCTCCATCCTGTTTAATGCAGAGTTTCTTACACAGCTTCCCTTTACAATGACAGACCTTAAAGACCGGGCAGAGTACAGTTGTGGTTTGTTGATTGTCATAAAAGCAGGTGCAGGTGCAAGCCAGTAAAATCAAACCCACGCCGCAAATGTACACTCTACTGTTCCATTTAAACCTTTATTGAAATTATGAAAGAAAATATTTAACGTATTAACTAAAGATTTATATTCACTTTGTAAATACAGTAGTCATTAATATATTAACTGTTCTTATATGAAAAATCTTCAAAAGGTTATATAAATTGGACCAGAACTAAGGCTTCAGATGTTTTTGCTTTCTTTTTTAAAAAAGTTATCAGAGCTCGGCTTTTGTCGAGCCGATGTAGGGGAGTGAAACGCATGGTTTACTGAGACATGGTGATGCAGGACAAAGGCAAAATAGGAAAAATAATACTTTGTTACACACTTTCCCCCTTTTTCTGAAATGATGCATTTGTTTTTTTGTGGATTTCATCTTGACGGACTGTTTAACGTGTAATGTGATGAGCTTTTCCCTCTTTGTTAAACCCCCTCCTCCCCCCTGAGATAAATTGAAAATGAAACATTTGTTTAAAAAAATGCATTTTGGAAAAAAAAAAGGAAACAAAAAATGATTATTTTTTGCATGTTTTGCTGCCCCTTATGTTTTGTGTCACCGGGCCAATCTGTCAATCTGTTCATTGTTAAAAAAAAAAAAAAAGAAATGATAAGAAGATGTTTCCCCCTCACGTAACGCACAAACTATTGAGATGGCTCATATGCATGAACATTGAACATGTGCAAGTTTTATACCATTATTGGTTTAGAGGTTGGCTAGATATAAAGTCAGATTATGAAGAACATGTAGCCCAATTTGATTTGGAAATTGTGTGTGTGTCTGTGAGAGGAAGAGAGAAAGTGTGTGTGTGTGTGTGTGTTGACCTCCCACGTCTGACTGAAGCACAGCAGCTTTGAAAAGGGAAAGAGAAAAACGTGCTCATGTAGCTCTGGATGTGTCGTTATGATTTCTGATACTGATCATTTATCCTCGTCTCGAGGTGTAAACATCACTCAAAAGATAATCAGTATTAGTTTTATTGAATTAATTACCTCTTCAGCAGGAAAAAAAATGAAGAAAAAATCTTTCAATTCATCCCATTAGCAGATAGTTAATCTGTTTTCTCCTAATTTACTTTGTGTAATTTGCATTTTATACACAAGGGGGCATTGTTTAGCTTCTTTAATCATACACCATAATGAAAAAAAAATGACTAAATGTAAATGAAAGGAGAGAAAAATCCCCTGTAACACGGTTTGCTGGGCCTTTTTGCATTTTGCAGTGTTATGAGAACTTGGATATGCTTTGTACAGAATTTCTACAGGTGTGACGTTTGCCCAACAGACGAAAGCAAGGTGAAACGAGCAGAGCTTGACCACGTGGACACATTTGAATACAGGATTTACATACCCATTGCCTCCTGGCTGTGTGAGGAAAAGTAGTAAACAAATCCAAGGTGACATTTGAACTGTTGCAGGTGGTATGCTTTGTAGTTGGGTATGTAATTTTCAGCCAGTAATTATACTATGCCAGTGTGGGAGAAATAGGAAGTATGGCTGCATTGTTGATCACACAGATCACTGGTTACTAAGAATAGGTACACCATGTTTTAATTATACATATCCTGCTATAGATGAAAAAAAGAGATGAAAAGATTCATGGCTTTGCTATAAAGAACCTTTTTTCCCCTCAATGCTGTTCTGAAACATGAAACACAGTGTCTGTGTTTGACCATTGCATACTACGTTGCCAATACTACAGTGTGATGAGACTTTTGTTCTTGCATGAATCGAGACACTGTTCTCCTACCTCATGTTGTGATATAAAAAGATGTTTTTTAAGCAGAAGACACTGCATCTCTAACTGTTTATCATCATTGATATTTACTAGTAAAGTACATACCTGTAAATGCTTTTAGCTAATACCTCAGTTGTATCTAGTGTTTGTTTTTTTTTCTGTTTTTGCCCTTCCCTGATTTCAGATCTTGTAAATATACCCTGTATAGACAATGAACTTGGATCAAATTCAAGTAAAGTTCTGTAGTGTCGAACCAGAGTCGTCCTTCGCCTTTCTCATCTGCTTGTGATATTGAGTTTGTCCTTATCACTTCCTCAGTGACTTAGAATTCACACATGTAAGCTACAAGAGGTGCTGATGTGGTTTTAACACCAGCATGTTGTAGGCAGAGTTTCATACAGCTAATAAAGGTAATTTAAAGGCAACCACAGTATGAACACCAGTGGTGTAGTGGAGGGTATACTCAGGTATACGGGGTATACCCACTTCTTTTTCTATCCAGTTACAGTATACCCACCTATCAGCTAAAAAGCCATTGTAATATATAGCCTAGGATAGTATGCCCACTTCCTCATCGGTAACCTACCTATGTACCTAGCAGTACACCCACCTCATCAACTACCACAACACCACTGATGAACATGGTGAAGTCAGTGTAGTGCACACACACTTGAGATAGACATGAGTAGAAATTCCAAAACAATGGCATCTTAGCTAAAAAAAATAGATATGTTTAGAGATAAAACAACAGGTGAATTAACTGATTAGTAGATCAAGAAAAAAAAAGAGTAATTTCAGTAATTTTCCATGGAAAAATTTGCCTGCTCCAGCTGCTTTTCCCATTTTTCTTTTAGGATAGGTAAGTTGTTTGAACGTAACAGCATTTCATTGATGATTAATATGTAAGTATAAATACTTGGCAGATGAATTGAAAATAAAATAGTCAAAATGGCAGCCCTGAATATATGACTAGTGGTGTTTAGAAAACAAAAGTGTAAAAATACTCTGTTACAAGTAAAAGTCCTGCATTCAAAACTTTAGTAAAAGTATAAAAGCAACAGCATTAAATATACTTCAAGTGTCAAATGTAGAAGTACTCATATAGCAGAATGGTTTATTTCAGAATAACCTTTATTGAATTATTGGATGATTATTGATGAATTAATGTGTAAACATGACTTTAATATTGCAGTTTGTAAAGGCTGGGCAATTTTTTTTTATTTATTCAAATATATTTAATATTTATATATTACTTTTTATACTGCTGGGCAGCTTGTGAATTATTCCCTGGGGATAAAATCACATTGATATAAAATGAAATAAAATAAAAATTTATTTCATGGTTATATTTTGTATTCATAATCTGAATCTTTAAAGTAACTAAAGTTATCAAATATATGGAGTGCAGTAAAAAAAAATAATAAAAAGTGCCAAATTTGCTACTGAAATAAAGTGGAGTAGAAGTAGCCTAAGTAGCAAAAAAAAAAAAAAAGTACTACACCTCAAAATTGTAATTAGGAAGAGCACCTGAGAGAAAATGTATTTAATGACCTACCACCACTGGTGACAAATATTAAATATGGCATTTTCAAAGGCATTTTTATGCTCTGATTCTGCAGCCATGCTAACAAAATTGAATGCTTTTCAAAATCAAAAGTACCATGGAAAATAAAAATGGGAAAAAATAAAATAATTTTGCAGGCCAGAGTTAAGGAGAAGTGTGTGAGACTTAGGAGGATTTAGTGGCATCTAGACATGAAGATACTGTAGCAGACTGCAACCAGCTGAAACTTCTCCTGGGTAGAATTCCTTCAACGTTCATTGTTCAGGAGGGTTTACCCTGGAGCCAAATTACCCACAGAGGTCTCTTCCTCCCTAAAACAAATGGACCCAGGGATTAAAACCAGTAAAAACACTGAATAAAGCAGTTTCACATCACAAATCAGTGTTTCTGTGACGTTGTTTGGCATGTCAGAGACGGTCTGTTAGCCCAGCACCTGTGCTCAACTTTTTTCTCTGATAACTGAAGATCCAGATGTTCAGGAGGTTTTAGCCAAGAGCTGAATTATCCACAGAGGTCTCTTCCTCTCCAAAACAAACTGACCCGCTGATTAAAACCAGTAAAAACTCTGAATAAAGCAGTTTCATGTGAAAAAAATCAGTGGGGCTTCTGACTATGGTAATGTATAATGTGAATGGTCCTATATCGAGTCAAGTGTTTGGTTTGTCATGGTGGTGGTGGTAAATAAAAAGTCAGTGACCAAAGTCATAAGGATTCGATTTATCGTCTGAGGACCAGGCTGCTCTTGGCGCTAAATGGGATCACCAAAGACAAAAGGGTTCATTCTCCAAGTACCATGACATGAATGTCTCCACCAGCTTCATCGTAATCCATCCAATAGTTGCTGAGATATTTCTGTTGGGCCAAAGTATTGGACTGACCAACATGTCCACATTACCATTGGCAAAGACGTGCTGCTACCTTGGCTACCCAACTTTTCTTTAGAGCTACAATTACCTTCCTCCAACGAGACATTGAGGTCTCAGCATCCAACTCCACTTTTAACTGGAGTCCTGTTGGTGTTTGCTTTGTGCGGTCATGTTCTGTCCTCTGCAGCCAGGCTAAATTTAAATCTCCACTCACAGAAGCTGTCGAGTGGAACTGTTGCCAGGCCCTGCACGAGCTGCGAGGCTGGACAGACTACACATAAAACGAACGCTATCAGGAGGCTGTTGAGGAAGCAGAGCCAGGCAACGTTCAGCCCCAGGTATGCAGGTATTCCCACAGGTAACAGGAGGAGCACAGCCAGAAAAATAGCCAGGAATAAAGCCCATGTGTCCAGAAATATACGCAGGGCTTGGTGAACAACACTTCTTCTGGAGTGAGCTCTACTGTGGTCTGTAATTTGGTCTCTCAGAGGAGGATTTTTTAATAAATGTGCGCTGCGCCCAGCATGCAATGCTGCACAGCCCAGAGCCAGGAGGAGAAAAATTGTAACCTGCAGGATCTGAGAGGTGTGGAAGACCCAGCATTGGTGTATCAGGTTGTAAGACACATCCTCCATGACAGGAATGAAGTCAGACAGCAGGAAAACGTAGAGAGCAGTGAGGTACCACAGGAGGCAGGTCACAAATAAGCAAACAACCCGTCTGGCCCTGGCGGTGTTGGGTTGCAGCCTCTGACTGATGGTGAAGTAATGGTCCAAACCGGCCACGACTACAACAGGCCACTGCAGAGCACTGTAGACTTGTCCGAGGATTTGAACCAGCAAACATACATGGTACCTGGTCAGCTTGAAGCCCAGGAGGAGGACGTATCCATCAGCGTGGAAGTGAAAGGTGGTGACAGAGAGGGTTAGCAGTGTGTCAGCGACAGCGAGGTAAACACTGAAAACCCCAAGAAAACTTTTGCAGATGTGGTTCCTCTGGAGAAACACCATGCTCCAGTTGAGCAGACATTTTCCTCCCAGACTGAGCAGGATGGAGGAGATGGAGATATTCATGGTGTGCAGACTGGGAGAGGTTTTAACCAGAGGTGCTGCAGTTACTGCCGGTCATTATGTAAGCTCTGCTGCTGCGGGGGGGAGACAGCATATAAACATTTTAAAATTTAAATTTTCAAGCCACTTAAAAACTACATTTCAAATATTATAGTATTCCTCTCTAACATTAAATATTCATGACCGAATAATCAAAGTTAAACCTGAAATTACTGGGGGTTTTTTTGGCCACTTGGGGGCAGCAGAAACAAGTTGTAAGCACAACATTGACATATTACCTTTTAGGGTGAACTTGTAGGCACATTTTTGTTAACTAACACATCCAGGTGCTACAAAGCAACATTATCAGTCACCTGATGAGTAGAAGTCCAATATTCACTCTCTTTAACCTCTGTTTTGGTCTCTACCACCTGCTCAGGGAAATATTAGCTAACTGTGTCCGTCTTGTGGTGCTGAACAAGTAGTGGACACTTGCTTTTCATCTGAATTCAGCTGCCTGCTGTGGCTGTAAACGACGCCATGAGATCACTAAAAGTGAGACAAAGCAGTGATTTGTGAGCTGTAAAACCAAAACAAAGAGCTGAAAGACACTTAAACGCTCCATAGAGCATCGTCTAATCACAGTTGTCATGCGATCTATTGTTAATAGATCAAATATTGTGTCAAATACTGACACATGGTCAAACTAAGATGCTCTACGTACCCCTCCAGCATCAGTTGTCAGCTTGTTAAATGCATACAGTCTTTTCAAAATAAACCTAACTTAGGGGGGAAAAAACCCCTTTGTTTTAGGGACAAAAGTACACAGTTAGGTTTTGGCAAAAAAAAAAACCCCATCATGGTTGTTACTAGTGAAGCTCAGCGTAAGCTCCCAATGCGACTATGGATTCATCACCCTCCTTAAATCATACCATTTCTACAGGGTCTAGTTGCCAAAGACTTTCCACATTTTTCATTCTTATGTGCACATGTTAATATTCTATTTACTATAAAAAACAAGTCTCTCCTGATTGACATGTAGTAGGGTTGGCTGGGCCACGTTAAAGGTCAGTCTGCTTTAAGTGAGCCTGATTAGGTTTGAATGGGCTCCAGGTATAGCTCATTCATGCTACTCAATACGTACGCCATGCAAATCCTCCGGCTGCAAAGACACTGCTCGTCGTTTCTGTGGTGAGTTATGTCGAAGTCTACATTCAAGCTGTTGTTTTGGTGTCCTACATGTGGCTTGTAAAATTCATTGATGTTTCAGTGTTGTGGGTCAGATTTTCACGTGACAGCCAACACACTCCCTGGGTTTGATGTTTGTCTTGAAGAGGTGACGTGGTGCCTTAAGTGAGAGCTGATTAGACCTATTTCATAAGTGTGTAAAGGTAATGAATTTACATTATGGGGTTTTTGGGCCTGTCCTAGCTGGGGCCTTGCTCCCCAAATATACACTCCCATTGCATGGTTGAGTGTTTGCTGTGTTTTCACCTTGCACTTTAGCTTTAGTTTTGCGTCTCTCTTGTGTGTGTGTGTGTGTGTGACCTCACTCTCCTTTTTTGTTGCATCGGCCTGAGTGGGTCTTCCATTAAATTCCCCCCAGCTTCGTAGACAGCAACGCTCCCCCTAGCTAGTAGGTCTTAATTCCACTGACTTTTGGTTTTGCATGGTACAGGAAGAGCAGTCCCCTGGGTCAAAGTTGGAGTTTGTTTGGTCCATCCATCCAGCTGTAGCTGTTTGATTCTGCAGCAAAGTGCAGGCAAACTAAATGCTGGGGATAGTTTTGCTCTTTAAGTGATGAACTGCAGCCAGAGGAAACCTGCAGCCAATCAGAAACAGAGTCCTGTGGCTCCTGTGACATGTTGACCTTTGTTACAAAGAATTTCTTCCCGCCTAAAATATATAATTATTGTGACGAGCCGCGCCCCAGTCAGATTTAATCAGCGGTACAGGCAACATTAGCAAACAAACCACCGACATTCATCAGATTTTAGCTTAAATGTAAAATTTCCAAATGATCCCTGCCCACTTCCATCCAACAAAACAGCTCAGAAAGACTCTTAAAACAGAAATCTCTCATGTGAGACAGAAAAAATGTTCCAACTTTGGCAGAAAACACAGGTTAATGTAGGACCTTAGTCAGACGCTGATTGAGGAAATATGTTTTCAGGGCTTTTAAAGAAAATCAAAGACTTCTCTGACGAATCTTCAAGTTTTCTTCAGCTTAAAGTGTTTCCTGAAATAGACCTAAAATAAAAATAAATAAACACTTTTTTGTTCTGATGATCACGCTCATACCTTATAAAATAATTTCCTGTGTCTGCATGGAGACAGTGTCCCATAGTAACCAGGCTCCTCTTTTCCTTATTTAAACCCTTCTTCCATTTAGCACAACAGAAAACTTGAGCATCTCATCGAGGTGTTTGAGGTCAAGGCTGCTGAAAGAACTTGAAGAACATTCAAGTTTACTTTTGTTTTTCAGTGGTGGGATGTAAGTACACAAGATTTTAGTGTTTGTCTGACAGCTTTAGTTGCCGTTCAGATTCCAGTCTTTCATCCCCCTCCTGTCTGGTAAAAACCATGAATCTGCAGATGTGTTGATTTTGAATGTTTGTGATAAACTTAAGAATTAGGTGCTCCTCTGTTGAGACAGTTTTCTTCTTTTAAAGATAAATAAATAATTTAAAAACCTTGTTGGATCAGCTGGAAAATGCTTTGTCATAAAGCTGAAAACAATACCAGTACTCCTGAGCTGATAAGGACACTGCACAATGAGTACTTTTACTTTAAGTAGGTTCAGTACATTTTGCTGATTAACACATACATTTACTTCAGTAAGGTTTTGAATGCAGGACTTTTGCATGTATTAAGGTATCATCACAGTGTGGTATATTCAACTGAAGTAAAGGATGTGCATTCTTCTTATACAACTGCAATTTTCCATTTCTGCTTTTCTAAACTGTTGTTTAATGTGCAACTACACTGACCTCTGACGCAGTAAAACAGGCTGAATCCCAACCAGAATACTGAGAGCCGGTACACAGTCTAAACTGAGTTAAACTATAAGACTGTCCCAGTGATAGTGATAACCTGGAAAACAATGAACTCACTGTATGCTCACACTCTGCAGCACAGTCACACTCTAAGTCTGTCGTAGGATATTGTATAACAGGAATATTACAGTTATTTGCATTGGGAAATTATTTGCTTTTGCTTGCAGGATATTGTTTCAGGGTTGATGAGACTCAGAGAAGATCTGAAGTGGTGATGTTGACATGCTGTAATTAAGTCACAGGTTTTGGATTTTGTAGGAGAACAGCAGTATTTTCTGACACACAGTGTCCTGATGTCGGACTATTAGGCAAAGACATAATAAAAGATGCAAAAATATAAAAGTCTGCATATTTTTTCTTTACAAAAATGACCTCACCCTGAAGTCCACTCAGTAGCTACTCCCGAGCTTTTGATCGTATTACATGATCTTCCTCCATAGATGGAGTTTGCCCTGTTGTCATACTGTGGATGTTAAACTTTTTTTCTCTTTTCTGAGCACTTTCATTTTTCGCCTTGGAAACAGCAGTTGAAAAAAATCAACTAATCATTTTCCTGTTTCCAAGGTGAAGAATGGGCCCTCAATCTGTTCTTATTTTTTCTCCCAAATGTTATATTTATTTCATAGAAAAAAGCCCACACACTGAGAAAAAAAGAAAAGTTCTTCACATGTTAGAAATTATTTTTTTTATTCCATGCTGATGCGGAAGATAGTCTTTTGACTGAGAGCACGCTGTGTCCTTTTCCACATTGAACAAATTGTTTCTTTCTGCACCAGTGAACTTTTTTGATTGTTAGTGAGCATTTTGACAAAATAAATCCATTCAGTTTGAGCATGTGGAGCATAGTGACGTCTACACCAGCATTCCTCTCTGCTGCAATCAATAACTGAGAGCCTGAGGACACATTTCTTCTCACCTGTGTGGGTATCAAACAGAAGAATCTGGATGCTAATTTTCCTCATCTTTATGAGCACTGTGCCTCTTTCTCTGATGTTTTTTTTGTATATCAACATAAAGATAACAACAGAGCAGAGCAGAGCTGTTGGCCTCAATAGGAAGTGGCATGGACCAAATATTAACAGAGCCTTCATCAGAGCGAGAACTGAACTTAAAAAATACAAATGTACCTATCAGGTACTTTTCACATTTTCATTGCACGTTGTTTTTTGAATGAAGAATATGTCTAACAGAAGCACCAGAAGATGAACTGATCAAAGTCAGCTTGACACTGATAGATTTCTCTCAGTTTGACAACACAACACTCGCGTATTTAAAACAAACACATGCAAAGACACCTTTTACCTGTGCAGTCATCTGATGTTAAATGCAGCACTGTATGTCTGTTCCCTTATTGAGCTTATTAAATATCCAGTTTGAGTGTAGCTGTACCAGCAAAGAGCTTTTGTTTCGAAGGCGTGGTTGGAGAAAGGGGAAGGTAGTTGGGCAACATATGCAACATCATCCAGACAAGGAAGTTTACAAATCATTATACACTAAACTGATTTAAAAAAAAATGTACACAGGGAGATGTGTTTAAACAACCATTCAATGCACAAAGCAGAGTTTTTAATTTCCAGCAAGACTTTTAATGGAGCGCAGCTGAGAAGGTGGAGATTTCCCAACAGAGAACAACTTTACACACAGAGGAGCATGTTAACTGTAACGTGGGTCAAAGTACAAACAAGGTGTGGCTCAGGGTATTCACAGAGGTCAATTAAAGCACAATAATAGTAGTTCAAACATTGTGCACTGCCCTGTCCCGACAAGACAGACTCTGACATGCTCCCTCCTCTCGGTCAAAATGTATTTGAATACCAGTGATGACCTGTGAAGGTGGAAACTGTTTTAAACTATTTAAGAAATATATCCTAAATTCATCCACAGTGCCAATCTAAGGCATAATTAGAGTAAATGAAAAGCTGTTCTTGTTCAACTTGTTAGTACCTGTACATGCATGGTGTTATTTGAAAGGTAATGCTGAAGTTATAGTCAGAATCACTGTGAGTGCCTCTGTCAATAAGATTTCCTTTTTTTTAATCTTTGCTTGAATATTTGCTTGAAAAAAGATGCCACAGATGACTTGAACTGGGACTTATTAGCTTAAAAACACATATCATCAAACTTCACCCAGCCCAAATTCAAAAGTAGATAACAATATCACAGAAAATAAACATTTTCCACATGATTTTCTACATTTTTTCAGGCGCATTTAAAAAAAAAGAGCATAAAACAATGAACTGAATGTGTGAATATACGTGAAAAATAAAACAACACAGACAGAAATGTCTATTCAGGAGCTTACTGTCTATAAAACAGTTTTAGAAAACCTTTACCTTTATAACATTTATGACAGTTTGTGATGCGAAGAAAGAATAAAAACTCTTCTGGTGGTGAGAAGTGACATTGACTACAACACCCATAAGGCAATGGGCGATCGCTGGTTACTGATTGGTTCTGAGGCTTTCCTTTGTGTCAACAGAGGCCCTCTTTGGCTGTTGAGGCCATAGAGTGCCAAAGAAATGAGTCATAAAATCCAAAAGTGAGTTATTATTCTGCCACGTCAGATTTCCTCATCTTGAAGTCAGTGGGTTTTTGATTAGATGCCTGAAATAAGGTCCGTGGTTAACACAAGCTGAAGAGACTTTTACGTTGACGACATTAAACATATCAGTAAATACCGCACTTGTGAATTTTGAAGCTTTTATGTGTCTTAAAAAAGGTGGTTGCTAACAAGTGGCTAAATGAGACTACAGAACGTCATTGTGTTGAACACAGCTTTACAGTCTTGTTGTGGGGTGATGTTGAAGTCATGAGACTGTGGTGTGGTTCGTTTGTAGCCTAATGTTAGCATTTCACCACTGGTGATTGCATTTAGGCTTCAAAAATCATAAATAGTGTTCATTTGTAAAGATTATCGTGATGAACAAAACCTTAAGTATCATAAATGTTGCCACAGAGCTTATTTTCTGCAACAATCCAGAATCCACTAGAAAACAAGGGAACCAGAGCGGTGCTAACTTCCACACTGGCCTACAGAAAAACATCATACCTGGAGCACTCTGTAGCAACAGCCTCAAAGCTCCTGTTGACTCAAGTGAGGTGTCAATCAAAAAGTCAGAGTTCAGCTACCATTTTGACAGCGAGGAGTATATTTACATACAACTGAAATAAATTATGGATAATATGTGGGGGATATGTTTGAAACAATACAGCGTTAGTTTGTGGATATACGGATGTAATAACGTGTTTGGAATAAAAATTTTACTGTATTTAGATCGTCTGGATCTTTGGGAGTGTATGAAGACTGTAGGAGCAGCGTTTTTGTTGGCATAATATTGATCCATGCATTGCAATAACTCTTCACAGGTAAGTTATAACTGTTTGTTTTTCGTCTGATGCAAGTGCTGAACACCAGCAAAGATGACCTACCACCAAAAGTAAAGAGAGAAAAAAAACTGTCAGTAGACAGTATGACAAAAGCTCTTATTTTTTACTTATTTTTATTGTCTTATGTCGTGATAAGAGTGACAACACATGTTATAGAAGCTGTTGTGCACTGATGTAAATACAGGTCTGCCTTGAGATGCTGGCTCGCCCCTTGGTGTTCCATGGGCACAAAAAGTTTGAAAACCACCGTCCATATATCATCAAATAAAATCTTAAGAGGGCCGGCGGGCATGCTGTCAGATTTCTAATCAAAACTACATACTTCTGCTCATCTACTCATGACTGCCTGAGGTCTGCTCTTTTGCACGTTTGAAGTCTTTAAAGTCTCTTAGATTCAGTTAATCTATGTGAATGACTCACTCATTTACACCAAAGGCAGGGCAACAGCGTATCACATAACAAGCTCTGCTCTGAAATTAATTTTTTTTAATCATGAGCTGAGTCTCAAAAAATTAATTGTATAATGTCTGGTTTATTTTGAAACTTAGAACACTTTGGGTCCAACAAAAGTCAAGTAAAAGTATAGAGGCAGCACTTATATGTACCTTAACTACAGAATCAATATCAATATATTGATTAATTTATTGAGTTACAATAGCTTTTCAAAATCGAATTTACAATAAAAAGTTATAATTGATGTGCGGTCTTATCACACTACACAATGCCACAGATGTCACAAGTTTTGAGGGAGCGTACCATTGGCATGCTGACTGCAGATATGTCCACCATAGCTGTTGCCTGTTAATTGAATGTTAATTTCACTACCATAAGACATCTCAAATGGCGTTTCTGTGAATTTGGCAGTACATCCAAGCAGCCAGGCTGGAGCCTATTCCAACTGACACTAGGTGAGAGGTGGGGTACACCCTGGACAGGTTGCCTGAGAGACAGACAAACATTCACACTCACATTCACTCCTACGACCAATTTAGAGTCACCATTTCACCTAACCTGCATGTCTTTGGACTGTGGGAGGAAGCCGGAGTACCCGGGGGGGAGAACATGCAGTCTCCGCACAGAGGGGCTCCCACAACCCGGGTTTTGAACCAGAGACCCTCTTGCTGTGAGGCGACAATGCTTACCACTACACTGTGCCCTGGATATAACCTATGGTGGTGAAATGAGTGTTCACTTCACGGGCAACAGCTCTGGTGGACATCCCTGCAGTCAGCATGCCAATGGTAGGCTCCCTAAAAACTTGTGACATCTGTGGCATTGTGTTGTGTAATTAAACTGCACATTTTAAAGTGGCCTTTTATTGTTTATTGCAGACCTGCGTAGTTATGATGCTGTTTAAGCAGCATGTTCAGATGTCACACCTGTCAGGTGGATGGATTATTGTGAAAAGGAGCGGTGCTCACTAACACTGATTTCAACAAATAGGCCTATCTATTGAGTGTATGAAAAAAAAATTCTAACATAAATCTGTGAAAAATGGGAGCAAAAACAAAAGTGTTGCGTTTCTTCTGGCTCATGGTGTGGATGTGTCTCTGTTTCACCACACACGGCGCTGGTCCTTTAACTCACCACCGGTCCTGCGCAGAGTTCAGCCCGCAGTGATGCCCCTGAACCGGTCACCAAACCGGAAACATCATTCCCCCCTCTCTCCGGTCATGCCCACCGTGTTGTAATATTTCAACCTTTGGAGTTTGACCGCGCTGTCTGTCTATAAAGACACATTTTTGTAGCGTCTAAACACACTCGGTCCTTGATGAAGTAGTAGCGATATGAGTATGTTTGCTTCTCTGTGACACAGTAAGTTTCCATCAGAGGTTCACACAGGTTAGCTTGTATAGCTAACGGCTAATAACGGTCGCTGTAATCAGACCAACGGTTGTTTCAGGCTGTGACTGAGAGCTGTCACAGAAACTCACTGCTGACTGTTACTCGGTGGTTTAGTGTCACTCAGCTGCTATTTACGAGTCGTGTGTCATAAATAGACTGTTATCTCACTAAAGCTTGGTCCAAGGTCAAATTGTTAAACAATTCATCGAAAAAAAACTGTTAAATTTACCTTCATTCTGTTGCTTATCTATGCTTGATAAAGGTTAGCTAGGTTAGGACGCTGGTTTTATTTATTGACTCCTTTTTTCATTAGCTACACAGTTTATGGTTTTGTTAATAGGTTACTTTATTTTATCTTATTTTTCTGTTTTATATCAATAAACATAGTTGATGTACATATGAGTTAGTTACAGAATGGTGCATTTTCATTCACATTTTTATAAGCATTCAATAGTACCTCAGACTAACGTTGTCGACACTATTGTGACCAAATGTCACTTTATATCACCTAATATTTGGTCTTCATAAGTATAGGCATGCAACTGACTGCTATTTTCATTGTCAGTCAACTTGCTGATTTGTTTCTTAAAATAATTTGATAATTTTGTCTGAAAAAATGTTACAAAATAGTGAGAATGCCTTTTATACTTTCCCAGAGCCCAAGGTGATGTCTTTAAAGGGCTTATTTTGTCTGACTAGCAGTTAAAAATCCTCAAATATTCAATTTACAAAGATATAGAATATAAAAGAGCTGCAAATCCTCATATCTGAGAAGTTGAAATCTGAGAATATTTGGTATTTTAGCTTCACTAATTGATCGATTATCATTATATATATACAAGTGATTGTTTCCACTAGTTGTCAACTGATGACTCAGGTGAGCCTACTAAAGTATCTTCAGGTATTCAGTCAGTCTTTTTAAATTGTCAACATTTCTTTTCTGTGTAGCGCCTTGCAGAATGGAAAACTCAGAGACCAGTCCATCACCAGGGTCCCTGGCAGTGCCGGACAGAGGCATGGCTCGACCCTCAGCGCCCCTCAGTCAGCTGTCCGAGTCAGCCAGGCCCTCGAAGCACCGGGAGCACCCGTCCAAGTCACCAAGGAGACGGAGGAAGGGGACGAGGTCGCAGCGACGGGGGGATGGTCATGAACAGCTGCTCTGGGAGGTCGAGCGGCGGAGGTTGCCAGGCCAACACGAGCACTTGGAGCTCTCTGGGTCGGCGAGCGACACAGCAGAAAGCTCTCCTAAGAGGTTTGCACTGCAGGTTGCCAGCTGGTCCACCATGCCACTGCCACACCTCTGTTGCCCCGGACATGAGGTGATAGTGTCTTGACCTGCCCTCCGCTTTCTCCCTCCTCACAGGAGAGCACACTTTCTACATGGACCGTATCCTGCCACTCACTTCGGACCCAAAGCCTGTATTCTTCCCAACCCAACTTCAGTCATGTAAGCATGACGGGCGAACTTTGTGTGTACATGAGTGTGGTGTTTACACAGAAAAGCTTGTGTAACTGTGTGAGATAAGATAAAATGAGAATGCTGTGATTGGATGTTAGATGAAATGGGATGACTAACAGAACAGACCACAGATGCTTGCTGTCACCTGGTCTCAGTAGTGTTTCTTTGGACTCCATCCGAAAGACGAAATTATCTCCACAATGCCTGTGGTCCGCCACTCAAAGGAGGAGAGACACAAATGGTAAAAAGGAGAAAAAAGATAGTGTTTTTAAACTCTGATGTTTGGAGTTTGGACCATACTCCTACAGAGGTAACATCAAAGTGTCATAACAGTTAATGAATGACTGCATCTGTTCTATATTTACCTTTTACTTGACTCAGAACATGAGGTAAGACTTGATATCATGGTGGTATTTGACTTAAATTGGAACTCGTCAAGATGCAGCCAGCTGAATTAAAATCACACGACGTGATTATGTGACAGTCAGCTCTTTGGTCTGTTTCTGTGTGTCTAACATAGGATTAAAAGGCACTGATAGTATGTGTAAAATATGTATGTTTGTTTACTCACCTGTGTGTTTGCCTTCATGTCCCAGGCACATCCAGGATCCAGCCAGCCAGCGGCTCACCTGGAATAAACCACCTGTCAACGTGCTTGTCATCAGGAAGATTAGAGATGAGAGCCTCGTCGAGCCTTTCAAAGAGCTCTGCAGGTTTCTAGTGGAGGTAAAGGATAACTATACTACTATATACTATATGTTTGTTATCGTATATGTTTCATGAGATGAAAGTTTTATGATGTTATTGTGGTATCTGAAACAACACAGAGAACAGATTCGGATTCTTTCAGATTTTATTTTGAGACACTCTTGGTTTTGGTTTATTTCACACATCAATGACATGCTGTCAGCAACTTCAACAGAACAATAAACCCAATCTGTAATTATTTGATCATAAATATTGGAGGTGTGTTCACATCATCAAACAAAATCAGACATTAAAACAGCACAAACGGGATCTTCAGAAGCCACAAGGAAGATTGTGGTGATGAAAAATAAATTCATTAACTTTTATCAAACATCTAGAGCAACATATTTGAAAAATGACTCTTTGAAAGAACTAGAGAAAAATAATATAAACCGTCCTCAATCTGATTATAAGCACACAGAGGGTGTGGAGTTGTGGTCTTAAAAAGTTTGAAAAAGCACTGATTTCAGTTTCCTGCAGCAAAAGATGGCATTGAAAATACAATTGAAAAAAGTCCTAAATACTTTTCTGTTAGTTGAAATATGATTTTGCATCTGTGGGCTGACAGGACACATGATAAATTAAAAGTGAGAATGCTGTGAAAGTGGTTTATGTGTGCATCATATTCATAGCAAACACTGTCGCACTTCCTCTTTCTACAGTAGCAACAGGAAGCTCATCGTCTCATAACAGAGAAATGTCAGTTTTAACAAAAACATTCTAAAGCGTTTTAAACTGCTTAATACATCCATCCATATTCTGCTGCTGATCCACATTGAAATCATGTTCATGTAAATTTTTGTTACATACTACTTGTAAGTACTTAAAAAAAATTCTATAAGAACAAATAATTCGAGGCTATATTGTTCTGCATCGTACTTTCACACTTTGTCTGGTATCACCATGAAAAAGTTATTAAGTTGTATTCTATATGCTATTAAGAGGATCCATGATTTAACTGAGCAACAAACAAACTTTTGGAGCTCAGTGCCAAGTTATATAAGAGAGTGCTGCAGCTTTACTGAGCTAAAATATCAAAGTCAAAGTCAGTATTACAGAAAGTCCTTTTGCTGCTCCTTTATAGTCGCATAGATCATTTACTGTGTGGAAGTGTTGGTAAATACATACACAACAAACACAAATCTAATCTTCATCCTTCAAAAAAGAGACATAGGAACTGTTAACAAACCACTTATCAAGAATCAACATGCGCAATTTTTTTTTTTATCAAATTAGAAGCACTAAAGATGCCTGTGGATATTCTCATTCATCCAGGTCATAGTTATCTCAATGCAATTGAATCGAACGCAACTGGACTTGGTTTTGTCTTAGAAGACAAAACTTCTAAGACAAAACCAAGTCCAGTTGCGTTCGATTCAATTGCCTTGAGATAGAAGCACTAAGGTTCAAAGATTTTATTGACTTCAGAACGATTCAAATCATGTACAGAGTGAAAAAACAACAACAAAAGTTTACATGATTTGAGAGGAATGTTTACGCTCAAGAAACAATTAGTGAGGAATAATGGTAAACATCATTTTATTACAGTTAAAGGTGTTAATTTATGGAACAATTGGAAATTAAAACATGTAGAACATCTGATAAATTAAAAAAAAATCAAAACAACATATTAAAGAGATATGAGATGGTTGAACTCAAAGGGGAACGGGCACAATATATGATGATTGTTTTTGATTGTGTGCGTTTTTTTGTGTGTGTGTCTTTTATTCAGATTAATCTGTTCTGCCTTGAATATGTTCAGATTTAGTTTGATTTGATTGAGGTGTGTATGGTGAACCTGGGGTAGAAAAGGGGAATATTCATGTTTAGCATTAAGCTTTGATAAAATATAAAAACGAGGTAGGATTTGATAAGTATTCACTTCCCCCTGCTCCTTTTTGGACATGTAATACTTAAGTTGTTAACTCAATGTCTGCTGGGTATTCTGGTGTTGTTTTCTTACTTATAATTTTATTTTCTTTTATTAATTTTACATGTTCAAAATAAACATAAATCAATTCAAGATGAAGTCATGGCTGAAATCAACCAAATGTGGACCATGTTTTCATTACTCAATAACGCAAACACTTGACGTGTCTTAACGTTTGTGAAATCATGTTGCTGCATTAGACTTAGATCTCAGTCTAATGAGATATCAGCTGTATCAACACCATCACCACCTCCACCTGCAGCACTTTGAGCGGCTCCACCTGCTGCTCTGTTTGTGTCTCAGATAGAGATTTTTTTTCTGAGACAGACAAATACAAATACAAATCTGTGTTCAATGTGTTATATAGCACCTTTAAAAACAGAGTTTACAATGTGCTTTGACAAACAAAGCAAAGCAGAAGCAAGATACTCCAAAAGCAATACAGTAATTCAGTATTGCTGAAACAAAGCAAAACAAAATTAGAATAATTTTAAGACAGGAGGGAAGATGCAAAACAACGATAAAGAGAAGACGGATGATAATAGGAAATAAAAAAATAAAATCAAAACATAAAAGTAAATACAATAAAAAGAATAAAAGCAACAAACACCATTAAAAAATGAATAAAAAGATGACATCGCATAAAAGCAAAACTATAAAACTGGGTTTTAAGAAGTGGCCAATGTTTGAGAGTATTATGAGGTTGTGATTTAGTGATTAGATTTATCAGTTGGGATATCAGAATGTCAATTTCATTGATTTCAGTTACAGTTTGTCCTCTATCAGTAAACTAAACCCATGTTCCTTAAGAACGGAGTGTACTCCAAAACATTTGTGACACTGAAGAGCAACAAGTCTAACAGAAAGAATCCAGGAAGCGACCCAGACATGTAGGTGAAAGTAACAGTCTGGTCTCACACAGTTACGACATCTTTTGGCCACATGTTTCCAAAACAAGCTGTGCTTTGTGTAATAAGACTGTCAAACGAACCCATGTATTTACATTCCGTAAGAACACCGTCATATCAGTCCCCACATGTTTGGTGTGTGAACAGCCTCGTTTCTGAAAGAGTACTTTTGGGAGATGGGAGATGATGTGTGTGTTTTGGCTGCTGTCACTAAAGCATGTCTTTGTGTATCAGGAGAAACAGATGATGGTGTACGTGGAGCGCAGGGTCGCAGATGATGCTACGCTGTCAAAGGACGAGACGTTCGGCTCCATCCGCAATCAGCTCTGCACCTTCAGGGAGGGTGAGACTCCTCTACAATATAATAAAGACACACAAATTAAAGGGATAGTTTGGAGTAGGGTTGTATAAGGTACTTACCTGTCGTCAGTGTTTTACCTACTGTATGTGTCAGTCACCACGCCCCCAGTTTGGAGAAGCAGGCAGGGGTACCAGCACAGAAGCTAGGCAATGTACTGCTGTGGACATGGGCAAAAACAAAATGTGTTTTAACCATCTAATAAAAGTCCCACCTAAAACGTTTTATCAGTTTAAGTGTACGCTACATTTAGAATATTTTCACTGCTTTACTTACAGTTAGGACAGTCCTCTTCAACAGGAAACTGAAGCTGTTATCTATGCTGTCTTCAAAGCTACCAGACTCTATTGACAGAAACAGTAATTTTACCTCTCAGAACACAGGAGCTGCTGGTCTACAGCTGCCTCGATCAGTTGAGGTGAGTTTAGGGCTGGATACATACTTGGCCAGTCCATCACCTTCGCCTTCAGCTTCCTCAGCAAGGCAGTTGTCATCTTCTAGGTGTGAATTCCAAGCAGAGCATGATCACCCCTCTTCAGAAACTGGGCTGCAAGTTTTCATTATCAAGTTTTCCAACATGATATTGACCCAAAACACACCTAGAAGATGACAACTGCCTTGCTGAGGAAGCTGAAGGTGAAGGTGATGGACTGGCCAAGTATGTATCCAGCCCTAAACTCACCTGTGCACCTGTGGGGCATCCTCAAGCTGAAGGTGGGGTAGCGCAAGGTGTCTTCACATCCATCTGCTCCATGATGTTGATGGCTGTGTTTTGAGTAATTTTCAGAGGGAGGTAAATCTATACTACTATACAAGCTGTACACTGACTAGTTTAAGTTATATCAAAGTGTCATTTCTATAGGTTTGTCCCATGAAAAGATATAATGAAATATTTGCAAAAATGGGAGGGGTGTACTCACTTATGTGAGATACTGTAGCTTGTGTTTTTATGTGATTTTGGTAAATCCGTACTAACTCTATAAACATGAAGATACACCACAACATAAACTAAAAAAACCAAGCGAGGCAGCTTTAGACGAGCAGCTGCCGTGTCCAGCAAGCTAAAAGTACTGTTTTTCTCAATGGGGTTTGGCAGGGGCTTGTGGATCGCAATGTACTGTCGGTAATACACTGACTAAGGATAAGTACCTTATACAACCCCACTTCAAAAAATCCAAACAAACCCTTTAAGGCTGAGCTAAAGGAACACATTTTCCAGTAATAATCATTTTCTAAAATACAAGTAGTTTCGCTACGATGTAAAAAATGCCTTTAAATATAAAAGTTTTTTTATGACAGTTTCATAAAAGTGAAAAAGATTCGGCTGTAAAATGCTAAAAAATTAAAGGTACTCATTCTAATGACTTTTTGTAAGCAGTATTATAATGTTGTGTTTAATGGTGGTTCTACTGTCGAGTAGCAATACAAATAATTTATGAGCTTATAGTTTTAAACATAGAATCCTAATTTGCTGAATAGCCAGAAACTAATAAAAAATAAATCTAGTGTTGCCAAAAGTTTGTATCCCTCCCTGAGATTCAGGGGAGTATAACTAAGTCTTGCACAAAAAAAAAGATGTTCTGAAGAAGGTACCAGAACATCCTTTGTTGTTCATGAGCACTTTGTTGATGTCTACTTCTGGAGCCAGAATTTAGTTTAGATCACATTATTACTAAAGAAAATATTTGACTACAGTATTTTATTATCTTATGTTGTTGCTATTATTCTATTAGATTCAATATGAATTATAGCTGCTGCACAGCAATGGTCAGGGCCGGGCAATTGTAGGCAATTCTGAGCAACAAGAGGAAGAATAGGAAGACAACAAAAAGTTGCCATAACAATGTAGATTTTGCATCAGTTGAGGCTTGAATTCACAACCTCTGACACCAAGGAGCATCTTCTATCTGACTGAGCTAATTAGCAAGTGACAACTCATCTGTGGCTTCACTAATTGACTAAGCCAGCCACCAGGATGACAGCAGCTGTCAAGGCAGATTTCAAACTGCTGTCATAAATTCAGTTATCAAGACAAAAATCTGAAAATACATAACTTGCATCTAGACAGTATGGAGATGTTGTTAATTTGTTTTTAACAATGATTGATTTACTCCATAAGTGAAAAACTGATGTGTAAAGATGCTCTATTCCCATTGACAGCAATGGTTCACATGAGGACAGAATTCAAAATGCTGTCAAAAATTCAGTTTTTGAGATAAAATTCTGATATTTGCCACACATCATCTACCATGACTCCAAAATTTTGTTGATTTTTTTCATGAACATTGAAAACCTATTTAGCAAGAATTTGCAAGTATATGTTCACAGTACTGTTTACAGTCAAACATCTTGATGCACTCTAGGCTCAGTTTTTGGTAAATCAAAAATCTGTGAGGACAATTTGTGTAGGACAGTCTGAAAATGCTCTGTAGCAAGTTTGGTGTCAATTGAGCAAAAATTGTGGGGGGAGATATGTTTAAGAAGTTTGACAGTTTTTGAAAAAAAAAACCCCCAGAGTGATTGCCTTCATAATTTGCAATAGGTTCAAATGTATAAAAGTTTCTTCAGTGTCTGGGCTACATTTTCGTGAAAGTTGCGAAGCTGAAGCACATACGGTTGATTTGTGAATTTCAAAAGTTTTGAGCTTTAGTCGCTTGCTGTAGCGCCACCATCGGGACTATTGACTTGTGTTTGCAGCTGAGCAAATCTGGCATAGGACTGGACCTTTGTGCAAAGTTTGGTGATTTTTCGCACATGGGAAGTAGGATTTCCTCGGACGAAGAAGAGGAAGAAGAAGAAGAAGAAGAAGAAGAAGAAAGAACGAGCAGGAAATCAAGAGGGTGCTGCCCGGCCCCTGATTACTGGCCCCATACTGTATGTTGGCCGACCTTTGAAACAAGAAATGTGTCACATTTTTCTTATATATTTGAATGAAATTATGTCTTTCTTTTTTTAAAGATATTTTTGGGGAATTTTCAGCCTTTAATGGACAGGACAGACAAGTGTGAGGGGGGGGGGGAGAGAGAGGGAGTGACATGCAGCAAAGGGCCACAGGCTGGAGTCGAGCCCAGGCCGCTACGGCAACAGCCTTGTACATGGGGCGCCTGCTCTACCACTAAGCCACCGACGCCCCATGAAAATATATCTTATGTTGCATGTTGTAAAATGTTCTTGAAATGAAAAAGATATATTATTATATATAAGTACAGCTGTGTTTTTGACGGCCTGCAGGTTATGATGATATCTCTGACTGCATAGACCTGATCATCTGTCTGGGTGGAGATGGGACTCTGCTCTATGCCTCCTCTCTCTTCCAGGTAATCACTCTTTTATTGGTTCATCACTTCAGACATCTTAAACATTTTCTACTACATAAAATAACTTAAAAAGGTAAACCTGGTTATGTTCCTTTAAATCCAATAAAAGAAAAACAATTTCTTATATCTTTTCCTTTGTAACCTTTGGGACTGATACTGTCAAATATACAAATCTGTGATTTTTTGATCTGCCGTCATTGTATTTCATCTGTACTTTACAAAGGTTCACTTCCTGCTTTTAACTGTTTTCTATTTTTAAATGACTTTATTGTAATCCTGTTTTGATCACTGCAAAAAAAAAGTAAAAAAGATTTTTTAAGTCAGGAAATTCTATGAAACTAATTTGAATATTTGTGTCTTTGAAGTTGCCTCCTTATGTCACACAGTCAACAACATTTCAAGATCAGACACTGCAAAACTGCATTTTGTCTGTAATTCTAAAATTAGCCTCAGGTTTATGTTAAGAAGCTGGTATATAGGTATCATGATGATTATTTAACCCAATGATTGCGTGTTTGTGTTTCATGAATGACATACATGACAGTTAGAAAATAAAGTATACAATATGAAATCTTCTTAATACCAAATATTTACAGATTGTGTCAGTATTGTGTACTACATGTAGTTTTTGGGTCATGATTTTGCTGTTCTGATAGAATCCGACTGATTTTTATGTACGGACTATCCTTTTTTGCAGGGAAGCGTCCCTCCAGTCATGGCGTTTCACCTCGGCTCTCTTGGTTTCCTGACGCCCTTCAAATTTGAGTCATACAAGACTGAAGTGGCCAAAGTGTTTGAAGGTAGAGTGGAGCTTTAGATTAAATATTGGTCTAATGTTAACTGTCATAGTCACTCATATATGAATGTAAAAATAAATTATGTTCACTTCTTTTAGTTGTTCCAAGATACTGTGTATGTGAATGTTGTGTGTGCTTATGTTTGCACGTATGTGTGTTTTCAGGCAATGCAGCCATCACTCTGCGCAGTCGTCTAAAGGTGAAGGTGGTGAAGGACATGCTTCAGAGAACAGGCCAGCAACCGTACAGCCGAGAGCCTCAGCAGCAGCAGCAGCAGCAGCAGCAGCCGCAGCAACAGGAACACAATGGACTCCTTCCTCACGGACACACCAACAGCGAGGCTGGCAAGGTCACCCTGCAGCTACAGGTGAGGACAAAGAGGCACAGGTATAATAGGTTAGAAGAGAGCTAAAACAAATATACAAAGCAGGGTAAAGATGCAGATTGCAACCCCCTTTTCACTGAAAGAACGTTTTCAGGGGCCCAGGAGCAAATTCACTGAGAGCATTTTGCTAAAAGGAAACTCAATAATATAGCTTACAGTAGCTTAAGCTAAGCAACAACTTACCTCAGACATGCTGCCAGATAGGATCAATAAAATCTCAGTAGTTTTAGCAAATTAGCGTTGCTGCCACTATGAATAGTTTTGATACCAAATTTTGGCAGGTGAGCATTTCTTATTTTCATGTTGTTTCATTCATGTCACGCTCCCAATGTGTAAAGGCCTTTAGCGACTAAATTCAGATGGTGTGCTGTTCCAGGTGCCAAATAAGTCCCTGCTGTGAAGCTGTAGTTTTGGATGTCCTAGAAACTATTGGGGTGGAGTTTCGAATCTGATTGGTCAAACACTCAGAACATTCAAGCCCTCAGCTGCTATGTTCAGCTTTATTCACACAATAAGGAAGTACTGAATGAGACTAGAGTCAAAATAAGAACGACAATGCTGCTAAAGTTTAAAGACCTTGAAAACCAAGTCGTCACCTTTTCGACTAAAAAGAAAATATGTAGAGGAAGTGTAACGAGCTGAGAGTGAAGCAAGCGAATGAATGAGACAAACAAACGTTAATGTGCATCTCAGCATGTCTTTGCGGCATTCATTCGTTAGATCCACACAAACATCACAGTCACACAACAGTAAATACAACCAATAGAACTGTTTCCTCATGTGAAAGCTTTTTAATCGCTTATCAAACTCATTTGCTTAATCTTCATGGTTCCTCTGATGCAAGCAGGGATGTTTAAAGGGGACTTTTAGTTCTTAGTTTGGTCCTTGAGTTAGGCTCCATGTTGCCATAGTTCTTGGCTTTTAAAGGGCATGTGTGATTGCATTTTGTCCTCATAATTAATTCCTGATCGCACCCAAAAATGATGCTGTAAGCCCATAAAGATGATTGAAGCTTTGTGTGTGTGTGTGTGTGTGTGTGTGTGTGTGTGTGTGTGTGTGTGTGTGTGTGTGTGTGTGTGTGTGTGTGTGTGTGTGCGTGTGTCTCCCTTGCTTCCTTTTTTCACCCTGGGTGCGTTTGTGCTTTCGCACATGTGCACAGGCTCAGTGAGCGAGCCGGGTTGCCATGGCGACAGTCATAATAAAGCTGCTGGGCGCAGATATGGGAGAGAAAAAAGTAGGATGTTTATGAAGTTCTGTTGAGCCAGTTGCCATGGAGACCATGGCGTCAACAGCGCAGTCAACGCCAAATGGATATTTAATGAGCTCTGATGCTCTCGGTCTGAGACACACTAACTAAACAACATGCCTCACTGCTGCAGTCACACACACACACACACACACACACATACATTTACTTAGGTCACTTTTGGGGAAATTACAAAGACATACATGTATTTCCTGGAGACTTCCCCACCTAACCAAAACCAAAACCATAACCGTTACCTACCTAACCTTAACCTGACCTCGACTCTAACCACTAACCCAAAAATAAGCTTTTTCCAAATTGGGTACACGGCTTTTGTCCTCAATTAGACGAGCTGTCCCCAATTGTCTGGAGTCTGGTGTGTGTCTCCCCCCCTTCACACACACACTGCTGCAGTTTGTCATTTTCAGCGCGGCTCTCTCTCTTCTCTCCCGTCTCATCGATAAAAGACAGTGATGGATCGTTCTAGTCTCTGAGCCTGAGTTTGACCTCACATTACATCATGTCTGCAGCATCCAGCAGGATGTTTGCTCTGTGCTCAGCTGACGTCAGTACATCAGGCAGACATCACTGCAGTGCTCCGACTGAAGTGTGGAACATGATTTGTATGCTGCTTGTCTGCACACCAGCATTTTTTTCCCTGCTCGTAGTTTCCTCTTGTAATGTGGGAATGTAATGCACTGTAACTCTGTGTCTGCAGCTGGCTGATTTATTGCTTTTATTGACTGTAGAGATTACATTTCATATTTACTGTCTGTGAAAAGGAAATACATAATTAAGACTGCTCTATTGTAAAGAGCTACTACACATTGTACAGTATGAGCAGTGTGGTTATCTTGCCTTTATCATCTCTGCCGGAGAGGTTGTGTTTAGAGGAGTTAGCCTGTTTGTCTCAAAAATTACTTAACGGATATTAATGAAATTTTGGTGCAGACGTAGACCACGGGTCAAGGACACACTGATGGGTTTTGTTGTGGCTGGAGACACCATGTGGCCATTTGTAAAGCACTTTACTTTGGGCGCAATCTTTACACACTTTCAGTTAAGTCCCATCTCATTCCTACATGAGCAGAGATTTTCTCCACATATAATTTTTCAGTACTTCTTCTCATATTTTTCATGTACTTTTTGCCATATTTGATCAATGACATTTGATTGACTCTGGAAAAGGTGTTTTTTTTTTTTTTTTTTTTTTTTAATGTAACATCTCATTTTTCTGTTCACACAAATTTACACATATATATATATTGCACGTGAACATATGCATGTGGATGCACATAAACCCATCAAACATGTATTGCATTTGACCTATAGATGGCACCACAGTAACATGATTCATTTAAATGCTCATGAGTTTCCTTGTACAAAACCTTAATATTCCAAAAGAGGATTTAGGTTTTTGCAGAATCAACATGGATATGGTTTTGATACACATTCAGATTAAAAACTCCCAGAATGTCAAAAATGGAGCAGCCTCTGCGTGCCTTCTAATCTTAACTTTGGTCTGTGTGTGTGTGCGTGTGTGTGCAGGTACTGAATGAGGTTGTGGTGGACCGAGGCCCTTCCTCCTACCTGTCCAACGTGGACTTGTACCTCGATGGGCGGCTCATCACCTCAGTGCAGGGAGATGGTGAGAGCAGTCATACACTTGTTTCTGTCATGTGATGTCACTCTTTTAGTCTTGACTTGTGGATACAATTAGTAGTACACAAGTAATCACAATTAACATGGTAAATAAAGGTGGGAAATGTCCTCACTGTCTCTCTGTCCTCCAGGTGTGATTGTATCCACACCCACAGGCAGCACAGCGTACGCAGCCGCAGCAGGAGCCTCCATGATCCACCCCAACGTACCCGCCATCATGGTCACCCCAATCTGTCCACACTCACTCTCCTTCAGGCCTATCGTCGTCCCTGCTGGTGTGGAGCTCATGGTAAGAATGAAAGGGAAGGAGGATGGACTGAGCTTGGTGCAAACATAGTGTTTACGGAGAGTGTCACAGTAAGGCACCATTTTGTCCAAATGATACTCCCACACGTGACAATGGTGCTGTCTACACTTGGGCTAAACCCTCCTGTACTTGTGCAGTTGGGCTGAGATCTGGTGAGGCCATTTGGAACCATGTAGTGACCCCTAATGGCCTTCAGAGAAGCATCTGCTTCTGTTATGTTTCTCCACACAGTAACTCAGAGTTTTCCTGTAATTTATCGCCTGTTTATGTAACCACAGCCTATAAATATATTTATTTTTTGTTGACAAAGTCATTTATGTGGAGTAGAGTAGGCACTTTGGTGGTCAAAAGTCACTGTGACCTCTGCCAGTGAACACAGTAACTGGGGACCCCTCATTATCCACCCAGCTCCTAGACAACAATAACCCATGGATTATCAGATTATTACAAACATGGCATGAAACACTTTAACATTTTAACGTAAGAAAGACAGCAGATATTTTAAGATGGTTTACATATGACCCAGAATTCATACCTAGTAAACGAAAGATTTAAAGATTGGATCCCCAGTGGGCTAACAGCATACTGTACTCTCATTAAACAAGGTATCACAAGGAGGAATTTAGTTTGCAAAATGGGGACCTTTTTAGATACTTACAGATAACTGAGTATATTGACAAAATATAAAGAAAAATATGGCCACAGAAAATGAACAAATCCAAATATTTAATAAAGCATATGAAAGCATATAAAAAGGTCATTTCAAAACTATACCTGAGCCTTCAACAACTACACAAAGAAAATACATTTAGAGTTAAACCAAGGTGGGAAAGTGAGAGTAATCTGACCATCGCACAAGAGGAATGGGAAGAGATATTCAGACAACAATGGAAAACAACAAGCTCTTCATCCGGGAGGGAATTGAGTTGGAAGAATGTCATGAGTTACTTCTGTACTCCTGCCCAGAAAGATCTTTCTCAAAGTAGACGGACAAAGAAGCAAATCACTTTCATATCTTTTGGTGGTGCCCCTTTGTCACTCTTTTTTGGACTATTATTCATGGCATTCTTGAAACCGTTTCTCTAACCAAATTAACCCTTAACTTAGAACTGATGTACCTGATGAGACTATACCAAGTATTGATGAATGGATTGTCTTGGTATATCATATATATGTAATGGAGCAAATGACTTTTAGTTTGAGACCCAAAAGGAAATTTTTATTGAGAAGTGGACAAAATGGACTGCATGTATGCCTTGACTCAACACCCTTGTTAGCACTATTTATTTGTTGATGAAGTGATGACATTTTATATCCAAAAGATTAAAGGTCAGCTTCACTGTGACATCATAATGCTCCTCAAAAACACTTCTCTGTCCATTATTCAACGTCATAAGACATTTGGTCGGACACTGAATTGGTGACACTAATCTTGGATGCCCATTTTGAGACCTTTCCAATATAGATCTTCCATGCAGCCGGGTTGAAGACGTGTGTGAAGCATCCATGTTTTAGAATATGTAGCTTCTGTGCAGCAACATCCATATTCAAAGCATTGTCTACTGCCATGGGTACATTAGAGTCTGGACAGACAGGGATTGAAACTGCAACCTGACTGGTTGGTGGAGGTGTACAACTGTGAGGTGGTAAATCTGGTTTATCAGTAAACCAGTTGAAATCTTTGGACATTTTTTTTGTTGTGGTATGAAGTGTCCATCAGTCCCTGTTAATGGGATCATATGTTTTTTTTCTTTACAGTACATTGCTCTCACATTGATAGTCAGCACACATATTTACATAGCCACTTTATGGCAATGCTAGTGCCTTGGGGATTTCAGTGTGTGATGGGTTGGTGTGTTGGTGAGTCACTCCATGTGTATTGACACTGACAGACTGTCCTCTTCTTCAAACAGATCACCTTGTCCCCTGATGCCAGGAACACAGCCTGGGTGTCGTTTGATGGCAGGAAGAGGCAGGAGATCCAGCATGGGGACTGGTAAAGTTCACTTCCTGTCATTATCACTTGCCTTGTCGTCATACAGATTTATTGATCTTCTCTATTGGATTAATTTCTGCTTTTCTCTCCAACCAGCATCAAGATCACTACGTCTTGTTACCCAGTGCCCTCTATCTGCTGCCACGACCTGGTGTACGACTGGTTCGAAAGCCTGGCTCAGTGTTTGCACTGGAACGTACGCAAGAGGCAGGCGCGACTGGCGGATGTCTCGGACTCATCGGACACAGAGAACTGAATTGGAGGGTGCTCTTTTTGATCTTCGTTAAAGTGGACACTCTCCACAGCAGCTGAGCGAGTGACGGTGAGAGGGATCAGTTTTTCTGAGACCCTGCAAACATTTTCATTACAGAAACAGAACTGTGAAAGTGAGAGCACGTGTCTGTGCAGCCAGATTAGTGTTACATCAGTCCAATGAATAGCATATTTAATGAGCATACTGTGTTTACAGTATTTAATTCATTTGAGAAAGCATCTCACGACATTCCAGTTAAAAAGCAATCTGTAATTCTATCTGTAGTTTATTGGGAGAAAGCATGTTTCTCACCTAGGAAAAAAACAACTGCAGTTACTGAAATGATCGCAGTTTATTAATATTATGAATTAATAATCTGTTGTTTAGGAGATAGCGTACTTAATCATCAATATGATGATACAGTGTGTAAGCTTTAGACGTTACTGGCACAAACTTTGTGGATTATAGGTAGAGAAACACTGATACAATAAGAAACAATGACCTTAAATGTAAATTTGTACATATAGGATTCTGTGATAAATGTATTTAATGTCATATTTATGTGATATTTATATAGAATGGAGCTAAAAAAGACTTTGAATTTCTATTTCTGAGTCAGCCAAAGACTACTGTGTGTGATTGTTCTGTACAAACATATTGTACGATCCAAAGCCTACTTTGTGTACATCTTAACATTCGCTGTAGAGGAGTTTTTTCATCTATTTTTGTTTTGTCAATTGCTTTCTCAACTTTTCTGGCCAAGTTAAATTCTACACATCAGATTGCATGTTGTAGAACATAACATGGTAGGTCATGTTGTTTTCATGATCACTGAAGTCAATGTGAAAGGAAGTAGTGCTAAAATAAAGTTTCAACACTCACTGACTTTTTTGTCCAGTCTGATCTTTGTGTGAACCCAAACTCTCTAAATCATGAGTGACAATAAAAAAGTATTGACTTTTCAGAAAATAAAATTTGCAGGAGTGGATGAGTGGTGTAATGCCTGACTTGGGAAACATGTTTTCCAGTGACTGGCAATACTTATAAATCTTGAGTTTTAATAAAAACATTTTAAGATTGGTTCAGGACCTGTGGACGTCCTGGTGTCTAACTACAGACGAGTGTATAACCTTAAGCAAACTTTCCAGACAGTCAGTGAGATTATCAGGTACGAAGTACATTCAGTTGCCAGAATAATAGGTACAACTAACCAACCTGCTGTTAGCTTTTGTATGAGTAACATTTTAACCTTGTTATGTTTTTTAATGACATACTATACTGTGATATTTGGAATAACAATTTTCATAACATTCTATACTAAGATATTTGTATGATCATTTTTTAAACCAGAAAGGTTCTGCCAATATGACTACCCTACGATGCCGAAAATTGGGCACCTCTGATCAACTCGCCAATCCGGCTCTGTGTGTCTAAACGCTAGCAACTTGCCGACAAAACGGCCCAACATTTGCTGAAAATCTGGCAGTGTAAAAGGGGCTTATGTGTAGCGGCAGGATAACTTAGTGGTTAAGGCTACTGACCTTAGTGCGAGAGACTGGGGTTCACATCCAATGCTGCCTCAGGAATATGCTACGGCAGGCCAAAGTGGGGATGTCATCATCATCATCCCCACATTATATACACGATTAATGCACAGAACACTTCACTTTTTCATGACATATTATACAAGGACTTTTTTTTGGCATACTATACTAACACAATACTACTTTTTTGTGGGCATACTATACTAGGATTTGTTTTTTGTAAGACATTTTTGTGACACGCTATACTATGTCTACAAGTGTTTGTAATTTAACAAAAATTCAAAATTCGATTCATTGAAAAAATAAGTCTTAAACAATTAATTTAAGCTCCACATACAGTACAAGTTCTTTTTTGAGATATTTATCAATACCTCTAATGAAACGTTTTGAAGAAATTACATAATCTGCATTAAATATTAACTGTTTTCAACTCTCATTAATATTAATGAAATGCCTGCAGCAGGTTAGTACTAACTGCTCAAAAGGTTTATGGTCTTTGTGAGCCTCAGACTCTCAGATTATAGTATATATAAACCATGTAAACAAAAACAGGAAGATGTTTTGTTGCACACTGTGTTTTTTCTCTCCATACAACAATGCCAAGAAAAAAGATACATTATAGGAAAATAAGACAGTCCATGTGTGCCTTCTATATTTTTATTGCAATGATAAGATTCTTATGATTTTTTTTGACATACTATACGATGACTTTGTAAGACATTATTTCTTTATTTATACTGACGTTTTTTGACTTACTATACTATGACTTTTTTATGACATACTATACTATGACTTTTTTGAAATACTATACTGACATTTTTGACATTTATACTATGATTTTTTTGACATACTATATACTATGACTTTTTTGACATACTATGACTTTTTTATGACATACTATACTATGACTTTTTTGACTTACTATACTGACATTTTTGACATTTATACTATGATTTCTTTGACATACTATACTATGACTTTTTTGACATGCTATGACTTTTTTGACATGCTATGACTTTTTTGACATTTATACTATGACTTTTTGACATACTATACTGACTTTTTTGACATTTATACTATGACTTTTTTTGACATACTGTACTATGACTTTTTTGACATTTATACTATGATTTCTTTGACATACTATATACTATGACTTTTTGACATACTATACTGACTTTTTTTTTTGACATTTATACTATGACTTTTTTTGACATACTATACTGACTTTTTTTGACATTTATACTATGACTTTTTGACATACTATACTATGACTTTTTTGGCATACTATATACTATGACTTTTTATTTGTTTTTACATACTATGCTATGGCTTTTTTATGACATACTATACTATGACTTTTCTTGACATACTATACCATGACTTTTTTTTTTACTATGACTTTTTTTTTTGGCATACTATACATGGACTTTTTTTTGGCATACTATACCATGACTTTTTTTTGGACGTACTATGCTATGACTTTTTTTATGACATGCTATACTATGACTTTTTTTTTTTTTTTTACATACTATGCTATGACTTTTTTATGACATACTATACTATGACTTTTTTGACATAATATAGTATGACTTTTTTCATACTATACTGACATTTTTGACATTTATACTATGATTTCTTTGACATACTATACTATGACTTCTTTGACATACTATATACTATGACTTTTTTGACATTTATACTATGATTTCTTTGACATACTATACTATGACTTTTTTGACATTATATACTATGACTTTTTGACATACTATACTGACTTTTTTTGACATTTATACTATGACTTTTTTTGACATACTATACTATGACTTTTTTATGACATACTATACTATGACTTTTTTGACATACTACACTATGACTTTTTTGACATTTATACTATGACTTTTTTGACTTACTATACTATGACTTTTTGACATTTATACTATGACTTTTTTGACTTACTATACTATGACTTTTTTATGACATACTATACTGACTTTTTTGACATTTATACTATGACTTTTTTGACATACTATACTATGACTTTTTTGACATTTATACTATGACTTTTTTGACTTACTATACTATGACTTTTTTTGACATACGATACTATGACTTTTTTGACATTTATACTATGACTTTTTTGACATACATATACTATGACTTTTTATTTGTTTTTACATACTATGCTATGGCTTTTTTATGACATAGTATACTATGACTTTTTTTGACATGCTATACTATGACTTTTTTGACATTTATACTATGAC